>NC_056745.1:497688106-497988106 GCF_019279795.1 Protopterus annectens
TCATATGATTACATGATTACCCATGCTGCCAGGTTCAGAGTCTGTAGTTGATTGTGCAGGATCTGATTGTTTTGCTGGGACAGTAGTTGTGGTCTTTGAGGCAATGACCAAGCTGGGTACTGATACAAGTTCCTTAGGATTGGGTACCAGTACTGGCTGGGCCAGTCCGGGGCAATTAATATCATCTTTGGTTTCTCTAGTCTGACTTTTAGGAGGACCTTGGGTAGAACAGGCAGAGGAGGAAAGGCGTAAACTGACAGGTTTTTCCAACTGAAGGATAGGGCGTCCACTTTCCATGCTTGTCTGTGATAAGTCCTTGTGCAGAATCTTTTCAATTGGTAATTTTGAGGAGAGGCAAATTGATCTATGTCTGGGCTCCCCCACTTCTCTGTTATCATGCTGAATACTTGTGCATTTAGTTTCCACTCGTGAGGATCCATAAGGTTTCTGCTTAAGTCATCTGCTAGAGTGTTCTGTTTTCCTGGCAGGAATTGAGCTTGAAGATTTATTTGGTAGGTCAAAGCTGTGTCCCACTGTGCCATGGCTAATCTGCAAAGGGGGTATGAGTGTGTGCCCCCTTGCTTGTTTATATGCTACATGACTGTGGTGTTGTCCGTCTTTATCAGTAGTTGTCCTGGATGAATTAAGTCCTTGAAGGCTGTTAGGGCATTTTGAACAGCTAGCATCTCTTTCTGGTTGATATGTAGATTCATTTGATTTGGTGCCCATATGCCCTGAATGCATCTTCCTGCCATGTGGGCCCCCCAGGCATAATCTGATGTGTCTGTTAAGGTTGGGCTGGCAGGGGGTAGAGTGAAGGGCCGTCCCATGTTTTGGTGACAGGCCTTTGCCCACCATAGAAACTCCTGTTGCAGGCAGGGGATGAGAGGAATCATTGTTTCCAGACTGTGTGAATGTTGACTCCAAAAACTTTTTAGGTACTGTTGAAGTTTCCTCATATGCAGTCTTGCATATGGAATTAGTAGGATGCAGGATGCCATGAAGCCCAGAGCCTGCAGATTTTGTCTTGCAGAAGACTGGGTTTTTGTTGCCATCAGTTTGAAGTAAGTAGTCAGTTGCCTTTGTTTGTCTGGTGTGAGGTAAGCCATCTGGGCAGTTGTATTCAAGCTTGCACCCAGGAATGTTATCTTTTGAGAGGGTACCAGTTGTGATTTCTTTTCGTTTATTGTGTACCCTAGGCATGCTAGAAGCCTTTTCACAAACGCCAGGTGTCACAGAAGAGCGTCCTTGTTCTCTGCTTGAATGAGACAGTCGTCCAAGTAAGGATATATTTGAATACTTTTTTGTCTGCAAAATGCAATTACTGGTGCCAGGAACTTTGTAAAGACCCTGGGCGCAGTAGATAAGCCAAAGGGCAGTGCAGAGAATTGGTAATGCATTAAGCCAGCCTTGAATCTGAGGTATCTCTTCTGCACGACTCTTACTGGGACATGCATGTATGCCTCAAGTCTAAAGTCACCAGCCAAGCATTCTTGCCCAGCACTGCAAAGTGAGCATTTTGAATTTTGGAATGTCCAGGTAAGTGTTCAAAATCGATAAATCCAGTATTGGCCGCCAGGCCTTGTCCTTTCGGTGTACCAACAACAGTCGAGTAAAAACCTTGTCATTTTTCCTGTTCTGGTACTGGCTGAATGACCCCCATATTCATGGGGGACGTAACCTGTTTGAGCCTCTGCCCACTGTTTTTTTGGCAGGTCTGGCCAACCATTTGTCATTGGCAGTGTGTGGAAATGGAATCTGTATCCCTGTGATATGATGTTCAGTACTCACTTGTCCTGGGTTATTAACTGCCAATTTTGAGAAAAAAGTACTAATTTTCCCCCTATGGGTGCTGCCAAAAGATAAGTGCTTGGTGTAGGCAGAGGGAAGTCATTGGGATTGCTGTCTGAAGGTTTGCACTTTATCTCCTCCAGATTTGAAGGTGGATGTGCCCCATTGCTTTGACCTGTATGAGTCTCGAGTCTGGTACCTAGAACCCTTAGGGCATCTGGATATGCACATTTGAGCTCTGTCTGATACAGGAAAGGACCAATTTTTTGTACACCAGTCTCTACTGAATCTAGGTGGCTGCACTTGTAAGAAATCTTTAACAGTTTGCATAGACTTAGCTTTGTCTTCCATTTTCTTTAAAACCTCCTCTGCCTTAATACCAAACAGAGAATCATGCTGTAAAGGTGCATCTAGCAATTTAGCTTTAACATGATCAGGCAAATTTTGTTCCTTTAATCGGGAATGCCTCCTAATCACAGATCCAGTAACTGCGGCCCTGCAGGAGGCCTCTAAAGAATCAAAACCACATTGCAAAGTATGCTTTCCAACTTGTTCAGCTGCATGCAATAATTCCTGCAATTCCTTATTTTCTGCACATTCTGAAATCAAATCATTTTCTGTTTCAGCAATCCCATAACATGTTGTTGGTACTTAAGCATATGAAATTGACAGTTTAAGGCCCTGATTGCCAAGGTTGCAGATGTATAAACCTTTTTTCCCAATCTATCCAGCGCCCTTGAATCTCGGTCAGAGGGGGTAGGGTTTTTTGCTGTTGAGGCCTTAACTCCCTTTGGGCCCTATGAAATAGTTTCAGGATCAGCAGCAGGGTTTCTAAATAAAAAAGAGTCAGGGACCCTGTAATACCTGTCAGGCTTACTGGGAGCAGGAGGTAAAGTCAGGGGTCAGGCTTGACTCCGAAAAATCATCATCCACAATGTCTAACACAAAGGGAATGGCTAAAGGCTTGTGTTGAGGGAGAAGGCAGAAATCCCTGAGCCTCTTTTTTGATTCTGAGAAATCTTGACTCTCCCAGTGAAAATGCTCCCCTCAAAGTATGCAAGGTTTCTCCAAATGAATAATCCTCAGAAGGAGATGCAGATGGAATAGACTCCTCAGCATCAGAATCCTCATAGGGAGGTAAAGATAATTCCTGATCAGAAGAGGAATCAGAATAAATAGAAACCTGATCTGAAGATTCATAATCAGTGTCTTGCCTAGGCCTCTTATCTGGAGGGGGATGGGTACCCCTGATCAAGGTAATAAGGTCTTCAGCCATTTTGATCATCTGTCTTTTAGGCATAGAGGCCTGTGCACATGGCTCAGGAGACTTTTTTTTAGTTTTAGAAGGTGTCTTTGCCTTTGGTTTTGCAGCTTTCGGTTTGATATAAAAATGTTAAGGTCTGAATACACCCTCAGAAGCCGGTGCCTACTCAGCGGCTCTGGACCCATCTGAGGGAGATACATCTGTCGGTCTAACACCTTGAGTATCTTGCGGCATGCCGGACTCCACATGGATGTCGGTAGAGGCCTGCGACTCGATGGTAGCGGGTATTAGGGGCTGCAAAAGCGCCTCACTGAGTACTGGCGAACCAGCGACTGGCTTAGGAGAAGCTTCGTCGGTTTTGGATCTCGACTGCCTTTCTCTGTCCTTTTCTTTGCGTTTTTTATGTACTCCGGTAGTCGGATTGCTATCCGATGACATCTCTGGGTAGTTAAATCTGTTTCCAAAATACTTGGATGCAAAAATATACCGACGCTTAACAGTGCGTTGGTTAAATCTAGCACAAAACCGACAGCCAGGCACGTCGTGATCAGGGCCTTGGCAAGGAATACAGTATAAATGGAAATCCTTATCAGGTATTTGCTTCCCACAAGTAATACAATTATTAACTTTTTCTGGCATCGGTAAAAAGCAAGAAAAAAGTTTCCCCAATGGGGTACTTAGCTTTATTGATGACTGCGGTTCTGAAACTCAAACTCAAATATTTCAGTAGTCAGCCAACCGGCACTTGCGAAATTCTTCTGCTTCAGGCACCACGCAGCAAGAAAGACTCAAGAAAATGGCATCGGCTGCATGTTTTATACCCCTGACAACCTGACATCATGGAAGAGAAGACAGCAACCAACGCAGGACCCAAGACTTTGGAATTCAGGCCGACTGAGGGCAACCTGCCAGCAGATTACCCAAATGTAATGACTGCAACAGTGAAACACGAAGAACATCCTAAAAACTTTGGAATACTGGCCAGACATCAGGCTGCCCTTGGCAGGGTATCCACTATTGTAAAGCATACTCCAACAGTGAAATTGTATGACCAACTGGTCACAAAAGTCACCCATAAGTAGCTGAGGCAAAACAGAAGCTGGCCTGACACCCACTACTCCCCAAGTTGTTCTTGCAGATATGGGAAATTAAAACCGACTGGTAGACACTCAAATCAGTAAGCAGAAAAAGACCTCTCGAAGCCTGATAGTGGAGCCTTGATAAGTCTGTAAAGAGTAATACAGAAAGTACAGTTCTGTACACTTACCATAGGTTCACAGGTAGGTACTAGGCTATTGGCCCTAGGGCCTATACAAGCCTAGCCAAAAATGTACCCTGGCTTTCGCCACCCAATAAAATTATTTTCCTGTGCCCCTGTCCAGCAGAACCACAGAAGTAATCCCCGCGGTGAATTTCCTATTACCCATCCAATCATCAAGATTTTTCTTGAAGAGTGCTAATGAGGAGCTCTGTTTGACATAGATCGGTAGTCTGTTCCAAAGTATGGGAAGCCTCTGGGAAAGGAATCTATCCCTCCAGCATGTTCTGTTTATTGTGGTGAGAAGGTTTAGGTCCCTAGAGCGTGTAGCTTGGAGGGATTGGGATTTCTTTAAGTGGAGCATGTGTAACAGCTCTGAGTTTGACATAGCTTTATATGTTAGGCAGAGATCGCCTCTGAGTAGGCGATATGCGACGGAGTAAAGCTGGAGTTTTTTGAGACTGTCGGCATAAGGCATCTGTTTAAGGCCAGTAATCCTCTTTGTGAGATATTTTTGCAGCCTTTCCAGTTGTTGTAGATGTCTTGTGAGGTACATACCAAAAGGGGCATTGTACTCTATAATGGGTCTAATTAGTGATGAGTAAAGGGGAACAATGACCTCTTTTTTTCTGGATGAGAAACCTTTTGTGATGAGGTGTGCCATGTAGAAGGATTTCCTGACCACTTTGGCGATGTGATCATCAAAGGAGAGACTACTGTCCACCTGTGGCTCAAGGTCTCTTATCACACTTTCAGTGTTAAGTAGACTACCACCTATGTGGTAGTTCATGGGTACAGAATTTTTACCAAAGGGGATGACAATGCACTTTTTGGCATTGAGCTTGAGACCATGTCTTTGACACCAGGCATCTGTCTCAGTGAGGCCCTTTTGTAGGATGTCCACATCGTTAGGAGTTTCAATTATGGCTCCTAGTTTGCAGTCATCTGCGAATTTAGTTAGCCAAAGACCTTCTTGTGTTAGCCTTACTTCAGAGAAGTAGATACCAAACAGGAGAGGACCCAGGACTGAACCCTGTGGTACTCCACTTGACACTGGTCTGAAGTCTGATTTTGAGTCTGCTACTTTCACAGTGTGGGTTCTTTCAGTAAGCCAGTTGGCAACCCATCTTGTGACATAGGGATTTATACCTAGTTTAGTGAATTTATCTATAATTCCAGAGTGGGGGGATGGTGTCGAATGCCTTGGCGAGATCTAGATAGGCTGTGTGAACCACCTTACCCTCATCCATGGCCTTGGTGACTACTTCAAAGAAGTCTTTCAGGTTTAGGAGACATGATCTGCCTTTTACAAATCCAAACTGTGTGGGGTCCAGGGTGTGGAGATCTCCAATGTCTTTGTTTAGGAGTTCCATGATGATACTTTCCATGGCCTTGCAGACAAGGCTCGTCAGGCTAATGGGGCGGTAGTTCCCGGGGGTCTGTTGTGCCCCCCCCCCCTTTGTGGAGTGGGATAACTGTTGCGGTGCACCATTCAATGGGCACAAAGCCTGAGGTGAGGCTATGATTGAACATGGTACTTAGGTGGGGTGCCAGTTCATTCTGTAGTTCATGTGGAAGGCAGCCTGGGATGTTGTCAGGTCCCATGGATGTTGTGTTTTTGGCTTTGGAGAGTGAAGTTTTTACCTGTGCAGCCGTGATTACAGGAACTTTGCATTCTTCCGGCATAAAGATGGGCCTTTTAGGGGGTGAAAGGGGGGTAACGTTAGCACTGAACCTATCTGCCAGGATGTTGGCAATATCAGTTGGTTCTGTATATTTAGTGTCATTGTGCTGCAACTCAGAGCAGATCTGAGTGTTGCCATTGAGATTTTTAACATAGCTATAGAATGCTTTGTGGTTGTCTTTAGAATCAGTGGCAATTTTGTTTTCATAACTAGCTTTGGAGGATTTTATGAGGGATCTCAGCTTCTTACTGAGGCTGACCAGGGAGTTCCTCCAATCGTGGGATTTTACTCTTTTTTGCAACAGTTTCTTTCTTCTGTTGTAGAGTTTGTTTATGGCAGAAGACCACCAGATTGGCTTCCTTTTTCTGGAGTATAGCAGTGTGAGTGCTTATAAAGTGCATTTGTGTAGGATTCAGCAGTTGTACCTCTATTGTCCATCTGCATGGGTGTCATGATGTTTGCCACTTCTGTCTTAAGAAGCGTGAAGTTGGCTTTGGAGAAATTTTTTACGGTTGTTTTCCTAAAGGGGGGTGGGAGCGGGATGTGGATGTCTAGGGTGATTAGCTTGTGGTCGGATCTGATAAATGTAGATGTTCGTGCATTCACTGTTGCAGTTATCACCTGTGGGTTATCCCTGCTGTGGTAGTCCTTCGCAGACCCAAATACCAGAGTCAATGTTTTTCTGCATCGGCTGCTGTCGCTTTATGCCTGACGTCAGGTCGTCAGTGCTATAAAAGAAGGCAGTCAACTCCATTACATCAGTTTTACTAGCCCTAACCAGTCAGGGGCCCAAGTAAATATGGTAAAGTGGTCCTGGTGCCTAAAAGCCACCGTTAGAAACTTATGTCTCCCCAAAGAAAGAAGATGCAAAAGGGAAAGAGGGACTGCAACAGTGAATACACTCGAACATCTAAATTTATGCTAAGTGTACACATGTTCTTAATGTTTCACTGCTGCAGTCATCACCTGTGGGAGGATTCCCAAAGCTGAAGAGAGGGGTGGTGGGATTAGTGAGAGACCTAGGAATAGGTCAGCATGCCCTGCAGAACTGCAGAGGCAAACCCTGCCTAGCCTTAGAAATTAGAGGCAGGTGGTAATGCCTGGTAAAGGTATAGACAGAAGTCCATGTGGCAGCTTCCAGGATGTCCTTGGTGGGAACTCCTCTGAGGAATGCTTTGGAAGTGGAGGCTGCCCTAGTGGAATGTGTTCGAATAGACTTGGGGGGGGGGGGTTCCCATGCAATCTGTAGCAGAAATGGATACAGTCTGATATCCATTTGGAAATGGGCTTCCCCTCTGCCCCTGGGACAAAGCTGACAAGTAGTTGGTCTGTTTTCCTGAAAGGTTTAGTATGGTCCAGATAGTATCTGAACTGCCTATGGAAGTCTGGTGAGTGCAGAATTTTCCCCCTTGTTTTCAGGGTTAGGAAAAAAGGTGGGTAGATGTATAGCCTGGTTGAGAGTTGCATCAAATATCACCTTGGATATAAAGGAGGGATTAGTCCTCAGGGAGACCCTGTCTGCATGGAAGATGATTAAGGGCTCAATGGCCATCAGTGCCTGAAGTTCTGAAACCCTTCTTGGCTGAGGTGATAGCTAGGAGAAAAGCAGTCTTCCAGGAGAGGTTTCTTAGTTCTGCTGAAGCAAGCAGGTTCGAAGGGTGGTAAAGTTAGTTTTTCCAAAACATAATTCAGGTCCCAGGCTGGAGTAGGTGGCCTCCTGGGAGGTCTGATATTAGAAGCCCCACTGAGGAATTGTTTAATCGAAGGATGAGAGAACAGGGGCTGTTCTGCATCAAAATGAGCTGAAATGGCTGAGGCGTGGATTTTAATAGAGGAGAAGGAGAGGCCACTATGAAGAAGCTCCGGTAGGTAGTCCAGGATAAGAGGGATGGAAGGTTGTGAGGTATTGCCCCCTCTGGACTGGCTCCAGGAGCACAATCTTTTCGATTTTCCTGCATAGGACTTTCTGGTGCTGGGCCATCTGGCCTCTGTGATAATGTCTAGGACCCATTTGCTTAAGAGGCCCCTTGTTTACCTTTAGAGTATTAGCCGTGCTGACAGTTTGAGTCTGCAAGTCTGGGTGCAGCATCCCCCCTACCTGAGTTAAGAGGTCTGAGATCAGGGGAAGCTGTAAGGTCAGGCAGCGCAGTAAGGGGTACCAATGTTGTCTGGGCCAGTCTGGAGCAATGAGGATGGCCTTTGGTCTCTCCTCCCTTATTTTGATCAGTACCTTGGGATTAAGAGGCAGAGGAGGGAATGCATACACAAAGAGGGTGTTCCAGGGGAAGGTCAAGGCATACACCTTCCACGCTGGGTGGTGATGCTTCCTGTTGCAGAATTTTTTTCAGCTGACAGTTGAGAAGCGAAGCACAGAGATCCACCTCCAGAGTCCACCACGCCAGAGTGATTTGTAAAGATTTTTCTGTGGAGCTGTCATTCGTGGGGGTCCAGTAAGATTCTGCTTAAGTGGTCTGCCAGGGTGTTGTTGATCCCTGGTAGGTATTGGGGTATAAGATGTAGTCCCATGGAAGAGGCTGTCAAGCCAGAGGTTCATGGCTAGCCTGCACAGAGGGTAAGACTGGGTCCCTCCCTGTTTGTTGATATATCACATTACTGTGGTATTGTCTGTTTTATAAGGAGAACCCCTGGCTTGAGATGTGGTTTGAAGGATGTCAGAGCCTTTTGTACTGCCATCACTTCCTTCTGGTTGATGTATAAGGGAAGGTGCTGGGCATCTCAAAGACCTTGGGTGCACCTGCCTTCTAAGTGAGCACCCCGAGCTATGTCTGAGGCATCGGTGGTAATGGTCTGCCCGGTTGGGCAGAGGGTGAAAGAAAGACTCTTGTTCTGGGCACAGGCCCCTGGCCACCAGAGGAACTTGGCCCTTATACAGGGGATCAGAGGTAGAGAGGTCTCTAGTGGTTGAGACTGCCGACACCAAAGTTTTAGGTACCACTGAAGTTTTCTCATGTGAAGCCTGGCCAGAGGAATTAGAAGGATGCAAGATTCCATGTATCCCAAGGCTTCCAGGAACTTCCTCACAGTGAGGTGACTGCCGGAAGCCAGCTGGGTAAAACAGAGAGACAGGAAGCTCTGCTTTTCTAAGGATAGGAACGTTATTTGGGATGGTGTGTCCAGCAGTGCTCCCAAGAAAATGATCTTTCTGGAGGGTGTTTGCCTTGATTTCTTCTCGTTGATAGTGTACCTTAAGGAGGTTAGGAGGGTTTTGACAAAGAGGAGGTTCCTGAGGTGCTTTTCTTTGCAATCTGCCTGAATGAGGCAGTCGTCCAGATAAGGGTAAAGTTGTATATTTCTGTCTGCAAAAGGCTATGGCCGAGGCTAAGCATTTGGTGAATACTCTGGGAGCAGTAGATAAGCCAAAGGGTAGCGGAGAGAAATGAAAGTGTTGTGAGCCTGCTCTGAAGCAAAGGAATTTTCTGCAGGATTCCCTTATGGGGATGTGGAGGTAAGCATCTTTTAGGTCTAGGTAACTAACCAGGTATTTTTTGTCGGCATAGGCAGCAGCTGCTGCAAAGCTAGCATTTTGAATCTGGGGACCACCAGGAAGGTGTTCAGAAAGGATCGATCTGGGATGGGCTGCCAAGTACCCGCTTTTCTATGAACAAGGAATAGTCTGGAATAAAAGCATTTGCCTGTTTAATCTGAGGGACAGGTTCTACTGCCCCTTGGGATATGAGAGTTTGGACTTGTTTCAATGCCTCTGCCCACTGATTTGGAGTTCCTTGGAGACTTTGTATCCCTGAAAAATGACCTTTAAGACCCACTGGTCCTTTGTTACAGAAAGCCAATTTTCTTTGCAGAGGGATAGCCTTCCTCCTAGTTTTTGGTGAGTGAAGAGAGGGCAGAGGAGGGAGACGGAGTTGAGAGTTTTTGCCATAGAGGGATGGCTCAAAACTCCCTACCTTTGGAGTGGAAGTGGTCCACTGTTTGGTTCTCTGCTGTCCCTGGGACAGGAGTCTGGGTGGTCTGCTCCTGCGGGGCTTACTTTCCCCCTGTCTTCTTGGTGCAGGAAAGGACCAGTGTTTTGAGGGAAAATTCATGCTGAACCTAGGGAGTTGCACCTGAAGAAAATCTTTTACTGCTTGGATAGATTTTTCTTTGTCTTCCATCTTTTTAAGCACCTCTTCTGCTTTTACTCCAAACAAGCAGTCCTTATCCAAGGGTGCATCAAGTAACTTGGATATGACATGATCAGGGAGAGACTCCGAATGACAGATCCTGACACTGCTGACCTGCTAGATGCTTCTAGAGCATCATATCCACAGTGTAATGAGTGTTTAGCCACTTGACAAGTCGAGTACAGTAAAGCTGCTAACTCTTTCGAATTGGTCAGTAAAGGTTGAAAAGTACAGTTTTGTCCTTACCATAAATGTAGATGTCCGATAGGTATGCATCTGCAGTCATCACATATGGGTTGTCCTGCCTCAGGCAGCCCTTCGGTCGGCCGGATTCCAAAGTCTGGGTCTGGTCGCACTTTCCCCGACGTCAGAGGGCCTGGGGTATAAAAGCATCAGCCAACGCCCTCTTCCTCAGTTTTTCTTGCCCCAGATGCCAGGTGCCCTCTAGGAAGGCTAAATTTGGATAAATGCAATAAAATTCCAAACATTTGCAAATATATATATATATATATACATGTATATACAAACAAATACACCATAATAGATTCCCCCAGCTAGCTAAAAGAGGGATAAGCACCCTAGGAATACCACAGAGGGGTAGGAGGGAGGGTAAACCTGACTGCAGATGCATACCTATCGGACATCTACATTTATGGTAAGTACAAAACTGTACTATGTCCTTATAGGATGCATCTGCAGTCATCACATATGGGTAGAATACCATAGCCAAACTGGGGGTGGAGGTACTAAATGAAGGATGGTGTAGTTAAGATACCCTGCAGGACTGCCGTAGCAAACCCTGCTCTGGATCTTGAGTATAAAGGCAAATTGTAATGCTTGGCAAATGTATGCACGGAGCTCCATGTAGCAGCTTCTAAAATGTCCTTGGTAGCCACCCCTCTTAGGAAGGCTGTGGTGGTGGCTGTGGCTCTCATGGAATGAGGTCTAATGTTAGCTGGCACAGTCTTTCCATGAAAGGAGTAACAAAAGCGAATGCAATTTCCTATCCATTTGGAGATTGTTTGGAAATTGCTTTTCCTTGTACCCCAGCAGCATATGCTACAAACAACTGGTCAGTCTTTCTGTAACTTTTAGTTCTGTCCAAGTAGTAGCGTAGTTGTCTGTGTATGTCCGGGGTGTGCAGAAGTCTTTCCCCTTTATTTTGTGGTTGTGGGAAGAATGTAGGCAAGTGAATAGCTTGGTTCAAAGATACCCTGGATACCACCTTTGGCATGAATGTAGGATTGGTCCTCAAAGAAACTCTGTCCTGATGAAAGATAAGGAAAGGCTGCACCGCCATTAAAGCTTGTAGCTCAGATACTCTTCTTGCTGAGGTTATGGCCAGAAGGAAGGCAGTTTTCCAAGACAAAAACTGTACATCTGCCGATGCTGCTGGTTCAAAGGGAGGAAGTGTTAGTTTTTCCAACACGAAATTTAGGTTCCCAAGTAACTAGAGGTGGTTTCCTTGGAGGATTAATGTTTTTGATTCCTCTAAGAAACTGTCTTAGTAGAGGGTGAGAGAAGACAGGTGGATTTAGATTGTATTCTGCTGAGATTGCTGAGGCATGTATTTTGATGGAACAGTAAGACAGGCCACTGTGGGACAATTCTGCCAAGTATTCCAGTATGTATGCCATATTCATCACAGTCACATCTAGGCCCTTTGCTGTGTTCCAGGTGTGAAATCTTTTCCATTTTGCTGTGTATGCCTTCCTTGTTGAAGGTCGGCGAGCTTCCATAATAATATCCTTCACTCTCTGGGATAGGTTATCCTGAGTGGGAGTCATGGTATTCTCCAGGCAGTTAGCTGCAAGGTTTTCAGGTTGGAGTGTAGAGTCCTGAAATTGTGCTGCGTCAGTAGAAGTGGCCATAAGGGGAGAGGCCATGGTTTCGTCTGTGACAAGCTCTTTAACAGTGGGTACCAGTGCTGTCTTGGCCAGTTCGGGGCTATCCGGATTACTCTGGGCTGTTCTGTCCTGATCTTCAGTAGGACCTTGGTCATTAGTGGAAGAGGTGGGAAAGCATACACTGTTAGAGCTTTCCAGCTGAAAGAGAGAGCGTCCACTTTCCAAGCTTGTGGGTGGTATGTCCTTGAGCAGAATTTCTTCAGTTGATGATTTAGGGGGGAAGCAAACATGTCTATTTCCGGCCTTTCCCATAACTGTGTAATTTGCAAGAAGATGTCTGGGTGCAGCATCCATTCGTGTGCATCCATGGTAGTTCTGCTTAAGCTGTCTGCCAGTGTATTGTCTTTCCCTGGCACGAACTGGGACTGTAGCTGTATGTTGAGTTTCAATGCCAGTTCCCACAGATTCATTGTCAGCCTGCAAAGAGGGTAGGAATGAGTGCCTCCTTGCTTGTTTATGTACCACATAACTGTGGTGTTGTCAGTCCTTATGAGCAGGTGGCCTTGGTGAAGAGAAGGTTTGAAGGCCTCGATTGCGTGTATCACTGCCAGCAATTCTTTTTGGTTTATGTGCAGCTCTCTTTGCGACCATAGCCCTTGTATACATCTGTCCTCCATGTGTGCTCCCCAGCCTTGGTCTGAAGCGTCCGTGGTGATGGTTTGGTTGGCTCTTGGCTTGCTGAAGGGCAGCCCGCTGTTCAACTGGCAGGCTTGAGCCCACCACTGGAATTCCTTTTGAAGGCAAGGAATGAGTGGGATCAGAGCTTCTAAGCTGTGACTGTGCTGAGTCCATAAACTTCTTAGGTACCATTGTAATTTCCTCATATGAAGCCTTGCTTGTGGGATCAGAAGAATGCAAGATGCCATGTAACCCAGGGCCTGCATGATTTTCCTTGCAGTCATCTGAGTTTGTCTTGTGAGATTCTGAAAGTAAACTGGTAGCTGTTCTTGTTTTTCTTCTGTGAGAAAAGCCATCTGGGTGTTTGTGTCTAGATCCGCACCCAGGAATGTTATTCTTTGGGATGGAACCAGTCTTGATTTGTGGATGCTGACTGTATATCCCAAGGCCTGTAACAGGTGAATGGCATAGTCCAAGTCCTTTAACAAAGTTTGCTTGCTGTCCGCTTGTATTAGGCAGTCATCCAGATAAGGGTAGATTTGAATCCCCTGAAGTCTGCAGTGTGCAATTACTGATGCCAGGCATTTTGTGAATACTCTGGGCGCAGTAGATAAGCTAAAGGGCAATGCTGAGAATTGATAATGCTCTGACCCTGCAAGAAATCTGAGGTGTCTTCTGCAGCTTTGTCGAATAGGGACATGCAGGTATGCCTCCTTGAGGTCTAGAGTCACCAGCCAAGACCCCTTGCCCAGCATGGGAAGGAGTTGCTGTAGTGTCAGCATTTTGAATTTTGGCACAATGAGGTACGTATTTAGTGCGGACAAGTCGAGAATAGGCCTCCATTGATTTTCTTTTCTTGGAACAAGAAATAATCTTGAGTAAAATCCCTGGCCTTGTTCTGAAAGAGGTACCTTCTCTATGGCTTTCATTTGCAGTAAGTTGGTAATTTGCTTCAAAGCCTCTGCCCTCTGATTTGGTGGCAGGTTTGGCATGCCTTTTCTTTTTGGCAAAGAGTGGAAATGGAACCTGTATCCTTTGTCTTATTTGTAGTGTCCATGTGTCCCCTGTAATGCTGTGCCAATTTTTTGAGAATAAAGAAAGCTTTCCGCCCCAAAGGTGCTTCTAATTGAGCCCTGGTCGGCGGAGTCAAAATAAAGTCATTGAGTCTGTCCTGGTGTAGCAGTTGTAGTTCCTGCACTACTTCTCTGGTTGGGAGGCTGCCACTGACGGCCTCTGTAGGAGCCTCTAGCTTGCCCTCTACCTCTGGCACATCTATTCCTGCCTCTGAGATCTGTCTGAGTCCGGAAAGGACCAATTCTTAGTAGGCCAATTTCTGCTGAATCTCGGTGGTTGGACTTGCAGAAACTCCCTAACTGTTTGCACAGATTTTGCCTTTTCTTCAAATTTCTTTAAAACCTCTTGAGCCGTGGAACCAAATAATTTTTGTTTTTCCATAGGAGCATCCAAAAGCTTAGCTTTAACGTGGTCTGGCAGAGATTGTTCCTTCAGCCAGGCATGCCTACGTATAACTGCACCTGTCATAGCTGATCTACATGAAGCTTCCAATGCATCATAACCACACTGCAAGAAATGGTTACTGACCTGCTGGGAGTTATGCACCAGATCCTGAAGGGATTTACGATCAAGGGGTTCAGAGGAGGACAGTTTCTTATGCAATTCATCTAGTAAATACTCTTGATACTGTATCATATGGAATTGACAGTTTAGTGCCCTCATGGAAAGAGTTGCAGAAGTATACACTTTCTTACCCCATCTCTCTAATGCTCTAGACTCCCTTTCAGAAGGTAAAGGATTGTTAGCAGTGGCAGATGCAACCCCTTTAGGGCCCTGGGAAATAGTTTCTGGGTCAGCAGAGTGGGCCTTGTGCAGGTGAAAATGAGAGTCCGGGACCCTGTAGTACCTATCAGGCTTGGCAGGAGCCGGAGGGAGAGAGTCAGGGGCAGTACAAGCATCTGAGTAAACATCATCAATTGCATTCAAAACAGGAGGTATAGCTAAGGGCCTGTGCTGAGGTAAATGTAGAAAGGTCCTTAACCTCTTTCTGGAATCAGAGAATTCCTGACCCTGCCATTGAAAGTGTTCTCTCATAGTGTGTAATGTTTCTCCAAATGAAAACTCTTCAGGAGGGGAGGCCGAGGGAATAGATTCTTCAGCATCAGAATCCTCGTAGGCCAAATAACCCTCCTCCTGGTGGTCTGACAGAGCAGAGCCATCCGTGGACTCATCTGAGGACTGTGGATCAGAGGGCTCAACCCTGGGCCTTTTGTCTGGAGGAGGTTGAGAGCCCCTGTCCGGATGAGGTTGGGAGCCCCTAATTAATGAAATCAGATCCTCTGCTAGGGTGAGAATCTGAGAGCTAGAAGAAGGTCTCTGAGAGGTAACTCTGGGAGGCAAAGCCTTAGAAGGTTTAGCAGCCTTAGCCCTAGAGAAAGCCTTAATGGACATGGAAGCAGGGGGTCTGGCTGCACCACGTGCAGGAGTAGACTTATCTAAAGTAATGGTGTCGGAAGGTTCCTGGACACCGGTATCAGTAGGTAATTCAATGACCGACTCGGCCGGGACCTCCAGGGCCGAGGTAGTCGGTTGTGCGGTTTCGGTAGTAGGAAGTACCAAGGACTCGGTTTCAGCCGAAACCGAGACTCTCGCGGTAGGCCTGACCGAGGTTTCAGCCGAAACCGCGGCCCGCATGTGTCAGTCCGTGTCCTTCCGTTTTTTGACTAAATGCGAAGTCGGAGTCTCCGACGGCATTATATAAGCAAAACTAGCCCCAAAAAACTCCTTCAGAACTCCAACCGACGTCTAAGAGTTCGTCGGTTGAAGGAAGCACAGGCTGAACAGGCCGAGACGTCGTGGTCTGGGCCTAGGCAGGGGAGGCAGTAAGAGTGGAAATCCTTATGAGGTATTTGTTTCTCACAGGTTAAACAATTATTAACTATCTGACATCGGCTGAGGCAAGAAAGAGTCCCCAACGGGGTACTTAGCTTTTTCGAAGTCTTCGGTAGCTGAATCACAGGACTGACCGACCGGCACTTGCGAAATGCTTCTGCTTCGGGCACCACGCGGCAAGAAAGACTAAGGAAGATGGCGTCGGCTGATGCTTTTATACCCCAGGCGCTCTGACGTCAGGGAAAGTGCAACATCAGCCGAGGCCAGACCCAGACTTTGGAATATGGCCGACCGAAGGGCTGCCTGAGGCAGGACAACCCATATGTGATGACTGCAGATGCATCCTTGAAGGACATCCATTTGTTTTAATAGTACCAAAGTGTGTTGTTGATATTTTAACATGTGGAACTGACAGTTGAGTGTTTTGATAGCTAAGGTTGCAGAGGTGTATACTTTTTTACCCCATCTGTCCAGAGTTCTGAAGTCCTTGTCACAAGGAATAGGACTCTTTGCAGAACTAGCCTTAGCTCCTTTTGGTCTCTGTGCAATGACCTCCGCGTCTGCAGCAGGATTTCTGTACAGGTATTTGTGAGAATTTGGTACTCTGTAATACCTATCAGGTTTTCTGGGAGCAGGTGGGACGGCATCAGGAGTTAAGCTGGATTCATGGAAGACATCATCAATCACCTCTAAGACTGGAGGGATGGCCAAGGGTCTGTGCTGGGGCAGGTCTAGAAATTCTCAGTCTTTTCTTAGACTGAGGGAAGTCCTGGGATTCCCAGTTTAAATGTTCCCTGAGGGTGTGAAGGGTTTCCCCAAAGGAAAGATCTTCTGGTGGGGAGGCAGAAGGGATGGATTCCTCTGCATCTGAATCCTCATAAGCAGTCAGAGGTTGCTGTTCCTCTTCAAAATCTGAATAATCAGACTCCTCAGAAACCTGTTCTGTCAGTATTTCAGGAGAAAGGTCTCTTTTCCTTTTAGAAGGTGTGGCCTGATTACCCCGGATAAGGGTGATAAGCTCCTCTGCCATTTTAAGGATTTGAGCTTGGGGTGGTGGAGCAGGAGTAAAATGGTGGCTAGAGGTAGTTTTCCTAGGAGTGGCTTTGCCTCTAGGCCTGAGTATCCATCGGTCTGAGAGAAACAGTAGTCAGAGAAGACGTCATTTTTTTTGTCTAGATTCGGTAGAGCAAAAAATCCCCTCAGAAGCCAGTGCCTGCATCACGGCTCCAGACCCAACCAAGGCAGAGACAATCAAAGGCTCAGAAGAAAAAAGATTTCTGTGGCATACTGGACTCAAAGGGTCTCAGTAGAGGCCTGCAAAGGTATCGAATCGGGCATCAGGGGCTGCAAAAGTGCCTCACTGAATTTCGGAGAAATGAAGACCTGCTTAGTGGTAGTCATCAGAAGGTTTAGTCTTGTGTAGTCTCTGTCTCTTTCTTTAGCCTTACGTTTTTTCGGAATGTCTATGGATTGTTGGCCGACAGACAATTTCGGAATGCGAAGGAAGACGAAAAAACCTGGCTACAATAAGAGCTCTACGACGAATGGTTCTTGCATTAAAGAGGGCACAGAACCAGCAACGGGGGACGTCGTGATCTGCGCCTAAACAAGTGACGCAGTATGAATGGAAGTCTTAGTGTGGTATTTGCTTTCCACAGGCGAGACAATTGTTAACTTTTTCGGACATCGGTTAGTGCAAGAAAAAAGGATCCCAACAGTGCACTTCGCTTTAGACATTTTTAGCTCTAATTCAAACTTTGGTAGCAACCGACTTGCACAATTGCGAACTGCTTCTGCTACGGGCTCCATGGCAAGAAAGACTGATGTAATGGCATCAGCTGCCTTCCTTTATAGCACTGACAGCCTGACATCAGGAAACTAGCGACAGCAGCAGACGCAGAAAAACACAGACTCTGGTATTCGGGCCAGCCGAGGGCTACCACAGCAGGGATAACCCACAGGTGATGACTGCAACAGTGAAACACGAAGAACATCAAGTGGTTCTGAAGTAAACCACTGACAGTTCCCACAAGCACAGTATCCTGATCCACAAAACTTGACTACAATTTTAGTAAAAAAAATAAAAAATTTTAAAAATGCAAGAAGTTCACATAAGCATTTACAAATCAACTCCCTTCAATATACTAAGACAGTCAAAAAACATTAAGTTTCCTAGCTAAACACAATACTTCTGACAGAAGGCTTTCCACAGAAAAATATTTTTAGTGGAAACTTTTCCCCAACTGAAAATTTATCTGTCCATCTTTGCGGAATCAGTAGCTGGCCAACAGTTTCACTGGGACCACTGAATGAGCGCTCTTTGGTAGCAAACAACCTGTGAAGCTTTTTGTACACTATATGGAGCTCTCCCCTGAGTTCGACAGTTGTGGCACGTGGAAGGTGCCCCTAAACTTTAAAAAGCTGGCTGGTCAAAAGGTGTACAGCCCGCATACTTTATGCTACGCAACTGTTATCTATATCGTTTAACATCTTGGACTCATAAAATTCCCAGTTTGGAATCAGGAACTTGCCCTTCTGTCAGTCAAACTGAGGCAAATTAAACAGTGGTACAGCAAAGCTGACCATCTGCTAAATACACAAAGGGTAATGATTGGCAACAGCCAAACATTATTTCTAGAACTGAATGAAAGAGAACCACAGTGGTCAGGGCCAGAATGAAGATATTTCAGCATCAGCCTTGATGGTAGCTTGGCTGTGTTGTAAAAGCTCTTGGATATGTTTTTTCTGGTTGCACATATCTGTTTTACTGTTTGGATTGCTACTCTAGTCTTGATTTAAGTTTACATTAACCTGATCAAAACACTTTCCTGGCCATTTTAGCTCACATGCTGAACTGATATACTCTGGACAAGCTGTAGTACCTAATTTTTCTGGCTTCTTACATTGGTTTGATTTTTTTTCTCCAGCTTTCCTTTTGTAGCTGCTGCTGTTTTAAAAGACAGTGTCTCTGGATTTTCGCCCATCATGGTAATCTGAACACCAAAGTCTCTCCCCCACCATTTCTTACTGTCTGTTGTGTAAGCCAATACAGTATTTTTCCCACCTACTATTTTACAAAGATTCACTGTACCAAGAAGCCCACTGAGCGAGCAGGTATTGTTTTGAGCTAACCACTCTTGCTACAAATCATTGTGGACTGCTGAAATCTGCACTTGTGCAAAGCTTTGCTGGCAGTTTTACTGTGTAATTTGATTCGTTGTATTTTGTTAATTGTTGTATATCAGAAATGTTTGCCTTGTTAAAGGGATTCTACACAGTTTACTTTGTTTCAAGTATGTGTACAAATCTAGCATGTTTGTGAGGCTCTTTACTGATTCACACAAAGCTCAGCAATGCTTGATTACAGGTTCATAGGCATTTACTAGGCTACCACAAGGGCCTTTTTAAGCCTAGCCATGCGTCCCAAAACACTGGCAAGTTCTGATACCCTTAATATGTGTAAGCAAGGACCTGGGAGGTGAACCATTTACAGGTTACCCGTGTCCATTAGAGACACAGGTGCCAAAACCAGGGATGACTTTCCGGTTTCCCATCCAATTGTCCAAGTTGCACTTGAATTGGGTTAGGGAGGAACTCTGCTTCACATGGATGGGGAGTTTGTTCCATAGACGAGGTAGTCTCTGGGGATACATACCTCTCTCCTACAGATCCTATTTATATCACAGGCACGGTTTAAGTCTGTAGAACAGGTAATTCTGGTGCTGTTTGTTTTATGGATATGCAGGAGGTCCATCAGAGTGCAGTCTGACAATGCCCTGTATATGCCAAGCATAAATCTCCTCTCAAAAGTCTATAGGAGACAGACTACAGGGATGGGGTCTTGAGGCAATCTGCTTAGGACACTTTACTTATGCCCTGTATTCTTTTAGAGAGGAACCTCTGTGGATGTTCCAACTGTTGAATATGCCTGGTTAGGTACATACCAAAGGGGGCACTGTACTCAATGATCGGTCTGATCAGTGCCGAATACAGTGGAACAATGACTTCCTTGGATTTAGATGTTATACTATTAATTATAAGTAGCGCAACATATAATAATGTCCTTATCACTGTAGACATGTGAAGGTCAAAGGCTAGATTACTATCTGTGTGTGTCTCTAAGTCCCTGACTACTGGATCAACACTAAGTGGTGTGTTGTCAATAACAGTTACCAGGGATGGAAGACTTCCCAAAGGATACTATTATGCATTTCCTAGCATTTAGTTTTAGACCATGGCTCTGACACTAGCTGTTTGCCTGTGTCAGCCTTGCCTGGAGAGCACTTGTTTTAGTGTGAGATCCAATGACAGCTCCTAGTTTGCAATCAACTGCAAATTTAGTCACCCAGAGACCAGTGACATTGGCCTTGACTTCTGAGAAGTAAATGCCAAAAAGGAGTGCTCCAAGTACTGATCCCTGATGGACTCCACTTGTAACTGGCCTTTTTGTAGAGGTGAACTCCCCAGTTTTAATTTCCTGGGTTCTGTTTGCCAGTTGGCTATCCACTGGGTGACATATGGGTTTGAACCTAGCCTGAGTTTGTCAACAATGCCTGAGTGCGATACTGTGTCAAATGCCATGGCCAGGTCAAGGTAGTAGTGTGAACGATTTTGCCCTCATCCATTGTTTTGTTGACCTTCTCAAAGTGCACCAGGTTGACTTGGCAAGATCTGCACTTGAAACCAAACTGGGTTGGGTCCAGTGTCTGGAGGGTTACTATACATCTATTGATCATCTCCATGAAAAGTCTTTCCATGGCTTTACATACAAGACTAGTGAGACATATGGGTCTGTAGATGGCCCACCTTTGTGCAGAGGGATGACTGTAGCCTTTCTCCACTCATGAGGAATGAAGCCTGTTTGGAGGCTAAAGTTAAAATAATAATTCTAGAGGCCCTGACAGGTCATATTTCATGCTATTTAGAAGGCATCCTGGGATATTGTCTGGGCCCATTGATGCAGTGTTCCTGATCTTAGAGACAGCATTAAGGACCTGTTCACTAAGGACAGTAGGGAGTTATATCTGATGACATTTCCTGAGCGAAGGTTGAGGGGGAGAGAGAGAGGGGGGTAAAGTAGGAGATGAATTTATCAGCCAGGAGGTTTGCTACAGGAGGTTTGCTACATCTTCTGGCTCCGTATAGATGGCTCTAATTACAATGAGCTCTGCACACAATTGCGAATTGCCTTTGAGGCTGCGGACATAGTTAACGAATGGTTTGCAGTTGTCTTTGGCCAGGGAAGCAAACTTGCTTAAAATTTGGCTTTGGTAGACTATTTGTCCTCTGAGTTAGTTTAGTTTGAATGTGCTTTTATCCTGCTGGGTGCTGCACCTCTTAATTATTGCCATGATTTTCTTCCTCCTGTTACACATCCTACTGATTTTGTAATTCTACCAGGATGGCTTGTTTTCTGAGTTCTGTACTTCTTCCTGGTGGGTATAGCTGCCTCCATGCAGCTATTAACATGCTTGTACAGGGTTTCTGTGAACAGTTCTGCAAAGGCAGCAGTGCTCTCAGGATTTATGTGGGCTTGAAAGTTTGCCAGGTTCTCACTTAATAGCAGGAGGTAAGCATTAGAACAGTCCCTGAATATTCCATGTTGAGCTGATATTCCATGTTGAGCTGGGGGTCCAGGTTTTATTTTTACTTCAAAGGAGACCATTTTATGGTCTGACCTTACCAGGGAAGGCATTACAGTAGGGAGTACGCAGCAGTCTCCCATATTAGTAAAGACCAGATCCAGTACGGTTGCACCCCTGGCTGGTGTACGGACTATCTGGTCCAGGGAACTTGTGTTTACAAAATCCAAGAATTTCTGTGCCTGTGCATTTGGTGCTGTACAGGATTCCCAGTTAATAGTGGGGTAATTAAATTCACCCATGAATATGGAATTAGGTTGGATGGTTGATGTTTCTAATAAGTTTAAATATGGGCTTCCTGGGTCATAGAGGGGGGATCTACAGCTTTGCAAGGAAGTGGTATTGGATTTTTGCCTATGGTGATTTGAACATGGAGCAGCTCAAGTACATTGTCCAATTTAACTAGCCTTAAAGTACATTTATTTTTGATGTAAATAGAGATACTTCCACCTTTAGTCCCTCCTTGTGAAGTAGCTGGCCTAAATGTGTGGAAAACATTATAACCTTGTGCTGCTGGTGTGCTCACCATGGCTTTAAACCATGTCTCAGTGACCGCACATATGTCAGCATTTTCTAGGGTAGAGAGAGCTTCTAGGGAGTGGAGTTTTTTTGTTTAGACTCCTAGCAATGGACAGTAACACCTTTAGATTTTTTTGGTTTTGATTTGCTATATTTGAAGTACTTTCAGTTTGTCATTGCCTAAAAAAGGCACTATGGGGGAAGACAATGTTTTAACTGATATTCAAAAGCCTAGAGAGTAGAGGTGCAGACTATCCCTGGCAAAGCAGTGTGGTCAGTTGACCATCTCCTTCCATGCTGACAAATATTGCACTCCCTTAGAATGACACCAGAAACTAAGCCAATTATTAAAGTCAATCATTTTTTGTTCATATTGTGGTATCATCCTTGGAGAAGGTAAAATGCTCCTCAATGTTAGGCTCATACCAGCCTGAGACACATTCCAAGAGCTTCATGATGTCTCTCTTCGTATTGTCTTGGGAGGCATGTCTCAGGTCATTTACTCCCACATGGACTATGATAGAGTTATATTGGTAATTGTTGTGATCCAATGGCCTGAGTGCATGGGTAATGTGGCAGATCCTAGCCCCTGATGAGCAACTGACCATAACTTTCTCCTTACTCAGCCTGGTGAGAGAGACATCAGTGTGTCTCATGATGGAGTCTCCAATGACTAGAATGCTGGATTGTGTGGTGGCTTGCCTTATAGGCTTAGAGGTAGCAGCACCATGAGATGTAGCTGTGTGTTGATGTGGGTGTTTGTTTTGAGAGAGCATATGGGGCTCCTGAGGGTATTTATGTATAATTCGTCTAAGTCGTCTTTGTGGTTTAGGATGGTTACATACATGTGCCTCAGCATATGTGGGTTACGTCTGCTTTGAATTGTGCGTGATGGGTGCAGCGTGTGTACTACTGATAACCTTATTGACATTATGGGTACTTTTATATGAGAGCTTTGCCTTCACTGACCTTGTGTAAATACATCTCTCACATACCATATCAGTTTGTTTGAGAATTAATTGTTTTTTAGTAAACATGAGCCAATTTCTACATTGCCTCAGGATGCCCATATCCACCAAGCTGGTAATGGAGACAGTAGGAAAGTTTATAGCCATGGTAATGGTCCCTTTTTTATTGATTAGACAGTTGGGAGTGAAAATATCAATCACTGCCACGAGTATCTGGCTTGCAACTATGTGGACAGTGCTCGTCACTGCAAACTAGTTGTCTTGTGTGCTATTTAGTATTTCAGAAATTTCAATTTTGCTTTTACAGGAAAAATGCCACTCAAGGTGTCCGACTCTGTACAGAGCACTGCCAAACACCTGAGGGGAAACTAATACCTAGACCTTGAAAATTTAAGGATGAAGTATTTAGAAAGAGAAACAAATCAAGCAGTACTTATCAAAAAAAAAAATTAGCTTGACAGGAATGATGAAAAGAGGAGAGTCGCATGAATGGCTACTAATAATGCTGGTCTCACACAACTTCACACTCTTGGGATACAATGCTCCTTTTTTCCTCTATCAGAAGCAAAATGTTAGCACCAATCCCAATGTCTTTGCATGTGCTCCTGAAGTGATTTCCTTGAATTACGTGCATCCAGGCACAAGCTAAGTACTTGTATTTAAAAATCGCACTTCCAGAAACTTTAATGATAGATTAACTTCTTGTTTTACTGGTGCATTTACCTGCATTTAAGGCTGAAATTACTGCATTTCCTCAAATAATCTTGCCATTTGTCGGATTTGAAATTTCCTTGACTAGCTAGCTTGATAAAGTTCTTTTGTGAAAACATAAACTCTCAAGTAATCTTTTTTGTGTTTTTACATAAGAGGACTGGGTAACATCCGCAGTGGTGCAGCGGTAGCATTGTTGCCTCACAGCAAGAGGTTCTCCCGTTTCATTCTTAGCTGGAGTGCCTTCCGTGTGGAGTTTGCATGTCCTCCCCACGGTTGGGTGGGCATTCGAAAGACATGCATAAATGGGCGTGACTTTGTTGAAGGTTGAACGTCGAGCTGGCACCTCGGCGTTTGTGAAAATCTACTGCCAATGATTAGCAGACCGGCATTCCGCTGTAGCGACCCCTAACCGGGAAACACCAAAAGACAACAACAACATTAAGAGGACTGGGACATTCCATCTAGTGGCAATAGGTGATGACCTGATCTATCGGAGATGAAAAACAGAAGTTTACCTATAAAACAGCTTGCACATCAGAAAGCACCAATACCATATCCTAACACTATTCAACTGGAGTCCCTAACCTTACAGACCACCCTAGGATTCCTCTATAAAACCCAGTCCTCATACCCTAATTCTTCTTCTTTCGGCTTTTTCCTGGTTAGGGGTCACCACAGCGGATCACCTGTCCGCTCATGATTGGCAGTGGAGTTTTTTGCAGTGTCGAGTTGCCAGCCCGGCGCCCAACCTTCCACAGAAGGCACACACACACCCCTAGGGTCAATTTAGAAAGTCCTCATACCCTAATAACCCACCCTAATACTGGCCCAGACAACATGGATAGGGAATTTACAATCATCTCCGTAGTCAGCTTGTTAGATATGGGCATCCTGAGACTATGTAGCAATTGTCTCATGTTCAACAAAAACCTTTTAATCTAAAGAAACCAACACAGTATGAGAGATGCACATACACAACTTCATTGGAAGCAAAAATCTTGCAAACAAACAAGGTTGCCAAAGCCACCATACAGTGTCCACACACACACCATCTTATACTGAGACACTACAGGTCTTCAAACAGCAATCAATGCCTATCCTCAGCAATCTCTAAAGCATTCACCAGAAGCAACAACAAACACCACACAAGCTTACACCCAACAGAACCTCAAAAACAAAACCATAAGGTAAGCAAACAATTTACCCAGGACTCTTGTTATACAGAACTCCACTGTATGACACACACATGCCTCACTCACCAGATTAGATAAAGAAAAGATTATGATCAGTAGCTTAACTGCAGCCAGGATCCGCCAGGTTACACATGCAGGTCACTGCATACAGGTACCAGTCTGACTATCACACTCCATGTGGGCATAAATGACATGAGACATAATTCTCTGGATTATGTGGAGACAGAAGTTCTGGACCTTTCTTAATGTGTCTTAGTTCGGTATGAGTCTTGCATTGAGCAGCATTCTGCCTTCAGTAAGGAAGATGGCACACTACGAACACAAAATGACTTAACAATTAGTTTAACTGTGTGGGTCAATCAAGGGCTACAGTATCTGTCAGCCTGGGAGGACATGGTCAACAGACCACGTTGCTTTGCCAAAGATGGCCTGCAGCTTTTCCTCCTGGGATTCTGGATATTGGCTAAAATTTTATCCACCCCCACTTAGTTTTTTTTTGGCAATGCCAAAGTGAAAACCTACCAAGGAACCTAAAGTTGTTACTACTGCCCAATGCTAGAAGCCTTAACAAAAACAAAATCCACACCCTACAAGCTCTCCTCACTTTGGAGAATAGAAATACCTATTGCTTATGTAAATGAAAAGGCATTCATTGCCCAGGTTTATACCTCTCAACCTCTTAGTGCAAGAAATCTGGACAAAGTCTGACAAAATGGGGGGGGGGGGACAAAAGTCCAAACATAAGGACAGCTTTTAAATATTCCTCTTATAAACTTAGAAAGTTGCTGAAGTAACAGGGTTTGTGTGTTAACATACAAAGCCTGAAACTCAAATGTATGTCATTATTTTAGTGACTTCAGTCCACAGATCATCCCAATGATTTGCCAGATGCACACATTTTATGAGGAATAGACCAGAAATACGAGGCAAAAATCTGGACAGTTGAGAGGTATGTCCAGGTTTCTCTACATGGGTAGATTAAACAGACTTTTTGAGCTGACAATTTTAAAATATACAAACAGGTCTCCAAGCAAGGCAAGACTGAGGGGAGGCAGACTGCCCCATTTCCCTTCCTTGTTGTCTAAACATTTCTCTCCGGGGTCGCCACTGAAAATAAGCTCTGTCCTACTCAGATTTTCCTGGTCAACCAATGTTAAATAAATAAATAAAATACACGTTTTGCCAAACTGGTCCAACACTATTTCATTACTTGGCAGTATATTATTGATTAGCAGTCTGAAAACCCGGCCAGAACAGCAAAATGATTGCCACATTATCAAGTATTTAGCCGTTTTACCTCCACTCTTTAAAAGCAATTAGGTTTCGTTTTTGGAAAGAACAGGGAATATGGCTCCAAGGAATCATTTTCACTGGTGTCTCCAAATGCCTTCAACAAAAAAGATGATGCTGGATATGGCTGGTCAATGTCCACCACAATTCTATAAATATTTTTATGGGAATCTGATGGTAATACAAATCCCTACCTAAAAAGGGGGTACAAAGCCAGAAGTGTTGGCCCTGGTTGCTGTGGGTGAGAGAAAATCCATTATCTGTCAAATCCCAACATACTCCTAGCAACTTTTTGGTAGCCAAAAATTGCCAAGGCAGACAGCAGTGAGATGGCTGCCTCTAGATTTGAGAAATGATCCAGATAAAATGGGTCCTGCATGCCTGGAGGAGTTACTGTCTCAGAGAACATGGCTACACTGGTCAAGTCGTCTGATGTCTCACATAACCTGTGAAAATACATTCCTTCTGACTGAACTAATGCTGGGTAGTAACTGGTGGATAGATACCATCCACTTGTGGTACAAACACTTGCAGGAACCAGAGGCTGTACACCTTGTCAGCCTCCTCCAAAGGGGCATCAACATGTAAGTACTCATCCTTGAAGTCCAAAAATCAGTCCGCTGGCATCACCACAAACAGGAGTCTACAGGCCTCCTGCACTTGACCCACTTCCTGGATAACTATCTGCTGAGGTTTCTCCATTCCACTGTGCTTACTTTATTTCTATGTTCAGTCTTACAAAAGGCAAACTGAAGTCCAAGGGGCATTTGCTCCTTGGCCTAGGATGATTAGTTTCTCATGTTCAACAGATGTTGAGCAATTTGGACCAGCTTTAATCCTTGCTAAAATAAAAAAAATAAATAAATCTGTTACACAACTCTACAGGGTGTTCTACACCAGACAAGAAAGGCATTGAAGATGAAAGTCTTTTGGTGGGGTCGCTGTGCTAATCACACTTGTTTTTCTACAGACATTATGAGCCTGGGGGGGGGGGTGTTCAAAAGGTACCACGATAACTCTGAAAAAATAATATAATTAGTGCTAGCAAGATAAATTTGCTGAAATTACACTTGCCACTGTAAGATTATAGAGCCCAAATTCTTTAATTTATGACACCAACAACTAATATCTGTATCACAAAAAAAAAATGATGAGAGCGGCTCTCTCCTTTTTACCTAGTACAAGTAGGATACCCGCAGAAGAAAGGACCACCTTACTGGAGAACATTCACAGCTTTCACAGTCTGACAATACACATATGCCTGCAAGTAATAACCACGCATTCTGGGTATGCCTGCAGCAGTGAAAAGCAACAAAGGGCAGTTACTTCTACTCTTTGGAAGCAAGGCCTTCATGATTTTGCAGCTGCAAGGCAGTGCAAAAGTAATTTCTGGGTATTTGTTAGAACCTTTAACCTGCTCAAGAACCTCCTTATTAGGATGAGCACTGTAATGAAAACCCAAACCTTAACTATCAACCTCAACTAAGCCATTAAAGAAACCAATACCAGTTTCATCCTGGTCAGCAGTTGAAAATTCAGACCATTTTTAACTCCCTTTTCCTTATCTTCAGGCTTTTGCAACTCTAGTAGCAAAGTAAACAAACAAATTTCTCAAAAGACTATCAGGCTAAAACCTGAATGGGAATATTTATTTATTTCCAGTTTGATGACCGGGGAGGTCCACTGGGCTCTAAGAGCCTGTTTTCAGTGGAGGCCCAGGGAGAAAAGCTCCATAATACAAAGTACAAGTTACATAATACAAAGTACAACACATAGTTACAATGGTACCAATTAAGAAAATTTTAACTATAAAATAGCAAAACTAAGCAAAGTTAAACTGCAATATGGAGTAAAAAATAATACATATTTACATGTTTACTGGTTGAGAACAGTAGTACAGAGTTAAATTTGTACAGAGGTTTGAAACATCTGAGAATGGTATAAAAGTAATATTAGCAAGAAGACAGTAAATAGGGTTAATCCCTAATGTGCAAGGAAGAATGAACCTTGTGTGTAATGAATGTATTCATGCATTAAGCAGGTTAGGCAGGTAGAGTGCAATTGCACTTCCATTTATAGGAGAGGTAAGAATGGAGTTGGGTTTTGAAGAGTTCAAAATTTTTCAGAGATTCTTAAAGATGGAGGGAGAGAATTCCATTTTTTTGGCTAAGGAAAAGGATAGGAGAAGCTGACCAGCAGGACAATTTGGTTTATATACAGAGATTAGGTTTTGGTGGGCAGATCTTAGAGTTCTGTGTGGGGTGTATAATGGTAAGATGTTTGTTAGTGCTGGGCATTTAGTTGGTTTAAAAATAAGCTTGTGAGCTGTGGTGAGTTAGAGATAGTCTAGCTAGTTGGGAAGTTCTAGCTACTGCAGCCAGTGAAAAGGTATACAGTGGTGAGTGGAGTATTTGGATGTGGTGGCGAACTTTGAGATTTTGTTGCAATAGGTTTCCAGTTTAAAAGAGATGGAAAAGACAGGTTGGTTAGTAGGGGAGCACCATACATCAGTGAAGGTAGTAAGTAGGTAATGGCAATGGTTTGTCTTGTTGAAGGGGAGAGGAAGTGGGAGTTTCTATACAGCATGCCAAGTTTCTGATGTTTTCTTAACATTCAGCTGAATATGAGTATCAAATTTTAGGTTTTCGTCAACAGTAACCCCAAGAAGTTTAGCAAAAGGAACAACTTCTATAGTGGAGTTGGCGTGGCAATATTTTAGCATAACTAGACTAACATAAGCGCAGCAGCACCCCCTCTCACTCAGTCACATACACCTTTTAAGTGTATAGATTAAACACAGCAGTAAAACATTTTATATGACAGAGAAAATAAGAATAAAATAAACCAAACTTAAGGGCTTACAACTGCTGCCACTAACCAAGCTCCAGAAAATTCTTCCCAAAAGAAAAGGAACTAACATAGTTAACATATTAAATCATTTAAAAATGAAAACATTAACATAATATTAGTGAAGATTTACTGTCAAAGAAATGGAATAGCTATGGGGGCCACAATGGCCCTGAACTACGCTAATGTTTTCATGCACGGCTGGGAGAAAGTTAGTATTTTTAACACTGACTTCTTCAATTATATTTTAATGTATAGACATTTTATTGGTGTTTTTAGTTTGGAGTGGAAGTGCTGAACTATTAAATGATTTTTATTAATATATTAATGTTAGTTTCTTTTTGAAGTTTACTTTGGTGTTGAAGTTTACTTGGGTGCTTGAGTGGCCCGCCTCTACTACAAATTTGACATTGGACACTCCCCCCAGTCCCACTACATCAGCTCATTCTACTGAGTACAGTGAGATTAGTTGTGAAGGCCCACCCCTTCAACTTCTTAACCTTGAATTATCTACTGTCTCCTCACTTTCTACTGAAAAAAAATAATGTGGCTCCTCCCACTTAATTTTGCTGCTTGTGCTTAGGTGTTCAACTGCTTTTAGTTTGCCACATTTGTTACTGCTTGCCGGTAGCCTTATTAAATTGATGACAGTTACTACTGAATAGCTGCTTTATTTAAGCAGTTTTTTTTACTGTTGTGATTGTGAGCTAATTTACCACATTTGCACTGTTACAAAGCAATTTAGTGATTAACTGCATTTCATTGCTACTTACTACATTTTATTACTGTAACTGTATTTTTCATACTGTGAGTTCTGATTTTGTCTGCAAGTGGTTAATCTGTGTTTTTTTTGTGAGTTTTACTGTGTTAACCCTTAAAAATGAGTAGCACAGTCTGGACACAGATTTACTGCATCCAGAGCTACAGCTGCACTGTTTTTAAACCTTTGTGAGGTATTCCACCTACAAATTTTCCCTTAGTAGAACTTGTGCGATTATCTAGTTGTACTACTCTTAGACCTCCACCCTTTACCCTGTTAGCACACACTGGCCTCTTTCCATCAGTTTATGACAAATATGGATGGACAATTTCCTACATTTTCTCCTGCCAGTCTGGTTGATACGGGCATCCTGAGAGTGTACCAACTGTCATGTACACAGACAACCCTCTACTACTACTACCACCTAGGAACAGAATTTGTGAGAGATGCAATTACATTAACAACCAAGAGTAAATGCTCTCTTCCTCAGAAGCGATTATATCTGGCACTGAAAAGGTTGCCACCACAAACACCACACTTCAAACACCATCCACACCTAAACAACACACCCACATATGCAGAGATGGTCAACAAAAACATACACAAGCAAGAGAGTCATAGTCCGTGTGGGAATAAATGACCTGAGATGTACCTCCCTAGACTATATGAACAGACACATCATGGAGCTCTTGGAATGTCTCTCTCAGGCACTGAGCAGCATTTTACAGTCTCCAAGGATGATACCACAATACGAAGAAAAGATGACCGACTTAAAAAAAATTGGCTTAGTTTCTGGTGTCATTCTAAGGGGGTGCAATATTTGTCAGTATGGAAGGAGATGGTCAACAGACCACGCTGCTTTGCCAGGGATGGTCTGCACCTTTCCCCCCTATGCTTTTGAATATCAGCTAAAACACTGTCTTGCCCCACAGTGCCTTTTTTAGGCAATGCTAAACTTGAAGTACTTCAGACATAGCAAATCAAAATTAAGAAAATCTAAAGGTATTACTGCTCAGTGCTAAGAGTCTAAACAAAAAAAAACCCTCCCTAGAAGCTCTCTTTACCCTAGAGAATGCGGACATATGTGTGGTCACGAGACATGGTTTAAAGCCACAGAGAGCACAGCCAGCAGCACGAAGATATAATGCCTTCCACACATTTAGGCCAGCTACTTCACAGGGAGGGTCTAAAGGTGGAGGTGTCTCTATTTACATTAAAAGGAAATATAATTCAAGGCTGGTCAAACCGAACAGCGCACTTGAGCTGTTCCATGTTCACATCACCATAGGGTAAATCTAATACCACTTCCTTGCAAGCTATTGGTCCCCCTCTATGACCCAGGAAACCCATACCATGTACTTAAACTTATTAGAAACACTAATCATCCAACCCAATACCATATACATGGGTGCCTTCAATTACCCCCATTATTAACTGGGAATCCTATAAGACACCAAGTGTACATGCACAGAGATTACTGGATTTTGTAAACACAAACTCCCTGGACAAGACAGTCAATATACCAACCAGAGGTGCAACCATACTGGATCTGGTCCTCACTAAGTGGTAGAGTGCTGCACACCACCTACTGTAATGCCTTCCTTGGTAAGGTCAGACCACAAAATGGTCTCTTTTGAAGTAAAAAATTAAAACATGGACCCCCAGCTAAACATGAAATATTCATGAACTATCTAAGGCTAACCTCCTGCTATGAAGTGATAGCCTGGCAAAATTTCAAGCCCCCATAAACCTTGAGAACACGGCTGTCTATGCAGAACTGTTCACAGAAACCCTGTACAAGCATGTTAATAGCCTCATAGAGGCACTGTACCCACCAGGTAGTAGTAGAGAACTTACTCAAAAAAAAAAAAAAGCCACCCTGGTGGAATCGCAAAATTAATAGGCTGTATAACAGGAGGAAGAAAATTATGGCAAAAATTAGGAGGTGCAGCACTCAGAAAGACAAAAGCACTCAAACTAAAACAACTCAGAGGACAAAAAAAAGTCTACCAAAGCTAAATTTGAGGCAAGTTTGGCCTCCCAGGCCAAGGACAAATACAAAGCATTCTTTAGCTATGTCCACAACCTCAAAGGCAGTACACAATTGTGTGCAGAACTCATTGAAAATGGAGCCACCTATACTGAGCCAGAAGATATAGCAAACCTCATAGCTGATAAATTTAGCTCCAACTTTACCACTCTCTCCCCCTCAACCTTCCCTCAGGAAATATCATCAAATATAACTGCCTATATTATCAGTAGGGAACAGAGTCTTAATGCTCTCTCCAAGACCAAGCACTCTTCATCAATGGGCCCAGACAATATCCCAGGACGCCTTCTAAATAGCGTGAAACGATCCATCGTTGCCTCTGGAATTACTGTTTAACTGTAGCCTCCAAACAGGTTTCATGACTCATAAATGGAGAAAGCCAACAGCCATCCCTCTGCACAAAGGTGGGCCCTCTATAGACCCATAAGTCTCACCACTCTTGTATGTAAAGCCATGGAAAGAATTAACATGGAGATTATCAACAGAGATATAGTAAACGTCCAGACACTGGACCCAACCCAGTTTGGTTTCGTCAAGTGCAGCTCATGCCTACTCAAGCTGGTGGACTTCTTTGAGAAGGTCACCAAAGCAATGAATGAGGGAAAAATTGTTCACACCGTCTGCCTTGACCTGGCCATGGCATTTGACACAATATCCACTCAGGCATTGTTGACTAACTCAAGAGGTTGGGCACAAATCCGTACGTCACCCAGTGGATAACCAACTGGCTCACAGATGGGACGCAGGAAGTTAGAATTGGGGAGTCCACCTCTACAAAGAGGCTAATCACAAGTGGAGTTCCACAGGAATTAGCCCTTGGACCGCTCCTTTTTGGCATTTACTGCTCAGAAGTCAAGGCCAATGTCAGTGGTCTCTGGCTGACTAAATTTGCAGATGATTGCAAATTAGGAGTTATCATTGAATCTCACACTAACACAAATGCTCTCCAGGAGGGGCTGACACAGGCAAACAACTGCTGTCAGAGCCACGGACTAAAGCTAAATGCCAACAAATGCTTAACAGCATTCCTTTGGGAAATCATCCATCCCTGGTAACTATCATATTGACAACCCACTCCTTACAGTTGACCCAGTAGTCAGGGACTTAGGGACACACACTAAACTAGCCTTTGACCATCATATGTCTACAGTGGTGAGGAAATAAATCATTTTATGCTGCGCAACCTATAAACAAAGGTATGGTATTTGATTCCAAGGAAGTCACTGTTCCACTGTATTGGGCACTGATCAGACCGATCATTAAGTACAATGCCCCCTTAGGTATGTAACTAACAAAGCATATCCAACAATTGGAATGTCCACAATAGTTCTCACTAAAAGAATACAACGTGCAAGTAAAATGTCCTATGAAGACCGCCTCAAGTCCCTATCCCTGTACTCTGTCTCCTCCACTTTGAGGGGAGATCTATGCCTGGCATACAGGGCATTGTCAGATCCCACTGTGATGGATCTCCTGCATATCCACAAACAAACAGCACCAGAAGTACCAATTCTAAAGACTTAAACATCACCTGTCATATAAACAGGACCTGCTGGAGAGATAGATATGTATCCCAGAGACTACTCTATCGATGGAACAGGTTCCCTTATCCATGTAAAGCAGAGTTCTTTCCTAACCCAATTCAAGTGAAACTTGGACAACTGAATGGAAAACTGGAAATTCATCCCTGGTTTGGCGTCTATGTCTCTAATGGACAGAAGTAACCTGTAAATAGTTAATCGCCCGGCCCATGCTAACATTTATCAAGAGCATCAGAACTTGTTAGAGATTTGGGATGCATGGCTAGGCTTAAAAAGGTCCTTGTGATCATTAGCCTAGTAAACACGTATAAACCTATGAGACCTCTGAGGCAAAAAAAAACACACAAACTCCCCTGCGCACCGCAACACACACAGTCCACACACCTGTACCTCACAGCTACTAAGGCCTCAGCATAAACCCAACATATTAGTCATACGAGACTCCACTGTGAAACACACAGATGTGCCCTTCATAAGGCTAGATAAGGACAAAGCCACGGTTAGTTATTTGTCATGTGAAAGCATCCACCATATCACCCATGCATTCAAGTCTCTCAACAACAGGTGCTGTTAAGACTGTCAACACAGTCCATGTTGGTGTGAATGACTTGAGACATACCTTGCTGGACTACATGAAGACAGACCTGATTGAGTCAGTTATGTTGCTAGCCTTAAGCAGCATTCTACCATCACCCAGAATGATGCCTCAATACAAACAGAAAATGATTGACTAACAACTGGCTTAATTTCTGGTGTCATTCCAAGGGCTCCCAGTACCCGACAGCCCAGGAAGACATGATTAACAAACCACAATGTTTTACCAAAGATGGCCTGCATCAGTTTCCTTTGGGCTTCATGCTCCTGCCTCCCCCACAGCACATTTTTTTAGCCAATACCATGAGGTCAAAACTACCAACATGAAAATTTCATCAAAACATAAACTAAAGGTCATGCTGCTAAATGCTAGGAGTCTAAACATAAAACTGCAATCACTGTAAGCATTCTTAACACTGGAAGACACCGACATTTGTGCAGTCACAGAAACCTGGTTCAAAGCACCCCAGCCATACCAAGTCACTCATCTTATCATACATTCAGACTCCAAACCGTGGGCAGCAAAGCAAAGGCAGGTGGAGTTACAATATATATAAAAAGACATACACACCTCCAGGCTGTTCAAACAGTATGACGCACAGGAGACACTCCAGGTGCAGTTAACCACTGACATGATCCCTATTCATATCGCAGCTAGCTACAGGCCTCCAACTTTGACTCAAGATACCCACTCCACCCTATCTGGACCTCTATGAATTCATCAAAATTCAACCCTTTACTGTGATTCTGGGTGACTAACTATCCAACCACAGACTGGAAGAACTACTCATGCCAAAACACAAATGCCCAGAGATTACTTGATTTTGTCAATGCAAATGCCTCGGACCAGTTGGTCGACACCCCCACAAGAGGTGAAAATATCTTGGACTTGGTATTAACAAACATGAGTAACCACTGCAGCATCCCTAGTGTCATTATCCCTGGTAAGATCTGACCACAAAGCGGTCACTTTCAAAGTCACCATCTCCACTGACACCCCACCTACAGTCAAACAAAAAAAAACCTTCTCCAAAGCTGATTACAACCAAGTGTGGGAAGATATAAACAGCTTCACAGTCCCTGCCCCTCCACAGGAATTGGCACATATGTCCAAACCTACGCCAAAGTACTACACGAGCACTTGTATAGGTGCATGGAATCAGGAATAGCAGACAGGACAAAATCATTTCCTCAACCAAGAGTAAACCTGTCTGGTGGACATCTGCAATAAATAAACTATAATAAAAGGAAAAAAATGCTCTCCGGGACCAAGAAGGATCAGGTGCCTAACTGGAAGCAATCTCTCCTTAGCCTGAACAAGCAAACAAGAGTACTAGTTAAATCCTCCAAAGCAAACCAAGTCCAAACAGGGCACATCTACCAAAAACAATCATAAGGCCTTCTAAACAAATGTCCGCAATCTCAAAGGAAGCACTCACATCTGCTCAGAACTGGTGGTCAAGGCCACCACATACACTAATGCTGCAGATAAAGCCAACCTGCTGGCAGACAGGTTAAGTGATAACTTCACCCCCTCTGCCCCCCCATCAATAAATCAGGACATCCCCAGAACCTGCCCCCCCTCCTCTTATCTCTAGGGAGCAAGTCATCACTGCCCTCTCAAAAGCAAAACATACAGCCTCCATGGGACCCAATAACATCCCAGGAAGCATCCTACAAGAACTCAGGTAGGAACTTGCAGCATATTTAGGCACCCTACTCAACCAAAGCCTGAGTACCGGCATCATCCCAGCCGAGTGGAGAACACCCACTATCATCCCTCCGCACAAAGGTGGAGCATCCACCGATCCAGGAAATTAGACCCATTGGCGCAACTAACCTGATCTGCAAGGCCATGCAGCGGATCATCATGGACCTCATTAACAAGGACATTGGCAACACTCGATCCCACACAGTTTGGTTTCGTCAAGGGGAGGTCATGCCTGTTAAATCTAATCGACTTCTTTGAGACAGTCACCAAAGCCACGGATGAGGGGAAGACTGTACACATCACCTACCTTCACCTGGCCAACGCCTTCGATACTACTCCCCATCGGGTGTAATAGACAAACTTTCAACTAGACATCAATCCATATGTTACCAGATGGGTAGCAAACTGGCTCACTGATAGAACCCACGCAGTCAAAATAGGAAAGCCACCTCAAGCAGTAGACCTGTAACAAGCAGTGTACCCCAGGGACCAGTCTTGGGGCCACTGTTGTTTGGGATACACTTTTCTGAGGTCCAGGCCCAAATCAGTGGGTTATGGCTGACCAAGTTTGCAGATGACTGCAAGCTGAGCACCATCAATTCCCCTAGTGATGTGGACATCCTCCAAGAGAGTCTCACCCAAAGGAATGACTGGTGCCAGAAGCATGGCCTCAAACTGAATGCCAAAAAATGCATCATCCCCTTTGGGGACAGTGACATCCCCACAAATTATCACATTAATAATAAGGTCTTAAGCACACAATCAGTTGTGAGGGACTTGGGCACACAGGTTGATAGCAAACTGACTTTTGACCACCATATTGCCTCAGTTGTACAGAAAGCTTTCTACATGGCCCACCTCATTAGTATGGGTATCTCATCCAGGGACAAGGTGGTCATAACACCCGTGTATTCTTCCCTCATAAGACCCATTATAGAGTACAATGCCTTTTTTGGCATGTACCTCACAAATCACATGCAGCAGCTACAGACACCACAGAGGTTCCTCACTAGGAGAATACGGGGCCTCAAACATCTACCCTACACAGATAGCCTGAGTAGAGGGGACAAGGCCTTTAGCCTCAGAGTCCTCTGAAGTGACCTCTGTCTGGCATACCAAGCAATCTCAGACCCCGCCTGGATGGTACTGCTGCATATCCGCAAGTCAAGTTCCACTCGAGTAACCCACATGAGAGATCTCAACCTGGTATGCGACATCAAAAGGACTTGGTGGTGGGACAGACTTGTGTCCCAGAGACGACTCCTGTGGAATAGACTCCCTTCACCATGTCAAGCAGAATACCTCATTAACTCTTTGTAAGCGCAACCTGGATAACTGGATGAGGAACAGAAAATACACCCCTGGGATTCCACCTGTGTCCCTGCCGGACAGGGGCATTGGGTGCTGACTTGTCAGAACATGGGCTAAATTCTTAGCTAGGCTTGTAAGGGCCTCAGGGCCAAAAGCTAAGTAACTTCCTGTGAGCCTATATGATTTTTCAGGTATCAAATTCTTGAATGTAACTGTCTTTAAAGAAAGGTGCAAACCTATTACTAAGATTTTTAAGACAGAAGTACAAAATAATGCCCAATTAGATTATACAAGTATGCACTCCAAAAACAAAAAATCCAAAACCAACACAGTTAAAGGACATTTAATGAGGGCAAATAAGCTCACTAAGAAAGATGAAGATTTTTTAGTAGAAGGGACTAAGTTATGCAAAAGGTTAATAAGCTGGGGTTATCCAGTTAGTCAATGAAAAATGGGAGGAAGTGCTCAAACTTATAAAACAAAGCACTGTCCAGCCTGTTAAGACTCATGGATTTAATTATACGTCTATACAAATAGCAAACAGTGTTGACACTAAGAAAATTAAGGAAATTATATCCAATAATTGGGGTATTTTAAAAAGTAATTCAGAAACAGATAACGCTTTAGCTGATGGCTTTACATTTGTACAAAAAAAAGAGGAAAATGTTTTAACAGCGATTTCCAACCTAAGTTAACTGCAAAGAATAATACAAAAACAAGCATGTTTAAATGCCAGAGTTGTAATTTTTGTGAATATCTTTACACTGATGTAGATTAAGTTACTATTAATATCATCATAGTCAAAAGCAATGGGAGACATACATGTAGTACATTTGGGGAAGTGCATGTCATGTAGTTCATTTTACATACGGTGTGCTACCAGGGAGTTGTACAAAAGAATCAGTGAACACAACTATGCTATTTTAACAGGCAATGAGAAGAATACAATTAGCAAACATTATAGAGCTGGAGAATGCAGAGTAGATTTAATTTTATGTGTGTTAGACCAAGGAGAGGGGTATGATAAATTTGATGCTAAAGAGGAGGTGGGGTAGAAGGAATACCTCTGGCACGTGAGGCAATGCATGCTATCCACCTGGTTTAAATAACAAGGAAGAATCTGTGCACTATTTGAAGCACAAAGGGTTAAAATATTAATTCTTTGGTTTATTTTATATCATGTGATTCTTTTAGATTATGTCATTTTTTCTACTTAATATGCAATTTACATTATTTAAATCAGTCTGAAGAAGTCTTTTTCATGGACAAAAGTACTTACTGAATTAATGGATATATGAATTTATGGATTTTATCTTTTATTAAAGGTTTGGGCTTTTGGACTAAGTTTTATTATTTTTAAGCACAGTTTTATTGTTTGGAAAGTTCCTTCAAGGTTGCTTGCAAACTAGATAAGGAGGATTAAAGTACAAAAATTGACTGTAACACTGTGGAAGGTGGAAATCCTTTGTGCCAACACACAAAGTAAATTTATTTCAGTAGGTAGAATAACCATTCATAAAAAAACTCCGATAATGTACAATCCACGTATTGTTCATATAAAAAAACTTTTAGATACTCACAGGCAAGATGAAATTCAAGTGAAAAATGTATATAAATAACCAGACCTGGGTTCCAGTTGGAAAAATGGTGAAAATGTGTCAGTTTGGTCGTATGTGCACTCCAATAAATTCCTGTACAAAGTGCCGGTTCTGATGAAAGTGTGTTCGCTAATCCAATCTTGTAAGCGTGAACACACAAGAGCTGGCGAGAATGGTAAATGTAAAAAATATGTACCAAGCGATGGGAAAAGGTTCCCGTGACAGAATGCAGTAAATATCCACTTAGTCCGGTACGACAGATTGTCCGCCCAGAGTTGTAGACTGTAGGCAGACAACAAAGATGTAAAAAGTAGTCCAAACAGTGGGGAAGATATCCCGTAACAAAAGTCAGTTACCAGTCACTAAATAACGTCCAGCGAGCTGTCCGCCCGAAGTTGGAACTGTAGGCAGACTGGCGAACCAAGTCCGCCCAAATGTAGGCACTCCAAATGCACAAAAAGTTACAAACGTTCTCCACGAACCCAGTCCGTTGAATAAACAATAAATGAAACAATGAATAAAGCAGATTGTAGCCCAAAACAGTTGGCTTTCTTGGTTCAAAGGCACAGGAACAAACTAGCGCAGTGATGTTAAACGCAGAACCGCGTTTTTCGTTCAGATATGTATCTGAACTTCTTCAGACAAAACGCTGACTAGTTCGTCAGTTAAGGTTTAAATACATTTGTTAAATCATGTGATTTAACCTAATAGGGTGCACTTAACCTTACAATGTTCTTATACTCGTTTAAATAAATATAGTTCAGTGTTCAACATTATTGGGTTTAAATGTTGTCCAGACCCTACTCTAAATGATGATAAAAATAAAAATAAAAAGTATTATACTATAAGTTTTATAAGTATTTAATTAAATTTTAATAAACATTGTTAAAAGTAAAAGTAAAAGTAAATATAGATATTGCTGCTATATTGATGAGTCAGAAATGTTTATTATAAGAAGAGATAAGTTCTTTGTTCATGGCTCATATGATTGTAACTCGAAAGGTATTGTCTATCTTGCTCGATGTACACAATGTGAATGTTTTTATATTGGAAAAACAGATAGACGTTTAAGGGACAGAATCTATGAGCATACATACGCTATTAGAAAGAACAAAGAGGAAAATGCCTTAGCCAGACATTGTAATTCCAACACAAATCACAGTTTTAAATTCATTATAATCAACCAAATTCTAAATAAAACAGATCAGTGTGATTACATAACTGACACTTTTTCAAAACTAGAATTGGAAAGACATGAATTGGCATGGCAATTACGCCTAGCAGCATACAGAGAACCTGGACTTAATGAATTTTGTTCTATTGCATGTGTATTAAAAATGAAAAACTTGTTGAGATGAATGGTAGTTTTTAGATTACTTATAATGAGACATGGGCCCTAAAGACTTTTAGAAAAAGTTTAGGCAGATATAATTAAATGAATTAATAATATACAATATACAATACATTTTTAATAAATGAATTTTAGGTAATTCAGTATATTTATTGTTGATAGACTAATAGTTATATTTAGACATTTTATATTTATTTGTAGAAATTAATATAAATTTATATATATTATTTATTATTTACCTAATTGTACGGTTATTTATATAAATAAAGTTAATAGTAAATTTACTTCATAGTTACCAACAACACTTTGAAACATTAGATTGTATATATAAAATCCATACACATATTTATTTTATTATTTATTATTATTATATATATTTTTTGTACATGAATGTTTTTAGTATATTTTATAGATTTTATAAATTTATAATCAACAATTAAAATTAAAAATAATTTTACTACTTGTCTAATACCATACATTAAAACATTATTCATGCACCTGTTCTTATTTCTCCAGTAAATTCCATGTTAAAAATACTATTTTTAAAAATACTATTTTTAAAAAATTGCTTATAAATCTTGCAACTATTTGTATATATTACCTTACATATATAGAATTTACGTTATGGACATTAAAGGTAATTATTTATTTATAAGCCATAATGTTATAACTTGCCCACTATGAATTACCATTTATTTAACAATTTATTAATATAGGGAATATTTAGTCTTTCTAACTCTATAAGCTATGCATTAGTTAAGGGATGAGATGGTTTTAAAATTTAAATAATAAATGTTTTACTTTTACTTTTAACTATGTTTATTAAAATTTAATTAAATACTTATAAAACTTATAGTATAATACTTTTTATTTTTATTTTTATCATCATTTAGAGTAGGGTCTGGACAACATTTAAACCCTATAATGTTGAACACTGAACTATATTTATTTAAACTAGTATAAGAACATTGTAAGGTTAAGTGCACCCTATTAGGTTAAATCACATGATTTAACAAATGTATTTAAACCTTAACTGACGAACTAGTCAGCGGTTTGTCTGAAGTTCAGATACATATCTGAACGAAAAACGCGGTTCTGCGTTTAACATCACTGCGCTAGTTTGTTCCTGTGCCTTTGAACCAAGAAAGCCAACTGTTTTGGGCTACAATCTGCTTTATTCATTGTTTCATTTATTGTTTATTCAACGGACTGGGTTCGTGGAGAACGTTTGTAACTTTTTGTGCATTTGGAGTGCCTACATTTGGGAGGACTTGGTTCGCCAGTCTGCCTACAGTTCCAACTTCGGGCGGACAGCTCGCTGGACGTTATTTAGTGACTGGTAACTGACTTTTGTTACGGGATATCTTCCCCACTGTTTGGACTACTTTTTACATCTTTGTTGTCTGCCTACAGTCTACAGCTCTGGGCGGACAATCTGTCGTACCGGACTAAGTGGATATTTACTGCATTCTGTCACGGGAACCTTTTCCCATCGCTTGGTACATATTTTTTACATTTACCATTCTCGCCAGCTCTTGTGTGTTCACGCTTACAGGATTGGATTAGCGAACACACTTTCATCAGAACCGGCACTTTGTACAGGAATTTATTGGAGTGCACACACGACCAAACGGACACATTTTCACCATTTTTCCAACTGGAACCCAGGTCTGGTTATTTATATACATTTTTCACTTGAATTTCATCTTGCCTGTGAGTATCTAAAAGGTTTTTTATATGAACAATACGTGGATTGTACATTATCGGAGTTTTTTTATGAATGGTTATTCTACCTACTGAAATAAATTTACTTTGTGTGTTGGCACAAAGGATTTCCACCTTCCACAGTGTTACAGTCAATTTTTGTACTTTTTTCCCAGTTTAATAAGTGTGCAATCTTCTAGATAAGGAGGATTGCTCACTTAGATGTGCAGCAAACCCTTATGCTGCACTGCAGTGTCACTATTAAAAAAGTAATCCAATTAGATGGTGTGGAAGTACAACCCACAACCTTCTAAACTACTGAGACTGCAGAAACCACCTACCTAGAGAAATCTAAAAAGCTTTCTGGCCAGCTACTGCCACAAGCTGATGACAGTGGGTGCTAAGAGCTGCTTCAAGATTTTACAACTGCTCAATTGTTTGGCAAGTTAGGAAGTCATGATTTTTTACATTCAGAAGCTTTTAGTCTGAAGGTTCACATTTCCCCTAGATGGGGGCATCCACACACTACTTTTTATTTACAGTGCCTTGTTAACAGGGAAATGTTATCACTTCTCTGTGATATGCAGTCAAGTAAAAGTTTAGTTTTTTGAACCAATCTGGTTCATTTTTTCACTTTGCAAACTAATGTAATTATTTAACTTTTTGTAATATACCTGATACAATCTTGCAGGAGTACTGCTCTCTTCTGTAACTACAAACTGAGGTGTATTTTTTTAAACATACATTTCCCTTTCCAGCTATTGCTGTAGTTGTAATTAGAGGCAGAAAAATGATGGGAGATTTCCCTATGTGAGCAATACAGGAAGCCTTCCTGCTGAGTAAACAAAAAACAGAATATGACAAAAAAAATCACAATAAGACAATTGATGAGAATAATCAGAGTTTGATGTAGACTGCAGAACGATGCTGCATTGTTCTTTTGGCTTTTCCCGGTTAAGCGTCGCCACAGCTGATCACCTGTTTCCATTTCTTCCTGTCCTCTGCATCTTGCTCTGTCACACCAACCACCTGCATTGTCCTCTCTAACCACATCCATAAACCTTATCTTAGGCCTTCCTCTTTTCCTCTTACCTGGCAGCTTCATCTTTGGCATCCTTTTCCCAATATACGCAGCATCTCTCCTCAGCACATGTCCAAACCAACGCAATCGCGCCTCTCTGGCTTTGTGTCCAAACTGTCCAAACTGGGCTGACCCGCTAATATACTTATTCCTAATCCTGTCTACCTTCGTCACACCCAGCGCAAATCTTAACATCTTTAACTTTGCCACATCCAGCTCTGACTCCTGCCTTTTTGTCAATGCCACTGTCTCCAACCCATATAACATAGCTGGTCTCACTACCCTTTTGTAGACCTTCCCTTTCACTCTTACTGGTACTCGTCTGTCACAAATCACTCCTGACACTCTTCTCTTCTCCACCCACTCCATCCTGCCTGTACTCTCCTCTTCACCTTTCTTCCACACTCACCATTACTCTGAACTGTTGATCCCAAGCATTTAAACTCATCCACCTTTGCCAACTCTACTCCCTGCATCCTCACCATTCCTCTATCCTCCCTTTCATTCACACACATATATTCCGTCTTAGTCCGGCTGACCTTCATTCCTCTCCTCTCCAGAGCATATCTCCACCTCTCCAGGGTCTCAACCTGTTCCCTACATATCACAATGTCATCTGAAAACTTCATAGTCCATGGGGACTCCTGTCTGATTTCATCTGTCAACCTGTCAATCAGTGCAAATAAGAAAGGGCTCAGAGCTGATCCTTGATGTAATCCCACCTCCAACTTAAACCCATCTGTCACTCCCACTGCAGATCTCACCGCTGTCACACTACCCTTGTACATATCCTGTACCACTCTTACATACTTCTCTGCCACTCCAGACTTCCTCATACAATACCATACAACTCCTCTCTAGGCACCCAGTCATATGCTTTCTCTAAGTCCACAAAGACACAATGGAACTCCTTTTGACCTGCTCTGTACTTCTCCATCAACACTTTCAGAGCAAACATCGCATCTGTAGTGCTCTTTATTAAGTGAAAAAACTTAAGTTATAAAAGCAAAATGCTTTTGCATGATGTCTCTTCCTTTCCAGAAGCAACTGTCAGTGACACATGAACTGTGAGTAGCGAGTGAACCTTGCTGGACTGACACCTAAGGAGTATGTAGGGGAGGGTCTGTCAATAACTGACAGACAAGTCTTTATCCTTATCAAAGCCCACAGTTTAGCTACTTCCTTTAGCAGGAGTTGTATTACTGCTGTGCATATCATAATCAGACTCAAAGGGAAACATAAGCTATAGTTAATCAAAGAAAAAATAGTAGCAGTCTTGTTAAAGATGGTGCGTAAATTGACAGGAACACTACGGCCACTGGTGCTGTGGTAGCGTTGTCACCTCACAGTAAATCGCTGTCCGGTTCGATTCTCAGCTAGAGTGTGTCTTCTGCGTGGAGACATGCATGAATGGGCGTATCTTCGTTGAAGGTTGTGCGTCAGGGCTGGTAACTCGGCACGTAAAAATCAACTACCAATCATTAGCGGACCGGAGTTCTGCTGTGGCGACCCCTAACCGGGAAAAGCCGAAAGAGACAAACAAACTACTGCCACTGCATTCAATGTAATGAGAAAACACACTACTGAAAAAGGGTTAATTTAAAAAGAAAGGGGGCCCTGTGAGGTGCTGGCAACCATTTCTTTTAATGGAAATACAATGTTGTTCCTTTCTATATCAAAAGGAAACACGTTTATTTTACTTACTCTATTTTCAAGAAGAAAGAAAGAGGAACAGGAAAAGCTGAGGAGTCCGTATCTAAAGTCTTGGTATGAAGATCATAAAATTAACGGTTCTTCTGGTGTCATAGGTTCATAGCCAATTACTAGGCTATCTGACCCTGTGGGTTATTTTAAACTTGGCCAATTTCCCTCTCACGGCAAGAATCAAACCTTATATCTTATGTTTGTAAGGATCTTGCTGAACAGGTTGAGTGAATAAAAAGCACAATGTCTTTACTTAGAATGTAATACATTCTGTATGTAAGATTCAGTTGAGTTGGCACTTTTTATGACGGCTTCTGTGTACTGACTGGCTTTACAGGAGAGTTTGAACAATTAATGATTCAAAGTACAGTTGATTCTTATCAGCCAGGTCCAGTGTAGAGAGAAGTCAAGATTGCATGTAAACCACACAAACTTACTAGCTGTCAGAGTTGAAAGTCAGCCACCATGTATCACACATGGCTAAAATAAATTCATTAAAAACTAGGTACACTGCACAGAGTAAAAATCCGACTACCTCACTGACACAGCCAGAAGACATGTAGCCTCTACCTCACTTAATCTTCAAGCTTGCCATAACATCAAACCATTTCTCTTCAATCAGAATCCTATGCTCCACACAATCAGTCTTCACCAATCAACAAGTTTTGCTAGCATTTTCCAGTTAAACACATAGTTCTGTGACATTGCTCACCCTCACAGCCCTACATTTCTAATATAAACCTTATGACAGCTACATACGTAACTGTCTTGGAACCTTCTTTATACCCCACCTCTAAAATATTAATTTCTGCCCTACTTAGTCCCTTCCCCCATCTCCAGTTTCTAACCCTTAATCAGATAATCTATTACCTATTTGACAAACTAATACACTTCTTCAAATGTGCAATGTTCAACATCCATTAATGCATAAATATTTTTTACACTAACAGTTGCCTTTATTTTATCTGCATGTAATCTAATAGCACATGTGTAAAGAATAGTTGTGCAAAATCTTACCATAGCCATAAATGTCCCTCTATTCCATGTTGCAGAATTCTTAGTGTGGGACTCCACCTCAAACGACCCAAACATCAACTCCTATACAAAAGCTTAAGCCTGCTTGCTGTACTTGTGAAAGACATCACATGTAGGGCCATAAACTAGGGACCTTAAATGTGACGTCTCCATGCACACACCTCAGTACTTAATTGTCCAGTCAGTCAAGCTACTATGAGCCAAATGATGTCCACAGTAAATGTGAAGTGCCATTTGCTGGCTATTCTGACCATAGTATAGGTGGTGCTCCAGAGTGCCCACTATCCAGGTCAACAGGAATGAAAGGGAATAGGTGGGAGAGAAGGAATACTGCAACATGGAAGAGAAGGAAATCTATGGTTACACTACGATTTTACACAACTATTCTAGGTCCTTCTATTCCCATGTTGCAGTATTCTTAGTGTGGGAGAGTGCCACAACTTAGGAAAAAGAAAGGGTGGCGATAGAGGTAGCAGAATCCAGAAACCTCTGCTGGATTGCCCTAGCAAACCCTGCTCTGGCTTTGTAGATGTGGCCCAATTTGTAGTGTCTGGTAAATGTATGTATAGAGGACCAAGTGGCCACCTCCAGAATGGAGGCTGTGTCCAGGCCTTTGAAGAAGGCTTTGGAGGATGCTACAGCCCTGGCAGAGTGAGCTCTTACCCCTGAAGTAGGTCTTTGCCATAGTAAGAGTAGCAGAAGCAGATAGTTTTCCTGATCCAACAGGAGATGGTTTGTTTGGAGACCGCCTTGTCCAGGGCTCTAGGGAGGAAGGATACAAATAGCTGGATGGAATTTCTGATGGACTTAGTTTTGTCTAAATAAAACCTCAGTTGCCTGTGCACCCTTCTAGCAGAGGTAAAGGCCACCAGCAGAACAGTTTTCCACGTGCACATTTGGAGTGTTGCAGAGCTGGCTGGCTCAAATGGAGCCAGTGTGAGTTTTACTAGGATAAAGTTTAAGTCCCAAGGTGGTGGGATAAGGTTTTCTAGGTGGTCTGATGTGCAAGACCCTTTTCAGGAACAATTTAACATCTAGCCTGAATAACAGAGGGGGGGTCTAGGGGTAAGCAGGCAGAGACTGCAGACAAGTGGACTTTCAATGAGGCGTACGAAAGGCCAGCCTTGATGAGTTTACATGCATAAGTTATGACTCCATTTTGCTTTTTCTTAAATATAATGTGTTTTGCATTTCTTTTAAAGGAGAACTCCACCCTTTCATACAGTTTAACTCAGTCGTTAGGTTTCTTTTCTCCCTACAATATGGTTCCAGCATTGTGTATGTACCAGAAACCTGCTTGTAATTTTTAAAACTTTTACTTCCTTGCATTGAAGTCAAAGGAAGGTATTTTTTTTTTAAACTCAACTTCTCACATACTTTGCAAAGAAATTTGTCTCCACCTGCATGACATATCATAGACACAGCTAAATCTGAAATTTAACCTGTCGGGTACTGCTGTCTATCTTAGATGGCTAATTAACCCTGCTAATGTCAGGAACACAGCAGCTGATATAAAAAAAAGTTTCCACTGTTTTTATTACAGAGGGGAGCAGAACTTAACACTCCCCTTTCATAGCAAAACAAAGCAATTAGATCAGTCAGAGGTTTAAAGGCAATTGTCAACTCTTCTGACAAATTTACATAAGCATCAACACAGTATTGAAATTCTAAGCTTTAAATGTTATTTATAATAGTTTGTGTTAAGATAACTTGAGTAACAGCAAAGATTTCTGTGACATTTAGAGAAAAGTCAGTAAATATTTTTTCTTGTAAAGTATAAATGCATTTACCATTTTCAAGCCCCCCCAGGCCAGAACTGCAGAAAGAGAGTCAGGTGGCAACCCTATCAACTAGGTGCACTGATACTGTTCAGAAAAAGATCTTTTATGCTTTGTGTGACATCATCCCAGAGGGGGGTGCATTTCTGTTACATGCAAATCCATTGTTAAGAGATTCCCACTGACTGAATCAGTCCTTGCATTGTCCGAGAGCAACCATGATATACAGCTGAATTTACTTTAACATACATTTACTATGCGCCCTTGCATTAAGAACACTAAGAAAAGGAAATCAGAAGTACTTAACTGTGTTTAAATACACACACACACGCACAAATATATATATATATATATATATATATATATATATATATATATATACATATATATATATATATATATATATATATATATATATATATATATATATATATATATATATATATATATATATATATATATATATTGTGTGTGTGCGTGCAATAAACATAGTATAGTTAAGCATTATTAATGTATACAAAATGTTGCTCAATGATTTACTTGGTCACTGCCACACATTGGCTGTGTGTTCCACATGCAATCTTGGTCAATGTGTTTCTGTCAGTATTTTTTTCTTTGTATCGATAAGTGCATTTAATAATTATTATCTTTGCCAGTGTAGCTTATGTTGCGGCTGAAAAGGGTTCTGGGGCCAGTTCAATTTCCTGGTTACCAAAGTATAAATAAATACGAAATAGAAAAAAGGAGGGGGAACATGACAGAAATAATTGAGGAACTAGTAAAGCACATTTTAAGTCTGCATCATTCATGAGAGAGAAAAATCCTCCCACTGAAGGCATTGGGAAGTAGCAGACAAACTAAGTTTAGAGTCCTACTACTTGTCACGTGTAAATGTACAGCAAGAATTATTTACTGTGCGTGTGTGTGCCTTTTGTGGAAGATTGGGCACCGGGCTGGCAACTCGACACCATAAAACTCCACTGCCAATCATGAGGGGACAGGTGTTCTGCTGTGGCAACCCCTAATCGGGAAAAGCCGAAAGAAGAGTTTTCACACCTCAGCATGAGAGTATGGGGGAGGATTTATCAAGTTTGTTAGGACTACAAAAGACTCCTCTTACAAAAAACTGTTTTTACCTGCTTTCTTTTGCTGCAAGTAGCTGACAGCTATTTATAGCATAGAACAAACTCTTGCAGACAGACAAATGAGGCTCAGTCAGGTAAACAGAGAAGCAGCTCATTAACAGAAGGTGTGTTCAGATGACAGTGCTTCACAGTCCTGCCATTATATTTTAATGGCATGAGAAAACAGCACCGCTTCCTTATGACTGGCATGAGTCATATAAAGAGGACTTGAAATGTATTCTGGGAAGAAGGAAGGAAAGCAAGAAAATAAGATCACATTACCAGGGCAGGCACCATCATCCGCCGTTTTGAGAGAAACGCATTAAAATTGCTTAAGAAGCACTTGGAGTGATTTTGAAGCATTAAAATAGCTCAAAAACAAAGATACAATGAAAAAATGTTTGAGTTCTAGGGTGGAATTTTACTTTGCGTTTCATTGTATTGCATTTTAACTGTAATTAGCGTCACACTCAAGTGTGATAGCCTGCACTGTGTTTAAAGCAATTTTATTACTGTTGTAAGGGCCTTTTCTGTGAAAAAAAAAAGTTCTAGCCTGTTTGCTTGTTTTTCCACCTTTCCTGTTGGCTAGAGTAACCCTGACACAGATCTGCTGTATTCAGGACTGTACTGTAGTTTCCAAGATCCCCAGAGATTTCTATGTTAGAGGGAAGCCTTTCCGCTTATCAGTGGGAGTAGTAAACACTAGGTAGCCTATCTACCATGAGAGGAGTGGTTTCCAGCTCTGAAATTGTAGCTTACTGGCCATTTGGGCAGCTTTTCCATCTCTTTTAACTTTCTGCTTTAAAACCCCATGTTTGTGTGGGTTTGCACTTGTTTAAGCTCTGCAGATCCCGTTTTAGCATCCTGCAGACTACAAGGGCAACAGAAAGAAGAAAGAGACTAACTACCCCCACTTTACCTTTTCTTGATTATACTGTGTTTTGCACTTCTTCTAAGTCGTTTTTCATTGTAATGCATTTATTTTAACTGTATTTACTGTATTTTGCTTCACACTCAAGTGTGATACTCCTGCACTGTGTTTAAAGCGATTTTATTATTGTTTTAAGCACTTTTTCTATGAAAAAGAAAAAAAAAAGTTCTAGCCTGTTTACTTGTTTTCCCACCTTTCCTGTTAACTAGAGTAGTCCTGATACAGACTTGCTATATTGTAGTTTCCAAGTTCCCCGGACCTTTCTGTGTTAGAGGGAAGCCTTTCTGCTCATCAGTGGGAGTGGTAAGCACTAGGTAGCCTATCGACCACGAGAGGAGTGGTTTCCAGCTCTGAAACTATAGCTTATTGGCTGTTTGGGCAGCTTTTCTATCCCTTTTAACTTTCTGATTTTAAAAAACTGTTTGCGTGCCGCACAGCGCCACTAAGCTAGGGTAAACTATTACCGGTGCCAGAAAGGCTGCTCTTCAATTTTTCCCTTAAACTTTGCTAGTACTCTTCTCTCTTGCACTTTAAATTATTTGTCTAGCACTTTTGTAGCAATTATTGTAACACACAAGTACTATTAGCACTAAACGTTCTATAAGAAACAGCTCAGGTACTTACTAATAATGTCCACCCCTCCAGACATGTGCAAAGGTCAATTTTCTGTACTTTTTCCTAGTGAACTTGGGCATCCTGAGGCAGTGTAGCAACTGCCTCATGTACACAGACAACCCTCTGCTCTTAGCCTCCAACACTCATACGTGTGAGAGATGCACATATATCTAAATTGGAAGCCATGCACTCTCCAGCCAAGACTGGAATAGCCGGTCAAGAGGAGAAGGTCAACACCTGCACCACACCACATGGACAACACAGCCATCCAGAACACCCACCATCACAGCTATCACACAAAAACACAAATCACCACCACCCCCCCTTCGCGGACGTTCTCAATAGAAATCTACCCAAACAGAAAACACCTCCAAGGCAGAAACGCACTCAACCACCACAACACAGCACAAATCACAAGACACACAGCTCACCCACACAGTGTGCCCCTCAACCTAAGCCCCTAAGGCAAACAGCTTATCTAATACACTAATCATAGGTGACTCGATAGTGAAGCACACTGATATCCCACTCACGATGTTAAATAAGGAGAAGGCAACCATCAGCTGCCTGTCGGGTGCCAGGATCCACCACATAACACATGGACTCAGGTCACTCCACAAGTACAAGGACGACTCTGTCATTGTCCATGTGGGTGTGAATGACCCGAGACGTACCTCCCTGGACTACATTAAAGAGACCTTGAGGATCTCTCAGATTACATAGCCCAGGCAGGTATGACCCTAGCCGTGAGCAGCATCCTACCATCAACCAGAATGATACCGCAGTACAAACAGAAAATGATTGATTTCAACAAATGGCTACATTTCTGGTGTAATTTTAAGGGGATCTGGTATCTGACTGCTTGGGAAGACATAACTGACCGACCTCGATGGTTTGCCTGAGATGGACTGCATCTGTCACCCTTGGGTTTCCGGATACTGGCTAAGGCTCTTGCCACCCCTAAAGCCGACCTCGATGCTTTGCCTGAGATGGCCTGCATATGTCACCCTTGGGTTTCAGGATACTGGCTAAGGCTTTTGCCACCACTAAAGTGCCTTTTTAGATGGTGTCTCAAAGGCCAAATTACCACCGTAGCAGCTATAAACTGCAGTCGGAGGGTCATGCTGCTCAAGGCTGGGAATCTAAATCTCAAGTTGCACTCGCTCGAAGCACTCTTTAAAATGGAGAACATAGACATTTGTGCTGTAACGGAGACCTGGTTTAAAGCAGCAGAAAGCACCCCTGCACTACCAGGCTATAACTCATTTCACACCTTTTGGCCTCAGAACTTGGACCAAAGCTCCAAGGGCGGTGCTGTCTATTCCTTAAGGATATGCACACCTCCAGACAAGTAGCACAGCATAATGCATCAGAGATGCTTCAGGTACAACTAACATTGGGCAAGACAGCGATTCAGGTCATAGCCTGCAATAGGTCCCCAACCATGTCCCAAGACTCACTCCACGTTCCTAAGCACCCTGGAAAATATTAGGGCCCAACCCAACACCCTCATACTGGGTGACTGACCATCCCTCCATTAACTGGGAAAACTATTCATGCACCAATACACTGGCCCAACGCTTCCTGAAATTCATCAATTCCAATGCCCTGGACCACCTCATTTTTACTCCCACTAGAGGGCGCAGCATCCTTGACCTGGTTATTACGAACATGGAGGATCGTTACACTACACCAATAGCCGATTCCTCCCTGGTTAGATCTAATCACAAACTAATTACCATGGAAATCCACATCTCACCCATACCCCCCGCAAAAGCAAGCACCATGAAACACTTCTCGAAAGTTAAATGTGGGCTCCTAAAAAAAAAAAAAGGTGGCTAACTTCATGGCACCCATGCAAATGGAGAATAGTTGCATGACTGCTGAATCATACACCAATGCACTGTACGAACACATACATACATGCATGGTACTAGCCATATCCAACAGAACCAAGACGCTCTCCTCCAAAAAAAGGAAGCCTATCTGGTGGACCCCTGCCATTAACAGACTCTACAACAAAAGGAAGAAACCTTTGCACAGAAAGATGAAGTCCCAAGACTGGAAAAACTCCCCCATAAGGCTCAATAAAAAGTTGAGATCCTGCATAAAAACCCTCTAAATCTAGCTATGAAGGCAAAATTGAAGCAGATACTGAAGACAACCACAAGGCCTTCTACACCTATGTCAATAATCTCCACGGCAATACCCAGATTTGCTCCGAGTTACTGCACAATGGCACCTCCTATGCAGAGCCAACAGATATTGCTAACATACTGGCCAACAGATTCAGTGCCAACTTTACCCCTCTCTCACCCAAGGGACAATTCACAACACCAGAAGAATGCCAGGCTCCCTGTATTACTGCTGCACAGGTTAATCCAAGGCCAAGAATACAGCTTCCATGGGACCCAACAATATCCCTGGCACCAGACCTGTGTGTCCTGTTCAATCACAGCCTCACCTCAGGCTTTGTCCCTTCCAAATGGTGCACTGCTAAAGTCATCCCTCTCCATAAGGGGGAGCGACTACAAACTCTGGGAACCATCACCCCATCAGCCTGACGATTCTGATACGTAAGGCTATGCAGCGCATCATCATCATAGACCTAATTAACAAGGATATAGGAAACCTCCAAACTCTGGACCCAACGCAGTTTGGTTTTGTGAAGGCTAGATCATGCCTGCTCAACCTGGTGAACTTCTTTGAGTCAATCACCAGAGCTGTGGATGAAGGCAATGTAGTTCATACAGCCTACCTCAATCTAGCCAAGACCTTTCATACCATTCCCCACCCAATCAGGAATTAAAGACTCACCAAACTAGGCATCAACCCCTATATCACTAGATCTTTTGTAAATTGGTTCACAGATAGATCCCACAGTGTGAAAGTAGCAGATTCGAAGTCTGACTGGCGACCAGTCACGAGTGGAGTCCCATAAGGATCGGTCCTGTGTCCTCTCCCGTTTGGCATATACTTCTCAGAAGTCCAGGCCAACACGGAGGGACTCTGGCTGAACAAGTTCATTAACGATTGGAAGCTGTGAGCCATTATTAACTCCCCAAGTGATGCAGACATTCTACAGAAAGTCCTCACTGAGACAAACGACCGGTGTCAAAGCCATGGCCTTAAGGTCAATGCCAAAAAATGCAGAGTCATTCTCTTTGGGAAAAACTCAGTTCCCACAAGTTACCACATCGATGGTGGTCCACTAAACACTGAAGGCGTTATAAGAGATATGGGGACAGGTTGACAGTAACCTCTCCTTCAACCTAATTGCCACTGTGGTCAGAAAGTCCTTCTACGTGGCACATCTCATTACCAAGTGCTTCGCATCTAGGAAGAAAGATGTTTTCATCTCTCTCTACTCTTCCCTCATTAGACCAATGATAGAGTATAATGCCCCATTTGGTATGCACCTCACTAGACACCTGCAACAGCTGGAGAGGCCACAGAAGTACCTCACGAAGAGGATCCTAGGCCTTAAACACATGCCCTACATGGACAGACAAACTCCAGCTATTCTCTGTCTCATATCATCTACTAAGAGGCACTCTCTGCTCGACTTGCAAAGCCATGTCTGACCCAGGTCTACTAGAAATGCCACACCTAAAGAAATCCCAATCCCTCCCCTCTGCACCACACGCTCCAGAGACCTCAACCTCTTTACCACAATCAACAGAACATAATGGAGGGACAGGTTCATAACCCAGAGACTGCCCATGCTTTGGAACAGACTTCCCATACATGTCAAGCAGAGCAACTCACTGGTCCTCTTCAAGAGAAATCTTGATGAGTGGATGGGTAATACAAAGTTCACTCCAGTAGCTCTACTTGATAGAGATGCTGGGAAATAACATCAGGCGGCACAAGGTCAGGGCACTTCTATGGGCTAGACTTATAATGGCTCCAGGGCCATTAGCCTAGTACACACCTATGAACTAGAGGAACATTCGCTAGAAAGGGATCCCTATGCCTTTTGAGACACCATTTGGAGAATCTTTTCCATTTTGAAATGTAGGATCTCCTTGTAGTAGGTTTCCTGGCCTTCCTCATGACTGAAAGCACATCCTCATAATAGTGGTGTCTGAAAGGAATTAAAACTATCACCCATAGTGTTAGGCATAACATCGCTAGATGAAGATAAATGAGTGTTCCCTTCTGCTGTGCAAGAAGGTCCACCTTGTGGGGTAACGTGTGGTGATTCCTCTTGGCGACTGATAGTAGTAGGGGGAACCAATGTTGCCTTGGCCAGTAGGGAGTCACCAGCAAGATTTTTGGTTTGTCCTTCAGGAGGATTTTTGGAATGAGAGGAAAGGGGGGAAATGCATATAGAAACCATCCCTTCCATGAAATGTTGAAGGGATCCACCCTCCAGGCTAGGGGGAGTGGTCCTTGCTACAGAATTTTGTCAACCGTCTGTTCTGGGGGGAGACAAATCTACTTGAGGCATGCCCCACTGGTGGACAATGTCTAGAAAAATTTCCCTGTTCAACATCCACTCGTGATGTAGAGTAGATCTGCTGAAAATATCTGCTTGCTGGTTGTCCTGATATGGGATTGTAGGTTGCCTGCAGGGATAAGTTGTTTATGGAGGCTAGGCCACAAATTTGGATTTCTAGGAGATAGGACTTGGTCCCTCCTTGTTTGCCGAGGTACCACACGACTGTGGTACTGTCTGTGAAGATTTGAAGGGGACCTGGTTGCAGGATTGGGAGAAAGGCTTTCAGAGCCAAAAGGACTGCTGTCACCACCCTCACATTGATATGTTTTTTCCAGAGGGCAGGGTGCCAGATCTCCTGCACCTTCAGACCCTTCATGGTAGCCCCCCAGCCCAGGTCCAATGTGTCTGTATGCACATATTGAACTGGTGTGTGGGGGGGGGGGTGGAGTGGAAGGCCTGGGTTCACTTGAACTTGTTGTATCCACCACCTTCATTCTGCTTTGAGGCAGGGTAAGAAAAGGATCTGACATTCTAGAGACTGGTTGTGTTGGGACCACACATTCTTCAAATACCACTGCAATTTTCTTATATGCATCCTGGCTAAAGGCAGCATAGGAATGGTGGCTGCCATAAGGCCGAGAACCCATAGAAATTGTCTTGCTGATAGTTGTTGAACCTGGATCAGGTCCTGGAAGTGGGCATTAAGGGAGAGAACTTTGTCCTAAGAGAGGAATGCCTGCATCAGGTCTGTTCTGATCCTGTATCCCAAAAAGATTTTGTCCTGCTATGGGGTTAGGGATCACTTGGGGAGGTTGAGAGTGAACCCCAAAGCCTTGTAAGCAGGGGCATGGTGAACTGCAGATGTTTTGTTATCTTTCTGCAAGAATGAGGATGCCATCTAGGTATGGGTACATTTGAACACCTTTGGTCCTGCAATATGCTATTGCTGGTGCCAGGCATTTTGTGAATATCCTGGGTGCAGTAGATAAACCAAATGGAAAAGCTGTAAATTGAAAGTGAGAACAGGGTCCAGTAAAACATAAGTACTTTCTGTGAGAGGGTTTTATGGGGATGTGGAGGTAGGCCTCCTTGAGATTTAGCGTGGCCATGAATGCCTGGGATGACAATAGAAGGGTCTGGAGGTTAACATTCTGAAAGATGGAACTTTTTGGAAGAGGTTAATTAAAGACAAATCCAGAAATGGCCCTCCAAAGACCGTCCTTTTTTGGTACTAATAATAACCTTGAGTAAAAACCTTTTACTTCTTGTCCTGGAGGGGACAGTTTCTATAGTTCCATGGTTCAGAAGATCCTGCAGGATCTGAGGAATAAGGTGTAGTTGATTCTTGGGTGGGATTGAAATGCCCCTTACCGGGGGGGGGGGGGGGGGGTCTTTCTTTCCAAGAGAATAAATATCCCTCTTCTACTACTGCCAGAACCCAGCAGTCTGTGGTGACAGTTCTCCACAGGGGTAGGCAGTGGGAGAGGCGGGCTGACAGGGGGAAGTGGGTAAAGCAGTTGCACATTGTTGGAGCCATTGTTGGAGCCATTTCTGTTATGAAAGGGCTGTCTTTGGGGTAGGTTGAGAGAAAGCTGGTCTGGAAGTGGTCTGTCTCCTGGCTCCTTCCCTATGCCTGGAAGAGGAAGGGAGTAGTAAAGGGGGTCCTCCTGACAAAGGTAGTCTTGACTGGGTAGTTCCTGTAGTATTTATGAATGGGGGACACCAGGTGGTGTTTAATATCTTGAAGCTCCTTGCTTTTCTCCTGAAGGTTCTTAAAGTGTTCTGCAGACTGTTTCCTAAACAGGAGGTTGTGGTCAAGAGGGGCATCAAGAATTTTGGACTTGAAGTCCTCTGGCAGGGGTTGAAGAAGAAGCCAAGAGCATCTGCGTAGCACTGATGCAGAAGTAGCAGACCTTGCAGAAGCCTCTGCTGCATCATAACTGCATATAATTGTCCTTGTCAGTACGTAAAATGGACAAGGAGGGTATTAATCTTGACTGCTTGTCAGGGGATACAGCAATCACTACCAGGTGTGCCAAAGGAGGTTTCACCAGGAATTTATGTTCATCAGGCACCTTACAGAAACAATCAGGTCTCTTAGGGGTAAGTGGCTGTGAATCAGGATTTTTTGATGCTAAAGAAAATGCATCAATATAAGCGGTATAACTGGTGGGATGGTAGACGGAGAGGGAGATTCTACTTGTAGTAACTCAAAATATCTCTCTCTTGAGTTTGTCATTTGGGAAGTATCCCATTTGAAATATTCTTTCATTTTGGTAATGGTCTCCCCAAAGGTGATGTCCTCTGGGGAGAGTCCCCTTCTACGGATTCCTCATCAGGGGAATAGTATTCTGGTGGAGAGGCAATCTGTGATGAGTAAGTAATTGACTCATCCAATGATGAGCAGTAAACCTCCTCCTTCTCCTTCATGAGTAGTGGGAAGGTGGATTGAAGTAGCTGAGGTAGGCCTAGAGCTGAAAACACGAATGGTGGAGAGTGAATAGCCAATGGCCTAAGAGCCATGAAAGCCTGCATCAAGAACTGAGTGAAGGATTGCCAGTCAGGTACTCTCTCCATAGAGGGAGATAGATGATTGCTTTTCTGTTTCTTTTTCAAAGGAGTAGTCCTGAGAGAAGGCCTTAGTTGCAGGGGCTTTGGGTTCTGGTATCCCAGTCGGGCGTCCAGCGAGGCCTGGTTCCCCCTTGACATCAGTAGAAACCAACATCCGAGCTACCTCCGTGGACATGCCAGCCACTACTTCAGAAGCGGCTTCCTCAAGGGGAGTCGAAGAAGTAGACTACTTTAACAAACATCCCTCAACTCCTAAATCGGAAGCTGGAGGGGCAGATGTAGTAGGCCATGACATCTTGGCCTTTTTACATGGTGGCTCTGCCTGGGTGGCTGACTCGGGATCCATCCTAAGCACTAACCTTTTTAGCCTCTGTTTTTCTAAGTAAAGATTAAGGGCAGCCAGATGGCTTCTGAGCGTCTTTGGGATGAAGGATTGGCAAATGGGACAAAAGGTATGGTCGCGTTCTCGACCTAGGCAAAAAAACACAATTGTCATGCGAGTCTTTACGTGGAATCTGACGCCCGCATCGGCATTTACCCTGCTTAGCGGACATCAGCTAAAAGGGGGGACAGCAAACCAAGCTCAAGTAATAACCAAAAAATGAAATCCCCAATGCGGTACTTGGCTTTAGATGTCTTGACTGTAGAAGAGCGATACGATCCATCTGACGTTCGACTGTGGCTGAAAAGTTCTGAGGTCTGTGCATGGAGACATCACATATAATGTCCCTGGTTTATGGCCCTATGTGTGTTGTCCCACACACCTACAGCAACCAGGCTTAAGCTTTTGTATAGGAGCTGACATTCGAGTCGCCTGAGGAGGAGAATCCTACGCCACGAATACTGCAACATGGGAATAGAAGGACATCCTCTATTACTTAATGTAATTTCAAGTATTTTATTGAAGGTCAGTTTTAAAATGTTTGCAATACACTGGAGCTTTTCTCCTTAGGCTACTGCTGAAAGGGGTTTTTGATTAAACCCAGTCAGACAAACCTGGTAAACAAAAGCAAACTAACTAAAAATATACAGTTTATTTTCAATTGAGCAAAGTATGTCATTAAACATTTAAAAAGCACATGTGAGCTCAATGAAAAAGTAGAGGACGGACCAATCGAGTTGTAGCTCTTATGTTAACAGAGCTTTCAAAGATGGTTTTGGTGACAATAACTGTGGGTGGCAGAAAGAGACCGGTATCACCTATAGAAAAGGTAGTATTTGTAAAAGCCTTACTTTGTCTGGAATGTTTTAGATGAATGACTGATAAGTAGTAGAAATTTTGATGTAGTCTTATCCCAGATATTACAATTTGTGTAAGACTGCATAAAGATAAATTGTTAAGTCCTATTTTTCCCTTCCCAGTTAAAGTTGAAATCACAAAGAGTTTTATGTTCATGATTTTTGGAGGAATGAAATACATCCAAGAGAGTATTCTGTGCAACAGTTAAATTAGTAGCGGGTGGAATGTAAACAGCGGCTAGCATAAATTTGGTGTGGCCATTAAGAGGAGGTTTTGTACTCACCATAACATTCCATCTGTGTTGTCCATTTTCATTCTTCAAGTGGGGGGTTCGGATCTGATCCTTGTATCTGACTTGGCTGCTTTTTACAGCTCATTGACACTGAAAACTCTCAAGCTCCTCCCTTATCCATAATGCCCTGGTGTCCCCCATACCTCAGATCTTGTTTGCTGACCTTACTGCTAATTAAAAAACAAGGAACAACCATTATATGAGAAATCAATACCTGGATTTAAAAGGCAGGAACATTAGTTCCCTTAGCATCTTCTCATTCTTCCAGAAGCCAAGCAAAATTGTTACAGGGAGGGGAGTTGAGGAAGAATAAAAATGAACATAGATAGAATGTTATGGTGAGTACATAACTTCATTATCTGATGTCAATTTTCATTTGTTCCTCTACAAGTGGGACAGAGCACCCAGCTATCCAAATCCTGGGTGGACTCTAAGGAAGGATATTCCTGAACAGTTGAGACAAAGGCTGGTCTTCCTCTAGAGACCAGATCCAACTTGTAATGACTAATAAAGGTATGAGGATTAGCCCAAGCTGCAGCAACACAAACATTGTTCATGGAAGACTTGGATAAAAATACTGATGAAGTTGCCATGGACTTAGTTGAATGAGCTCTCAAAGGTTTTGGCAAAGATAAACCCAATTCACTGTAGAAGCTTTTAGCAAAGATAAACCGATTTTGCTGTAGACAAAGGAAATGCAATCAGCCACTTGTCTAAAGTTACTTTGGTAACTGTCTTGCCCAATTTTGGTTCCAAAAAGGAGACAAATAATTGATCTGATTTTCTGAGATTATTCCATTCTATGCAAATAGAAACGCAACTGTCTGAGAATGTCCAGCAAGTATAACACATATTCCCCCTTTGGGAAATTTGGAATGAAAACTGGAAGAATGACTGATGTTGGATTCTGACACCAGCCTAGGAAGGAAAGATAGGTTGGTTCATAATACCACCTTATCTTTATGAAAAATTAAATAGGGAAGCTTGAAGTTCTAAGACACTTCTAGCTTAGGTTATGGGTACTAAAAAATTTAGTTCACACTTTGCTGACGATCCAAATGGAGACAGAGTTAAAGCTTGTAATACTAAATTCAAATCCCATGTCAGAGCTGGATCTTTAAAAGGTTGCCTCAGAAGAAAGATTCCCCTTATAAAGGCCTTGCAAGGTTTTGAAAAAGCTGAGGTGCAACTGTTTACTCCTATATGAAAAATCAGAAATAGCAGCTAACTGTACTTTAATACTTGATGAGCTAGCCCCTTCATTAAAAACTGTAGCCAAAATTCAAGAGCTTTAGGTATTTGTGCTGAAAAAGGGCCAGTGTCTTTCTGTTGTGCCCAAAAACAAACAAATCTTTTCCATTTACTTCTGTAAATCTTCCTAGTAGAAGCTTTATGGGGGAAGACAAAAAATGTGACGGACAGGACAAGAAAAACTGGGTTGTCCAGCTATTAACGGAAGTGAAGAAAGCATGCTGTCAACATTAGGCCTAAAATGTCCACGTGAATCATGCCTGTTGGGTGCGATATTTCTGGAATTAGGTCCAGAATCCATGATTGGTGAACTAGATGGGGCCAAAGAAAAGGAAACTAAATCTGACAAGGCCAATATGGGCAATGAGGATGACTATGCTCTTCATTAGACATGCTTTCTGGAGAAACTTGGGGATTAGAGGGGTTGGGGTGGTAAGCATAGAGAAGACCAGGGGAACAGTCATGGAGGAGAGAGAGTCTCTCTGATTCCTGGGGGGAATCAGGGCAAAGAATCTGCTGTATTTGTTGTTGAGGGGCGATACAAAGACGTCACAGCAAGGTTGGCCCCATTGCCGGAATATCTTTCCCGCAACTCTCTTGTTGAGAGACCGCTCATGAGGCAATAAAATGGACCTGCTCAACTTGTCTGCTATCACACTGGATTTCCATAGAATATGTACTGCTATCAGAAATCGAATGGATGAGATCACCCGCTGTCACACACAAATTCTTGACACAAGGAGCAAGATCTGATTCCTCGTTTGTTGATGTACTACCGAAGAACTGACATACTGTCTGAATCACAATAGTACTGATGAACACAATCTCATATGGTAACAGCCAAGAAATAGCAGCAACAGTAGCAGAAAATACTATTACAAGTTGAGTGCTTTCATTCCTGAACTCGAAACGTCATCAGAACAAATTAAATAAACTTCAGTTCAGTACCTTTTACACAATATTATAGCCTACCACTTAACAATGCTTGTTAAAACAATCCAATAAAATTTAAGATCAAACCACATCCATAGAAATCAAAGGTCTTGACAAAACACACCCTTAAAAAGACAGCACTGCAAACCACAAAAAAACTTAAAGTGCTTATCATACTTCCAATTGTGTCAATTTTAAGACTGGAGTAATAGAAGCAGCATCATTTAACCCAGGAAAGGATGTGGGGTTAAACAGTAACTGCCACTTTAATTCATTTCTGTCAAGATGTTTACTGACCGTAAACCCTCTTGGGTCATTCAGAACTTGTTCAATAATGACAAATTTAATAGAATGCATAGGAAATCCCGCTGTGTGTACAGACTACTAGTGTTCTTACTTTTCATAATATCTAAAAGATGTTCATAAATCCCTTATTTTAATATTCTGGAGGTTTTCCCCACATAAAATGCTGGGCATGAATTTCAACATGCTATATACACAATTGGAATCACAACAAAAGTGCCCGTTAATGTTGTATACAACAACTCTTGCTACAACCTGATTCCCAACCAAAATATTTAGGCACTGGGTACAATGGCCCCATTTTGTCGTGCCTTTTTTCCTAATAAATTATAACTGTTACACTAACTTTTTTAAAAGATGCATCTTTTTTTATAAACCAAATATGGCCTCTCCTCTATTTTTCTGATTAAATCAGAATCAAAGGAAAAACGTATCAAATTCTGTTTAAGACAATTAAAAAATAGCTTGACTGTAAGTCATATGTAGTAATAAATAAAAAAAATGAATAGTACACAGACAACCCTCTCCTCTTACCTCCCAATAAAAAAATGAATAGTACACAGACAACCCTCTCCTCTTACCTCCCAACACTCAGACTTGTGAAAGATGCACTATTATCACCATATTGGAAGCTACACACACTTCAGCCAAAACCAGTCTAGCTGGTCAAGAGGAGAAGGTCAACACCTGCACCACACCACAAATTATGAACACACAGCCCTCCAGAAAACAGACTATCACAGCTCTCACATAAAAAAACAAAACCACACATCCACCTTCACAGAGGCACTCAAGACAAATTAACCCAAATAGCAGAGACCTCCAAGACAGAAACGCACTCTACCACCACAACACAGCACAAACCACAGGACACACAGCTCACCTCCACAATGTGCCCCTCAACCTTAGCCCCTAAGGCTAAACACCTTGCCCAATACACTAATCATAGGTGACTCAATAGTGAGGCACACAGATGTCCCACTCACTAGGCTGAATAAGGAGAAGCTGTTTATCAGGTGCCAGAATCCAGCACAACACACGCACTCAGGTCCTCCACAACAAGTACAAGTATGACACTGTCACTCTCCATGTGGGTGTGAAAGATTTGAGATGCACTTCCCTGGATTACATGAAAAGAGACATGCTTGAGCTCTTGGATTATGTGGCCCAGGCGGGTATAACACTAGCCCTGAGCAGTATCCTATCATCATCCAGAATGATACCACAGTACAAACAAAAATGATTGACCAACAACTGGCTAAGTTTCTGGTGTTATTTTAAGGGGATCCAGTATCTGTCTGCTTGGGATGACATGACTGACAGACCTCAATGCTTTGCCAGAGATGGCCTGCATCTGTCACCCCTGGGATTCCGGGCACTGGCTAAGGCTCTTCCCACCCCTACAGTGCCTTTTTTAGGTGGTGTTCCAAAGACCAAATTACCACCGTAACAGCTATAAATAAATGCAATCCGAGAGTCATGTTGCTCAACGCTAGATGTCTAAATCTCAAGATGCACTCGCTCGAAGCACTCCTCAAAATGGAGAACATTGACATTTCTGTTGTAACGGAGACCTGGTTTAAAATGCAGAAAATCCCCCCTGCGCTACCAGGCTATAACTCATTCCACACCTTTCAGCCCCAAAACATGGACTGAAGAAGCTCCAAAGACGGTGGTGTCTCCATACTCAAAGGATATGCACACCTCCAGACTAGTAACTAAACATAATGCATCTGAGATACTTTAGGTACAACTTACATTGGGTAAGACTGCAATCCAGGTCATAGCCTGCTATAGGTCCCCAACCCATGTCCCTAGACTCTCACTCCATGTTCTTAAGCACCCTGGAATCTATCAAGGTCCAACCCAATACTCTCACACTACGAGACTTCAACTACACCTCCATCAACTGGGAAAACTACTCAAGCACCAATGTATTGGCTCAACACTTCCTGAAATTCATCAATTCCAATGCCCTGGACCAGTTTCATTCTTACCCCCACTCGAGGAAGAAACATCCTTGACCTGGTTATAAGTAACATGGGCAACCGTTGCTCAACACCAATAGCCAATTCCTCCCTGGTTATATCAGACCACAAACTAGTCACCATAGAAATCCACATCTTACCCACACCCCCCACAAAGGTATACACCATGAAAAACTTCTCCAAAGCTGACTTTGGACTCTCTAAAACACAGGTGGCTAACTTCTTGGCACCCATGCCAATGGAAAATAGATGCATGACTGCCGAATCATACACCAATGCACTGTATGAACACTTACATAAATTCATGGAACTAGCCATAGCCAAAAGAATCAAGACGCTCGCCTCCAAAAAAAGGAAGCCAGACTGGTGGTCCCCTGCCATTAATAAACTGTACAACAGAAGGAAAAAACTGTTACAGAAAAAGGTGAAGTCCCAAGACTGGAAATATTCCCTTATTAGCCTCAACAAAAAGTTGAGATCCCTCATCAAAACCTCCAAAGCCAGCTATGAGGGCAGAATAGCGGCAGACACTAAAATCGATCACAAAGCCTTCTTTAGTTGTATCAAAAATCTCCATGGCAATAACCAGATTTGGTCTGAGTTACTGCACAATGGTACCTCCTATAATGAGCCAACAGATATTGCCAGCATACTGGCCAACATATTCAGTGCCAACTTTACTCCCTTCTCCCCCCTAAAGGACGAATCTCAATACCGGAAGAATGCCAGGCACCTAGCATTACTGCAGCACAGGTTAAAGCTGCATTGTCTAAAGCCAAGAACACAGCTTCCATGGGAGCAGACAATATCCCTGGCTGTGTTCTACATGAATTACAAAGTGAACTGGCACAACATCTGTGTGCTCTGTTCACTCACAGCTTCACCTCAGGCTTTGTCCCTACCGAATGGCGCACTGCTACAATCATCCCTCTCCATAAAGGAGGAGCCACTACAGACCCTGGAAATTATCGCCCCATTAGCCTGACAAGTCTGATATGTAAGGCTACGGAAAGCATCATCATGGATCTAATTAACAAGGATATAGGGAATCTCCAAACTCTAGATCCCACGCAATTTGGTTTTGTGAAAGGTAGATCATGCCTGCTCAACCTGGTTGACTTCTTTGAGTCAGTCACCAGAGCTGTGGATGAAGGTAAGGCAGGTCATACAACCTGCCTCGATAAGGCCAACACCTTTGATACCATTCCTCACTCAGGAATTATTGCTAAACTCACCAAACTAGGTACCAACCCCTATATCGTTAGGTGGGTTGCAATTGGCTCACAGATACAACACACAGTGTGAAAGTAAAACTCCCAGACTGCCGAACAGTCACAAGTGGAGTCCCACAGGGATCGGTCCTGGATCCTCTCCTGTTTGGCATATACTTCTCAGAAGTCCAGGCCAACACAGAAGGACTCTGGCTGACCAAATTCGCAGACGACTGCAAGCTGGGAACCACTATTAACTCCCAAATTGATGCAGACATCCTACAGAAATGCCTCACTCAGACCAATGACTGGTGTCAAAACCATGGCCTTAAGCTTAATGCCAAAAAATGCATCGTCATCCCCTTTGGGAAAAAGTCAGTTCCCACTAATCTATTTTATTTATTTATTTTACATTTGTTACCCGGGGGTGTCTGACTGAGCTGAAAAGGCCCTTTTTCAGCAGAGGCCCGGGGAGAAAAGCTCCACAAAGAAAAATTAGACACATTTAGTTATTTCGATATGATCAGTATACACACATATTACAAGAGACATGTTTTTACAGTGGTATGCGGCACAAACAGTTACAGTGGAGAGAACAAACAAAAAAATAATTTTAAAAATAAAGGTAATTAATAGATTTGTGTACAGCTGAAATTTGGAACATAGGTAGAACACATAAATAGTACACGGGTACAGTACATACACATTGCAGATTAGCCAGTGCTTGTGAGTAAGATTGAAAACTATTATCAAGTGCTCTAGATTTTGTATGTATATGTTATCAGCTTTCACTAGCCTGGGGAGCAATCATGGCACTGCCAACTTTCCTTGAGATGTTGCCTGATGAGGTCTTTAAAGGAGGCTTTGGATGATGTGTTTTGAATGCTTGTAGGGACAGAGTTCCATTTTTTAGCCACTGAATTACTATATAGTGCATCTCCAAAGCTACTGTAGCTGTTGGAGACTTCTAGTAGCAGTTTCCTTGATGATCTAAGAGGCCTTTTGGCTGAATGATATTGTACTAGGTTTTTGAGGGCAGGACACTTACTGGGGAGGTAACAGATAGAATGACAGAGGCAGAGTTGATTGTAGGTTAGGAGGTTGGGTAGTTCAAGCCAGTGGAGAGGTCTCAAAGCAGTACAGTGATGAGTTCTATATGAGCAATTTGCAGCAACGTGGGCAATTCTGTTATAGCAGGCTTCCATTTTGCTTAGTTCAGTTTTGTTGAGATCAATCAGAATGGCAGATGCATAGAGTAGGGTGGATAGAAGTTGGGAGCGAGCAATGGCTGATCTTGTGTTGTTGGTAAGAAATGGTTTGATACGGTAGAGGGACCCCAGTTTGGCATGTACTTTTTAATAGTTAAGTTGAGATGACTATCAAATTTTAGGTGGGAGTCTATGGTTATTCCCAATAGCTTAGCCTGTGCCACTGGAGCAATTGGAGCAGCATTAGTGGAGTAGATAGTGAATTGACTGTTAGTGTTTTTGTTAGAACTGGTTATAATCATAAGCCGAGTTTTCTTTGGATTGAGGATAAGTTGGCCTTTGGTAAGATAGTTTTCAACGTCAGATAATGCTAGTTGAGTTGTTTTTGCAGGAGGGTGGGAATGTTTTGTGTAGCACAGATTAAGGTAGTGTCATCTGCATACTGAATTATAGATGCATGCTGTGTGTTGAGGTATGGAGGTCATTTGTGAATACTGTGAATAGTTGTGGTCCTAAGATAGAACCCTGTGGGACTCCTATAGTTAAGGGCAGCTGAGGAGAGAGAGAATTTACCCATTTTACAGCTTGGTAACCTGCCAGTTACATAGCTTTGGAACCAGGTAAGAGTGGAATTTGATAGACGATATTGGTTTAGTTTGTTTAGCAGGATTTGGTGTGAGACTGTCAAATGCTTTGGACATATCCAAAAAAAGAGTTGACACTTGTAGGCCTTCATTTTTGAGACTGTTTACTTTGCCTGTGAAGCAGAGGAGGGCTGTAGTGGTACTATGGGCAGGTCTGAAACCATGCTGAGTGGGTGACAGGATGTTGCTGTCTAGGAGATAGTTTAGCATCTGGGTATGGATGCATTTTTCTAGGATTTTGGCCAGGGGGGAAGAGTAAAGCAATGGGTCTGTAGTTAAGTTCAGTGGAGGTCCCGCCTTTATGTATGGGTGTAACATAGGATATTTTCCTGAGTTTGGGCACATAGTTTTCAACAATTGATCTGTTTATGAGAGTGGAGACTGGGATAGCAATAGCATCTGCTGTGACTTTCAAGAAATAGCTGGGGAGTAGGTCAGCTGCTGTTGATGAGGTTTTTAGTTTGGAGAGCATGTTTTTGATTGAAGTGGTGGGAACTGTTTTGAGGGTAAAGCTTGTATTAGTGTTATTTGTGTTGGGGGGATAGTGAGGAAGGAAATGTCCTGTGATACTTAGGATAGAATTGAGTTCATAAAGTGGGAGTTGAACTGTGTTTCGATGGCAACTTTAGTGTCAGGGGTGGTTGGTTTGGGGGGTAGCCTTTTGGGTGGATTTTAGTAGCTGGTTTACATTTTTCCAAAATTTTTGTAGGTTGTGTTGATATTTAGTTTGTAATGTTGTGTAGTAGGATTTTATGTCCAGCCTAATGCATTTTTTTGCACGGATGCGCAGTTCTTGGTGCTTAGTTAGGCTTTGTGTTTCTTTGTTTTTTTATAGTAAAGCCAGGCAGTGTCTCTGGACTTGAGGATTTGTTTGGTTTCTTTACTGAGCCAGGGGTTTGTAGAGGTTCTAACCTTGATTTTGCACAATGGAGCGACAGTGTCTAGGTGTTGTAGAAATGTTTTGTTGAAATATGCTACAGTCTGGTCAAGTGGGAGGGTTTTTAGGGGGGTCCAGTCACAGTTACAGAGTAAAGTGTTGAGGACCTCAGGAGAGAATTTTTGTGTTTCTAGTGGATATACAGTGGTTTTGCATATGCTTGTTCTACTACGTACAAAGTATATTATGTTGTGGTCACTTAAGTCATTTCCTTGGGACGAAACCTGGGTTATTGGTGATTTTGGTGCTGCTATTTTGGAGTGTTCACTGTTTTTATGCGTTTGGAATAAACCTGTTTTTAACATCTTGGGCAGTTTGGATATCGTTCATTCAGATTATCGTTGAAGTTAGTACTATCCAGTACAATTTTTGGTTCTCAGGTGGTCACTTAAGGTGTCTGGGAGACTGCCTCTGTGAGGGTACAATGTGGGGTTGTTAGTTAGGACCCAGTCAAGGATGGATTCCCTTTTAGATTTTTTATCACATCTAGTTGGAATTTGGACTAGCTGCTGGTAGCCATGGAGATTTATCAGATTACTTGGTGGTTCTGATATACAGGTGAACCAATCTAGGTTGAAGTCCCCCAGAATAAAGGTTTCTTGTATGTGGAAGAACACCAGGATAAGAAGTCTTCAAGGCTAGCAGGTGTATTACCAGGTGGAATATAGATCACAATTGTGGTGACGATCTTTTTAGGGTGAAGTTGTGAGTTAAGTATGTCCCAATTATTGGGGGAGGGATAGGAGTTTGGTAATTGACGGACTGTTAAGTTTGACTTGTATAGTAAGGCATCGATGGGCACCCACTGAACACTGAATGCGTTATAAGAGATCTGGGGACACAGGTTGACAACAACCTGTCCTTCGGCCACCAAACTGCTACTGTGATCAGAAAGTCTTTCTATGTGCCACATCTCACTACCAAGGGTTTTGCATCCAGGAAGAAAGAGGTCACCATTTCTCTCTACTCTTCCCTCATTATACCAATCATAGAGTATAATGCCCCATTTGGCATGTACCTCACTAGACACCTGCAACAGCTGGAATGGCCACAAAAGTACATCACGAGGAGGATCCTAGTCCTTAAATACATGTTCTACACGGACAGACTCAAACTCCTCTAGCTATTCTCTGTCTCATATCATCTACTAAGAGGTGATCTCTGCTTGACTTACAAAGCCATGTCTGACCCAGCTCTATTAGAAATGTTACATCTAAAGAAATCCCAATCCCTCCACACCCCCACGCTACAGAGACCTCAACCTCATTATCACACTCAGCAGAACATGCTGGAAGGACAGGATCATAACCCAGAGACTGTCAATGCTCTGTAATAGACTTCCCAAACATGTAAAGCAGGGCACCTCACTAGCCCTCTTCAAGAGAAATCTTGATGAGTGGATGGGAAATGGAAAGTTCACCCAGGGGATTACTCCAGTGGCTCTTCTTGATAGAGGCACTGGGAACTAACGACGGACAGCACAATGCCAGGGCACTTCTATGGGTTAGGCCTGTAAAGGCCCCAGAGCCATTAGTCTAGTACACACCTATGAACCTAAAATCTTACCATAACCTTAAATGTCCTTCTCCTCCAGCACCCTCTCTGTGAACCCAGTGTTTCGTGTCCTTGCTCCAAGTAGCTGATGCACACACTAGAAGATTTAATTTTCTCACACACACCTGGTAAAGGCTGGCACAGATTACCCACTCTATCAACTTTGCCCAGACTAAGGTAAATTGACTGCCACCGGTCAGTTACTATAAGGCTCTTAAAAGGGTATCCAATTCAATGAAGTTAATATTAATACAAATGACAGCAGCTGACCAAGACAGCTAGGCCTTCTGGAGTGGCCCCCCACAGTGTCACCAAATAAATATATAAGTACTCTCTAAGGTTAGATACTTTTTAGAAAAAACATCTGCAATAAAGGTTTTAAATATATTTAATACTAAATAAAAAAACATGAAAATATTGACTATATTTACTGCAAGCCAGAGTTCAAATCACAGACAAAATTAAAAACAGTGATGGACAGACTCAAAGAAAAACTAAACTAAGAAAGGAAAAAATGACCACCGCCGAATTTACAAGTAAGACAGTATTTATTTTAATAAATACTGTCGTGCTTGTACTTTTGGCGATGGTCGTTTTTTTCTTTTTTATTTTCTGAGTTGGTATATACCCTTTGGGTGTTTTTTGTGCGTTTTATTTGGAATGTCTAAGCTAAGCTTCACCACATTCCATACTAAATCTAAAAGAATTTACTGTTCCCTAATAACTTACTTGGGCAAGGCAAGATTAAATACGTGAGCAGTCTTTCTAGCAGACCCCCAACACAAAACTCAATACTCTGGGATTTCTCTTTTTAATATCTAAAATACAATTTCCAAGAGAGCTGGCAGAATGATCTTATCTGGTCACCTGACTTTAGGTTCTCGTAGCAGTCCCCTCTGAAGGTGAGAGAGGAATTTAGCACAGAGGGCTACAATACACATCTAAATGTTTATGGCAGTGCCTGGGGCTTCCCTTCTTTTTACTGAGCTAATGAACAAAGGCTTTTACCTCAGAAAGTACAGTTTTGTACCTACCATAAATGTAGATGTCCGAACTGGATAGCATCTGCAGTCATAACAAATGGGTTGTCCTGTCGTCAGGCAGCCCTTCGGTCGGCCGGATTCCAAAGTCTGGGTCCGGCTTCAGCTGACGTCGCACTTCACCCGACGTCATCTCTGCTGGTCTTCGGGTATAAAGGCATCAGCCGACGCCATTTTCCTCAGTGTTTCTTGCCCCAGATGCCAATTGCCCTCTTGGAAAGCTAAATTTTGGATAAATGCCAATGTTTCCAAAATAGTAGAAGGCAAACACAAAAAATAAGCATGTATGTACCTATATACAAACAAATACACCATAAGAGACTCCCCCCCCCCCCCCCGCTAGCTATTAGGAGGGTAAATACCCTAGGAATACCACAGAGGGGAAGGAGGGAGGGTAATCCTGACTGCAGATGCTATCCAGTTCGGACATCTACATTTATGGTAGGTACAAAACTGTACTATGTCCTTCATGGATGCATCTGCAGTCATAACAAATGGGTAGAATACCATAGCCAAACTAGGGGAGGAGGAATAAAAATTATGGTGTAGTTAGGATCCCTTGCAGTACAGCAGTGGCAAACCCTGCTCGGGATCTAGAGTATAGAGGTAGATTATAATGCTTGGCAAATGTATGCACGGAGGTCCAAGTAGCCGCCTCAATAATGTCCTTGGTTGCCACTCCTCGTAAGAAAGCTGTGGTAGTGGCTGTAGCCCTTGTAGAATGAGGTCTTATGTTCTGTGGAATTGGTTTTCCATGGTAGGAGTAACAGAATCTTATGCAATTTCCTATCCATTTGGAGATTGTCTGTTTGGAAATTGCTTTTCCTTCCCTTCCTGTTGCATAGGCTACAAAAAGCTGGTCAGTTTTTCTGTTACTTTTGGTTCTGTCCAGGTAGTAGTGTAACTGTATGTACATCCAAGGTATGCAGCATTCTTTCACCTCTGTTTTGTGGTTTGGGAAAGAAGGTAGGTAGGTGGATTGCCTGGTTTAAAGACACTCTGGATACCACCTTAGGCATGAATGTAGGATTAGTTCTCATGGACACCCTATCTTGATGGAAGATTAGGAAGGGTTGCACTGCCATTAAGGCCTGTAGTTCCGAAACCCTCCTTGCTGAAGTAATAGCCAGTAGGAAAGCAGTTTTCCATGACAGGTGTAGTAGATCTGCTGTTGCTGCTGGTTCAAACGGAGGGACTGTCAACTTTTCTAGTACAAAGTTCAAGTCCCATGCTGGTAATGGTGGTTTTCTAGGAGGTTTTACATTCTTAATCCCTCTGAGGAACTGCCTGAGTAGAGGATGTGAAAAGACAGGAGGATCAAAGCTGTATTCTGCTGAAATAGCTGATGCATGTATCTTGATGGAGGAATAGGACAGGCCTGTATGTAGAAGCTCTGCCAAGTACTCCAGAATGTTAGCAATATCTATGTTCGACACATCTTTTCCTCTTTCAGTACTCCAAATGACGAACCTTTTCCATTTTCCTGCATAGTTCCTTCTTGTTGAAGGTCTGCGGGCTTCAAGGATAATGTCTTTAACCCTTTGGGAAAGGTCTGGGTTAGTTGCTGCTATGTGATGTTCCAGGCAGTCAGTTGCAAGGTTTTTAGGTTGGGATGTATGATGTTGTAGTTGTTCTGAGTTAACATCAGAGGCATCAGTGGTATTGACCACATTTTCTCCCGAGACATGCTCCTCAGCAATGGGTACCAGTGTTGTCTTGGCCAGTTCGGAGCTATCAGAATTATCCTTGGACGTTCCTCTTTGATTTTCAGTAGTACCTTGTGCATCAAGGGAAGAGGTGGAAATGCATATGCTGTCAGGCCTTTCCAGCTGAAGGATAGAGAGTCCACCTTCCATGCAAGTGGGTGGAATGTCCTTGTGCAGAATTTTTTGAGCTGGTGATTGAGTGGGGAAGCGAATAGATCTATTTGTGGCATTCCCCATTTCTTTGTGATGGCCTTGAAGATGTTGGTGTAGCATCCATTCGTGAGCATCCGAGGTGGTTCTGCTTAAAATGTCTGCTAGTGTGTTCTCTTTTCCCGGAACAAATATTGCCTGTAACTGGATGTTGTAGCTGAGAGCCAGATTCCAAAGGTCCAAAGTCATTCTGCATAGGGGGTATGAATGAGTGCCTCCCTGTTTGTTGATATACCACATGACTGTGGTGTTGTCTGTCCTTATCATCAAATGGCCTTCTTTGAGGAATGGTCTGAATTTTTGGATTGCCAGTTTTACTGCCAGCATTTCTTTTTGATTTATGTGCAGGTGCAGCTGATCCTGAGTCCACAGTCCTTGTACGCATTTGTCCAGCATGTGCGCCCCCCATCCTAGGTCTGAGGCGTCCGTTGTGATGGTTTGGCTTGTTCGAAAGTTGTGGAAGGGTAAGCCTGGGTTTGCCTGGCATGCTTGAGCCCACCATAGGAACTCCTGTTTTAGGCATGGGATTAGTGGTATTTCTGTTTCTAAGCTGTGCCTGTGTTGAGACCATAAATTCTTTAGGTACCACTGTAACTTTCTCATATGCAGTCTGGCATGTGGGACCAAGATTATGCATGATGCCATGAAGCCCAAAGCCTGCAGAACTTTTCTTGCTGTTAGTTTGTTCTGCTTTGTTAATGCCAAGAAGTAAAGAGGGAGCTCTTTTTGTTTTTCTGCAGTTAGGAATGCCATTTGTTTTACTGTGTCCAATTCCGCGCCCAAGAAAGTTCTTGTTTGGGATGGTATCAGCCTTGACTTTTGTAAATTGACTGTGTATCCCAGGGCTTGTAGCAAGTAAATGACCCTTTGTAAGTCTGTTGTCAGCTTGCTTTTGTTGTCCGCTTGTAACAGGCAGTCGTCCAGGTATGGGTAAATTTGGATTCCTGTACTCTGCAGTGAGTGATTACTGATGCCAGGCATTTTGTGAATACTCTGGGCGCAGTAGATAAGCCAAAGGGCAATGCTGAGAATTGATAGTGCTCTGATCCTGCAAGAAATCTGAGGTATCTTCTGCAATTTGGTCGAATGGGGACGTGCAGGTATGCCTCCTTGAGATCTAGAGTTACCAGCCAACACTCCTTGCCCAGCATGGGAAGAAGTTGCTGTAGGGTCAGCATTTTGAATTTTGGGACAATGATGTATGTGTTTAAGATGGACAGGTCGAGAATAGGTCTCCAGTTTTTCTCTTTTCTTGGCACTAGGAAGAGTCTGGAGTAGAATCCTTTGCCCTGTTCTGTTATTGGTACTCTTTCCACAGCTCTCATCTTTGATAATTCCGCTATCTGCTGCAGAGCTTCTATTTTTTGATTTGGAGGCAGGTTTGGCATTCCTCTTTTACTGGTAAAGTGTGGAAGTGGAAACGGTAGCCTTGGTCTATGGTTTGCAAAATCCACTTGTCTTTTGTGATGTAGTGCCAATTTTTCGAGAATAAGGCTAACTTTCCGCCTAATGGTGCTGTTATTTGCTCCCTGGTAGGCGGGGTCAGAGCCAAGTCACTGTGATTGTCCTGTTGCAGTGGCAGTGGTTGTGTCTGTGCCTCGGTTATTGCCTTGCCACTGTCGTCCTCTGTAGGCACCTCCTCTGGATTGATTTCTGCCCCTAGAGCGTCTATTCCTGCCCCTTTGGGATCTTGTGGAGTCAGGAAAGGACCAATTTTTGGCAGGCCAGTTCCTGCTAAACCTTGGGGGCTGAACCTGTAAGAAATCCTTAACTGTTTGTACAGATTTTGCCTTTTCTTCCATTTTCTTCATTACCTGCTGTGCAGGTTCCCCAAATAGACTGGCCTTATCCATAGGAGCATCTAATAGTTTTGCTTTAACATGATCCGGTAAGACCTGTTCTTTCAACCATGCATGCCTTCTTATCACTGTGCCGGTCATGGCTGATCTAAATGAAGCCTCCAGTGCATCATAGCCACATTTTAAGGAATGGTTACTAACCTGATGGATGTTATTTACCATTTCTAATACATTTTTCTTATCTAAAGATTCATCAGAGGACAGCTTTTTAATTAACTGATCAAGCATAAACTCTTGGTATTGGAGCATGTGAAACTGACAGTTTAAAGCTCTAGCTGAGAGTGTAGCAGAGGTGTAGACTTTTTTACCCCATCTCTCTAAGGACCTGGATTCCCTTTCAGAGGGAATAGGGTTTTTTGCTGTGGTCGAGGCTACTGCCTTAGGCCCCTGGGATATAGTTTCGGGGTCTGCAAGTGGGGCCTTGTATAGGTGGTGATGAGTGTCTGGTACCCTGTAAAATCTATCTGGTTTGGCAGGGGCTGGAGGTAAAGAATCAGGTGCAGTGCAGACATCATTAAATGCATCGTCCACAACAGGCAGAACAGGAGGTATAGCTAAGGGCCTGTGTTGTGGTAAGTGCAGAAAAGTCCTAAGCCTTTTTCTTGAATCAGAGAAATCTTGTCCCTGCCATTGGAATGGTTCTCTCATGGCATGTAAGGTTTCCCCAAAGGAGAATTCCTCTGGTGGAGAGGCAGCTGGAATGGATTCTTCAGCATCGGAATCTTCATTATTGGAAAAAGGAGCCTCTGGCTGGTCTGTAATGCCTGAGTCATCCGCAGAATCATCAGAGGACACAGGCTCGGGGGGCTCTGTTCTAGGTCTCTTTTCTGGGGGCTGAGAGGCCCTTGTCTGGGTGAAATTGGGATCCCCTAATTAAGGATATTAAATCTTCTGCCAGAGTAAGCATTTGTGAACTAGAAGTGGGCCTGTGTGAGGGGGGTTTAACAGGCACTGATTTAGCAGATTTGGCTGCTTTAGCCCTGGCAAAGGCCTTAATAGACATGGCTGCAGGAGGCCTAGCAGCACCACGTGCTGGGGTAGAGACATCCAAAGGAATGGTGTCCGATAAATCACTAGGAACCACATTTGTAGGTAAAATTTCTGAGGCTGATTCAGGTAAGGTAGCAGGAGCCTCAGTAGTTGTCATGGATTCGGCTGAAAATTGACCAGTTTGCTCGGTTTCGGCCGAAACCGAGACACTCGCGGCTTGCTTAACCGTGGTTTCGGCTGAAACCGCGGACCGCGAGTGTCGGTCTTTTTCTTTGCGTTTTTTAACAATTTGGGTAGTCGGAGGATCCGACGGCATAATGTACGCAAAATCTGAGCCGAAAAATTGTTCAACAAACTCCGACCGACGCCTAAGCGTTCGTCGGTTGAAGGAAGCACAGGCCGAACAGGCTGCTACGTCGTGGTCTGGGCCTAAGCAAGGCAAACAGTAACAGTGGAAATCTTTATGAGGTATTTGTTTCCCACAAGTTAAACAGTTATTGACTTTTTCTGACATCAGCTGAGGCAAGAAAGAGTCCCCAACGGGGTACTTAGCTTTTTAGAAGTCTTCGAAGTAGTATTCGGTAGTAGTAATCTCTGGATCTGACCGACCGGCACTTGCGAACAGCTTCTGCTTCGGGCGCCACGCGGCAAGAAAGACGGAGGAAAATGGCGTCGGCTGATGCCTTTATACCCGAAGACCAGCAGAGATGACGTCGGGTGAAGTGCGACATCAGCCGAAGCCGGACCCAGACTTTGGAATCCGGCCGACCGAAGGGCTGCCTGACGACAGGACAACCCATTTGTTATGACTGCAGATGCATACATGAAAGACATCTAGCATCTCCAGTCCTATTCAACACTGTGGGGTAACGTTTTAATGGTTTAATAGCTCACTTACATTTCCCCTTATTTTTCTTAAAGTGAGCTAGCTGGTACATTTAATTCGGCTGCAATAATACATGTACATCTCTTTTCATTCCAGCAAGGTGCACTGTTGATACATTTTAACACAATTAACACAAGGAAAGCTCAATACATTTTCAGCACAAGCATCTCATCAAATAAGTGTCATATACAAATGACGTACAGTTCTAATGCATTTGTAACACAAGCATTTTGTATAAATCAGTTTGATATTCAAAGGACATATAATTTTTACAAAACTCCAGCCGGCTATGCTGGCACTTGTCCATATCATCACACTTACTAATAACCTCCAAAATAGGTTTATAAAACCCTGCTTGTCTTTGGGTTACAATTTCTTCTTTGCTTTTATCTAAAAAAAGCTCTAGGGTAGTCACTTCTAATGAACATTTCCAGAACATTGCCACTTCAGGATCAGTGATCATTCTTGCCATTCTCACGAGTTGGCCCTTAAATACTGCCTTTTTCTGGTGTGGAGGATGCCAGGTCATGAAATGAAGGTATGTGTTAGAAAAAGCAGGCTTCTCATGCACATTAGTACAGAAAGCACTCTGTTCTCAACTCTTAGCACAGAAAGAACATTTTAGAAAAGATACTGTGTTATTAATGTAGTTAAAACAATGCACCTAGTTTCTTTTCTGATTCAGTCCATAAAATAAAAATGTCATCCAAATAACGCGTATATAAGGCCAGCATTCAGAAAACTGACTATGAAAAATATGCAGTCTCCCAATGAGCCATCACTAGGGTTTGCAAAACTAAGAGCAGGAACCACTCCAACAGCAGCACCAGTGACTTGTTTGAAATAACAGTCTTCGAAGAATGAATAGCTCCATTAATGCAGTGATAATACTAAGTGTGGAAATTCTAACCATTTAAGGTCTACCAGCATTTCCTCAAACCAGGTTAAACCTACCTGGTGGAGGAATAACAGATCTGTTAACATCTACGCTATGGTGACCAACAAACTTTGTTCACAGAATGGCAAAGAATTCATTTTTTTCAAGGAATTGCCACGAGTCTCTGCATAACTGTGGAGTATAGTCCATAGAGTCTAACATGGAATTCAATAGATTTGGCCATATAGTGTTTTTGATCTTTTTGTATCAACAACAGGCCTAAGCAGAGGGTCTCGCATGTTTTACAATATACAATTTCTCAGATAAACTTACAAGTGTTAAGCATGCTGATGTGTTAGCTAAAGGGTTGAGTTTTATACCAGCTAGACGAGCTAATATTGCTGAAGTACTTAAAAACTTTATGCTTTACATTCAGAATTTTAATCTTATTTGCGTTTTACACAGAATACATATAATGAAAATGTTAATGCCATAAGAATAGTGCGTGTTCAATCCACCATTAAATAATAATATGTTGTTTGATAAATTATGTGAACACGAGATTAGGAATCTGTTCTGAAGCTTTGAAGAACAAATATTTCAATATGACGAATGATGAGGCTGTTTTACTTCAAATAATTTGTCAAGAGAGAGATCCGATAGTAATGAAATCAGATAAAGGGGACGGGGATGGTGTTTACAAGCAGTAGAGATTATACTAACAGAATAATGACATTATTGCTGTCTGATACGTATATCGACGTGTCTAGGAATGAAATCTTCATTGCCTATAGTAAAACTGAAGCTACACTGACATGCTTATTGCAGGGACAAATAAATCAGAGGGATTACGAATTTGTAATAAATGATAAACCAGTTATAGCCAATACATTTGGCATCCCTAATATACATAAAAGCATGCCAGCACCTCTGCTCAGGCCTATTGCTAATCAAAAAAGTACAGTTGTGCACCTACCATAAATGTAGATGTTAGAGTGTATTCACTGTTGCAGTCATTACAATTGGGTTATCCTGCTGGCAGGCTACCCGCAGTAGGCCTGAATTCCAAAGTCTAGGTCCGGCGTCGGTTGCTGTCGCCTCTTCCCTGACGTCAGTGCGCCAGGGGTTTAAAAGATGCAGCCAACGCCATTTTCTTCAGTTTTTCTTGGCCCAGATGTCAGGTGCCCCCAAATTGGTAGGCTGAAAATTATACCAATTAAGTATGCATGCACAAAAATAAACGTTTCCTTCATCTACAAGCAAATACGCCACATAGGTTGTATAGGATAGAGAAGTACAGTTAAGTTCCCAGCCAAGTAAACGGGGGTGGTGGGTAACCTGGACTGCAACAGTGAATACACTTGAACATCTACATTTATGGTAGGTACACAATTGTACTATGTTCATCGTGTTTCACTGTTGCAGTCATTTCACTTGGGTTGAATCCCAAAGCTGAGGTTGGGTGGCTGGGTCTAAATAGGATTAGGAGAGGCTATAAGGCCCTGCAGAACTGCAGTGGCAAAGCCTGCTCTGGATTTAGAGTAGAGAGGTAAGTGGTAGTGCCTGGTAAAAGTGTGCACTGAACTCCAAGTTGCAGCCTCTAAATGTCTTTGGTTGGTATTCCTCTGAGGAAGGCTGAAGTGGCTGCTGTTCTGGTTGAGTGAGGCCTAATGCCCTTAGGCACTGATTTGCCATGTTGTGAATAGCAGAAACGAATGCAGCGGCCTATCCATTTTGAAATAGTCTGCTTTGAGATAGCCTTTCCTTGTGATCCTTGTGATCCTGCAGCATATGCTACTAAGAGTTGCTCAGTCTTTCTGAAAGCTTTAGTTCTGTCCAAGCAGAAGCGTAGCTGTCTGTGTATGTCCAAAGAATGCAGTAGTCTCTCACCCTTATTCTGTGGGTTTGGATAAAAGGTAGGCAAATGAATGGTTTGGTTAAGGTCCACACTGGACATTACCTTAGGCATAAATGTCGGGTTCGTCCTCGGAGAAACCCCGTCTGGATGGAAAATGATAAAAGGTTCCACAGCCATGAGTGCCTGTAACTGAGACTCGTCTTGCAGAGGTTATTGCTAGCAGCAGAGCTGTTTTCCAAGATAAGAACTTTATTTCAGCTGTACTGGCTGGCTCAAAAGGCGGCAGTGTGAGTTTTTCCAAGATGTAACTGAGGTCCCATGCAGGTATTGGTGCTCTCCTTGGAGGTGTTATGTTTTTGGCCCCTCTGAGGTACTGCCTTAGCAACGGCTGTGAAAAAATTGGTGGTTCCGTATTGTAATGAGCTGAAATGGCAGAGGCATGGATTTTAACTGATGAAAAGGAAATGCCTTTGTCCAACATCTCAGTTAGGTATTGTAAAATCTTAGGAATATTTGGTACAAACGTGTCAATTCCTTGTGCCTGGTTCCAAGCACAGAATCTTTTCCATTTTTCTGCATAAGATTTTCTGGTACTGGGCCTCCTGGCCTCCAAAATAGCATCCATCACTGCTTTAGAGAGAGGTGTGTTCTGAATGGCTAAATTATCCACCATGCTGAAACATTTAGGGTTCTGAGTTGGCTGTGCAGGATCTGATTGTTTCGTTGGGTCAGTAAATGAGGAATTAGAGGCAATGTCCAGACTGGGCCTTGAGACCGGCTCTTTAGGATTGGGTACCAGTGCTGGTGGGGCCAGTCTGGAGCAATCAATCATTTTTGGCCTCTCTTGTCTGACGACCTTTAGGAGTACCTTGTGGAGGAGAGGCAGAGGAGGAAAGGCATATACTGTTAGGGTTTTCCAACTGAATGATAGAGCATCCACTTTCCATGCTTGCTTGTGATACGTCCTTGTGCAGAATCTCTGTAGTTGGCAGTTGTGAGGGGAGTCAAATAGATCTATGTCTGGGCATCCCCACTTCTTTATTATCATGCTGAAGACTTGTGGATCCAGTTTCCACTCATGGGGATCCATGAGGTTTCTGCTTAGTTCATCTGCCAGAGTATTTTTCTTTCCTGGCAGTAATTCTGCTTGCAGGTGTACTTGATAAGTCAATGCTGCGTCCCACAAAGTCATGGCTTGTCTGCAGAGGGGGTAGAATGAGTGTCTCCCTGTTTATGTACCACATGACTGTAGTATTGTCAGTCCTTATCAGTAGTTGTCCTGGATGGAGCAGATCCCTGAAAGCTGTCAGGGCATTCTGAACAGCTAGCATCTCTTTTTGATTGATATGAAGATGTCTTTGGCTTGTGGGCCATGTGCCCTGAATACATTTTCCTGCCATGTGGGCCCCCGACGCATAAGCTGAAGCATCTGTTATTGACTGCCTGGCTGTGGGTAGGGTGAATGGCTGCCCCTTGTTGTGGTGACAGGCCTGTGCCCACCATCGAAACTCCTATTGCAGGCAAGGAATGAGGGCAATTAATGTTTCCAGGCTGTGACGATGTTGAGTCCAAACACTTTTTAGATACCATTGTAGTTTCCTCATATGCAGTCTGACATATGGAATTGGCAGAATGCAGGATGCCATGAAGCCCAAAGCCTGCAGAATTTTTCTTGCAGATAACTGGGTCTTTGCTGCCAACATTTTGAAGTAAGAAGTTAGTTGCCTTTTATCGGGCGTGAGATAAGCCATCTGGGCAGTTGTATTTAAGCTTGCACCCAGGAATATTATCTCTTGAGAGGGTAATAGTTTTGATTTCTTTTCGTTTACTGTATACCCTAGGCAAATTAGTAATCTTTTTACAAACGCCAGATTTAGTAGAATGTCCTTGTTCTCTGCTTGAATAAGGCAGTCGTCCAAGTAAGGATATATTTGAATTCCTCTGTCTGCAAAATGCAATTACTGGTGCCAGGCATTTTGTGAAGACCCTGGGTGCAGTAGGTAAGCCAAAGGGCAGTGCAGAGAAATGGTAGTGCATTGAGCCAGCTGTGAATCTGAGGTATCTTCTACAAGATTGTCTGATTGGAATATGCAGGTATGCCTCTTTTAGGTCCAAAGTTACAAGCCAAGCCTTCTTGCCCAGCATGGGCAGAAGCTGCTGCAGAGTCAACATTTTGAAATTTGGAACGTCCAGAAATGTATTTAGAATAGACAGGTCGAGTATTGGTCTCCAGGCTTTGTCTTTTCTGGGTACCAGGAAAAGTCTTGAGTAAAATCTTTGTCCCTGCTCTTGTTGTGGTACTTGCTGAATGGCCCTCATTGTCCATGAGGGATGAAACTTGTTTTTGTGCCTTTGCCCATTGATTGTGTGGCAGGTATGGCATACCTTTTGCCCTTGTCAGGGTGTGAAAGTGGAACCTGCAGCCCTGGGGCACTGTATTCAAGACCCATTTGTCCTGGGTGATCATGTGCCAATTTTGAGAAAAAAGTGCTAGTTTCCCCCCCTAAGGGGGCTGCCAATAGATAAGTGCTTGGTGCTGGCAGAGGAAAGTCATTGGGACTGTTTCCTGTATGGCAGTGATTGGTCTTCTCCGCTTTTGGAGGCAGAAGCACCCCACTGTTTAGGCCTGTATGAGCCCTGGGACTGGGATCTGCCTCTGGGGCGTCTGTATCTGCCTCTTTGTGGCCTGACACTGGAAAGGACCAACTCTTTGTAGGTCAGTTCCTGCTAAATCCGGATGGCTGAACCTGTAAGAAATCCTTTACTGTTTGCATAGATTTTGCTTTGTCCTCCATTTTCTTCAACACCTCCTCTGCTTTAACACCAAATAAGGTATCATGCTGTAATGGAGCATCTAATAATTTTGCATTAACATGATCAGGCAGATTCTGTTCCTTTAGCCAAGCATGCCTCCTAATGACAGAACCCGTAACTGCAGCCCTGCAAGAGGCCTCCAGAGAATCAAAACCACATTGCAATGTATGCTTTCCCACTTGTTCAGTTGCATGCAATAAATCCTGCATGTCCTTATTTTCTGCACAATCAGAATTTGACACTATTTTCTGTTTTAGCAGTGACATTAAGTATAGCTGATATTTAAGCATATGAAATTGACAATTTAAAGCCCTCACAGCCAAAGTAGCAGAAGTGTAAACATTTTTTCCCCATCTGTCTAACGCCCATGAATCTCTATCAGAGGCGATAGGGTTTTTTGCAGTAGAAGCCTTGACCCCTTTGGGACCCTGAGAAATAGTTTCTGGGTCAGCAGCAGGGTTTTAATAAAGACATTTATGTGAATCTGGAACCCTGTAGTATCTGTCTGGTTAACAGGGGCAGGAGGTAGAGAGTCAGGAGAAAGTCCAGACTCCAAAAATACATCATCTACAATGTCTAACACAGGAGGAATAGCCAAAGGCCTGTGATGAGGTAGTAAAAGAAAATCTCTAAGCCTTTTCTTAGATTCTGAGTAGTCTTGGCTCTCCCACTGGAAGTGCTCCCTCATGGTATGCAGGGTTTCCCCAAAAGAATAATCCTCAGACGGTGAGACTGAAGGAATAGATTCTTCAGCATCAGAATCCTCATAAGGAGGAAGAGAGTATTCCTGTTCAAAAGAGGAGTCAGAGGAAAGGGAAACCTGATCTGAAGATTCATATTCAGTCTCTTGCCTAGGCCTCTTGTCAGGAGGGGGATGGGAACCCCTGATCAAGGTAATTAGGTCTTCGGCCATTTTGAGCATCTGTTTTTTAGGCATGGTAGTCTGTCCAGGAGAATGCTGTACTTGTTTCTTTGTCTTTAGAACTGCTTTAGTCTTTGCTTTGGAAGCTGAAGTAGGCTTTACATACAACTGTGTAGGTCTGAAAACACCCTCAGAAGCCGATGCCTGCTGAGTGGCTCAGGACCCATCTGAGGGAATAGTTTCCGAGTGTCCAATACATTGAGTATCCAGAGGCCTAGCTGGCTCCGCGTGGGAGTCGTCAGCGGCCTGTGGCTCTGAGGTAGCTGGCGCCAGGGGCTGCGAAAGCACCTCACTGAGAACCGGCAAACCGGCTTAGCAGAAGCCTTGTGGTCGGTTTTGGACCTCGGATGCCTGTCCTTTTCTTTTTCCTTGCGCTTTTTATAAACTCCAGTCGTCGGCTGTTCCAACGGCATTATATAACTGAATCTTCGGCCAAACTAATGAAAGGCAAAATCGTACCGATGCTTAATAGTGCATTTGTTAAATCTAGCACAAAACCGACAGCTAGCAACGTTGTGATCAGGGCCTAGGCAAGGAATACAGTTTGTTTGTGTCTTTCAGCTTTTCCCGGTTAGGGGTCGCCACAGCGGAACTCCGGTCCGCTAATGATTGGTAGTGGATTTTTATGTACTGGGTTACCAGCCCTGACACACAACCTTCAACGAAGGCACGCCCCATTCACGTATGCCTCCACACAAAAGAATCGAACGGGACAACATCTTGCTATGAGGCGACAATGCTACCGCAAGGAATACAGTAAGAATGAAAATCCTTATGAGGTATTTGCTTCCCACAAGAAATACAATTAACTTTTTCTGACATCGGACTGGAGCAAGAAAAAAGTTTCCCCAACGGGGTACTTGGCTTTAATGAAGACTTCGGATCTGAAATTCGTTTTTGAAAATCTCAAGAGTCTTTTTTGCTGTACTGCTTTTTTGCATTTGTTGGTGCTTTGGTGTTTATCCAGAGGGTATAGGTTCGTGGTTTTTCTGTGCGACTTTGATATTACTTGCCAAACCCCTGGAATGATGGAAGTACAAATGGAAATGAATGTGGAACAGTGGAGAATATGTTGAATTCAAACATTTCCATCAAAGAAAGATTGCGAGACTCCCTGAATAGGGTGAGCAACCCTTTGTTACACAATGTACCTGAAGTAAGTAATGGCATATGTTCTAAATCAGAGACCGATTTGAATTGACAGAGACAAAATTAATTATTTCGAGGGCTGTATTTTTAAACTAAAAATATTGCAGATGCCAACGCTTCCATTTTTGAAGCTTGCATTGATTTGAAAATTATACCGAGGGGCCTACATACTCTTAAAATGCCCATGTATGGGAACACATACCCCACATTGGCAGAATGGCAAAAGTTGAACAATGAACTTCGTTTCAACTATATGAAATTAATGATTAACTTTTTTGCACCAGAGGAACAAGAACTGTTAGCAAAAATACTTAAAACACAAACGGAGTTATATGCGGACTTCCCTGAAGCATTAATAGATATAAAGATAGGGAATATCATGGACTCGCTAACCTTATTTGAAAAAAGGGCTATACAACATAAATTTCATAAATTAGAGAGAGATAAAAGGGATTTTGCAAGTGGCCATGTCTTTGCTTGGCCGAGAGATGAGAGAGCCAATAATGAGCAGATTGCACGAACATGGAGAACCAATGAGGTACGAGAATCCCCTATTATCCCACCCATCACACAGCATCCCTTGGCAATGGAGATACAACTTCCGGTAATGGGAAATGCATCAAATGTGAGAAAAGAACTCACAGAAGCAGAATATAATTTGTTAACAAGGTACCAGGTGTGATTTCTTTTCGTTTATGGTGAACCCCAGACAAGTCAGTACCCTCTGAACAAAGGCCAGATGACTCAAAAGAATAGAGAGCTATTCAGTGGAGGAAATACAGGGAGCGAGACGAAAGACACCCAGTATTCCAATAGTGCAAGCACTGCAGGAGGCAATACGACGACACACAGTATTGCCTACGAGTACACACATTAGAGCTGTAAATGTAGGAGGGAATAATAAGCAGCAAGCGCACAGTTACCCTTTACCAATCAACGAACAAGGCAGGTCAACGAGCAGGACCAGGTACAAAAGGAAATACGACCACACTCAGAACACATATGCGCAAACACTGAAGAAAATGTGGTCAAACAGCAGCAATCATTGATCTGGAATATTTCCAGTCGTGTTCTAACTAGAGAGGAAGAGCAAATTCTGGAAAAGGAGCTATCATATATCCCAGCACAATCGGCTGATATACTGGACTATATTCTGAACTTAAAATGTTTTATGAGGTCAGTAACTCTGAAAATTATTTATGCTAGTGATACACCTAATGACATTTCTAATAAGAATGTGAACTTGATGAAACCTAGCACATATACACCTGTAAACTATCCAGTTTTGAAAGTGTATGAGAAGTTATGCATTGATGCTATGTATGATGCATTTTATAATGAGTCAGATAAAGTTGGTAGAAGAGAATTTTATAATTTAAAATATGATGAGAGGGCTGCTTTAAAGTCTTTACAACATGACAGAAGTATTTGTATATGACCTGCTGATAAAGTAGGTCCTATTGTTGCTATGGATAAAGCGTTTTATGTATTGAAAATGAAGAATATGTTAGATGTCCCGGTTCCTTATAAAAAAAATATCTTCACATGATATAGATAGAATAATGGCTAGGATTAATAGCACTTTACTAGAAGCATTAACATTGAGAATACCTGAATATGAGCTGTATAGTTATTTTAGTGTTGAATACCCACTAATACCTATAATACAAGGTACACCTAAAATACATAAGGACCCATCGGATCCACCAATGAGACCTATAGTCTCAGGCAAAGGTTGGTGTACTAAGCCACTTTCCTTATATCATGAAAAAGTTTTGAGACCCTTAGTAGACCAATATATATGTATATATATATATATATATATATATATATATATATATAGTTAGATTCCAAGCATTTTTTTAGAAAATTTGTATTATTTTCATCATAATATAGGTGAATTAAAGGGATGTATCATGGTGACACTGGATGTTCAATCACTTTTCACAGCCATACCTAATGAACCGGGCATAGCTATGTTACAGAAATATTTGGAGAAATTCTCCACTTTTGACAAGGCCAAAATAGAATTGCTGGCATTTTTAATGGAAATAATATTGGAGAATAACGTCTTTTTGTTTGAAAATCAGTTATATCTCCAGAAGCACGGAGTAGCGATGGGCAGTTCGTGCGCTAACAGTTATGCCAATACAGTGATGGCAGAGTGGGAGCAAGAGCATGTGTTGGATGGTTTATACAAAGAAAAAGTGAAATTTTATAGACTGACTGTGGATGACATTTTTCTTTTAAGGGGAGGAATAGTGGAATTGCTACAAACATATCTGACATATTTGAATCGGACATCAGTGTTTCTTAGTTTCACTATGAAATATTCACACACTAGATTAGACTTTTTGGACATTACTATTAATAGCCCTAGTGAGGGAGAAGTTATCACAGAAGTATACAGGAAAGAGTGTTATAGAAACAGTTACCTGTTTAGAACAAGTATGCACCCACAACACATATTTGATAATGTGATGAAAGGGCAAGGTAAGAGGGTATCTAGATTTTGTGTGAAAGAATACTCTGATAAAGAAGTACATCTATTAGAACAGAGATTCACTGATAGAGGATATCACAGAGACAAAATAGTAAAAAACATGGAAATAGTAAGAAATAGTAGAACAACATCTGGCAAACCATACTTCTCTGAGAAAAACATGGATAGAGTTGAACCCATTAAACATCGGAGATATCCATCATGTAGAATGCCAGTTAAATATGCTAATATGAGAGTTGCCACTGATATATACAGAAAGTTTTGGCCTATATTGTCAGCGGATCCAGAGGTCAAGAGAATAGTTGGATCACGTCCCTCACTTATATATAAAAACATGAGAAATATTAAGAGAATGTTATGTCATCCTAGAAATAAGGAAGGTCCTTATAAGGGGGTTAGTGTGTGTAAAAGCTGTAATTTTTGTCAATATGTAGATACAACAGACAAATTTGTCCACCCAGATTTAGGTAAGACTTTTTAGTTTCATGCAGAAGGCACCTGTGATTCTGAACATTTAGTATATCTTGCCTATTGTGTGGCCTGCATGGCCTTCTATATAGACAAAACAGACAGGAAGTTTAAGTTTAGAATAAGGGAACATTTATATAATACAGAAACGTCACCACGATTGCCTTAGCAAAAAGTACAGTTTTGTACCTACCATAAATGTAGATGTTCGAAGATCTACATTGCTGCAGTCATAACCTGTGGGTAGTCCGCTGTCCTCGATCGGCCCGAATACCAAAGAGCTGGGCTGGCGTCGGTCATTGTCGCCTAGAGCTGACGTCAGTACGTCGTAGTACATAAGCGCATGACCGACGCCATATCCTCAGTCTTTCTTGCCCCAGATGTCAGAAGGCCTAAGAATGAAAGAAGGCCAGAGCCAAAATAGTAAACGCCCAACAACTACCAGTGTGGAAATAAAGATAATCCTAAAAAAAAACACAGCAACCACAAACTATAGAGGGGAAGGAGGGAGGGATAATTGGACTGCAGCAATGTAGATCCTCGAACATCTACATTTATGGTAGGTACAAAACTGTACTATGTTCTTCATCTCACACTGCTGCAGTCATAACCTGTGGGTAGAATCCCAAAGCAAAGGAAAAGGGAGGCTGGCAAACTAAATAGCATTAGGAGCTGCTAACATGCCCTGTAAAACTGCAGTGGCAAACCCAGCCCTGGACTTGGAATAAAGAGGGAGATGGTAATGCTTAGTAAAAGTGTGTACTGAACTCCAAGTAGCTGCCTCCAAAATATCCTTAGTAGCTACACCCCTCAAAAAAGCAGTAGATGTGGCAACAGCCCTAGTAGAATGAGGTCTGATCCCAGCAGGAACATTCTTCCCATGATGAGAATAACAAAAAGCAATACATTGACCAATCCACTTTGAAATAGTCCGCTTTGAAACAGCTTTCCCTTGTGAACCCAAAGCAAAAGAAACAAAACTGTTGAGTCTGTCTGAACTCCTTAGTTCTGCTCAAATAGTAACGTAACTGCCTGTGGATATCCAAATAATGCAAGACTTTTTCCCCCTTATTTTGGGGATCAGCATAAAAAGTAGGCAAATGAACAGACTGGTTCAAGGCCACATTAGAAATCACTTTAGGCATAAAAGTAGGGTTAGTTCGCAAAGAAACTCTATCCTTATGAAATATCAGAAAGGGTTCAACTGCCATGAGTGCCTGCAATTCAGATACCCTCCTAGCAGAAGTAATGGCCAACAAAAAAGCAGTCTTCCAAGACAAAACTTCAATTCAGGCGTAGCTGCAGGTTCAAAAGGAGGTAAAGTAAGTTTCTCCAAAACAAAATTGAGATCCCAGGAAGGAGTAGGAGCTCTCATTGGGGGTCTTATATTCTTTGCCCCTCTAAGAAATTGTTTGAACAAAGGGTGAGAAAATAAAGGAGGGTCACAATCATAGTGAGCAGAAATGGCTGCAGCATGAACCTTCACAGAAGAGAATGACAAACCCTTGTCCAGTAATTCAGTAAGATACTGTAGTGCAAAACTCAAATTAGGCACTGAAACATCAAAGCCCTTTGCTGTGCTCCAAAGAAAAAATCTCTTCCATTTATCAGCATAAACTTTTCTAGTACTAGGCCGCCTGGCTTCCAAAATGACATCTAAAACCCGTTGAGGAAGCTGAGACCCCACCGGCTCCATCACAGAATACGCCAGGCTGTCAGATGCAGGGACTGCACCCGAACATTGAGAAAATGATTGTTTGACTGGGATAACAAATGAGGAACCTGTGGCAGAAGCCAAGGATGCTCCTGAATTAAACTCCTCAGCAGAGGATACCAATGCTGACGTGGCCAATCTGGTGCTATTAGAATCATGCAAGGCTTGTCCCGCCTGACTTTCAAGAGTACCTTGGGAAGAAGAGGCAGAGGAGGAAAAGCATAAGCGTGAAGGTTGTTCCAACTGAAAGATAGAGCATCCACTTTCCAAGCATTTGGGTGGAACATCTTTGTGCAAAATTTTGGCAGTTGAAAATTCAGTGGAGAAGCGAACAGATCTATGTCTGGAGTTCCCCAAGCCACGGTCAATTGTTTGAATACCTGAGGATCCAGTTTCCACTCGTGGGGATCCACAATTTGCCTGCTCAATACATCTGCTAGGGAGTTCTGTGCTCCTGGCAGAAACCGTGCTTGAAGATTGATTTGCAAACTCAGAGCAGTCTCCCACAAAATCATTGCTGGTCTGCAAAGAGGGTAGGAATGGGTTCCCCCTTGCTTGTTGATGTACCACATGACTGTTGTGTTGTCTGTTTGAATCAACACCTGTCCCGGCTGAAGTAGGTCCTTGAAGGCCATCAAAGCAAATTGGACTGCTAACATCTCCTTCATGTTGATATGCAAATGTAGTAGTTTGGGAGGCCACATGTCTTGTATCCATTTCCCATTGAAGTGTGCTCCCCAAGCCAAGTCCGAGGCATCCGTCGTTAGGATCTGACTCGCCTCTGGTCGGGTCACAGAGAGTCCCTTGTTTAGGTGACATTCCTGAGCCCACCACAAGAAGTCCTTCTGGATGCAAGGTATAATCCGAATGACAGTGTCCAAACCATGGCAGTGTTGAGTCCACACACTTTTGAGATAACATTGTAGCTTCCTCATATGCAGTTTGGCATTGGGAAGTACTAGAATGCAAGATGCCATGAACCCCAAGGCTTGAAGGACTGTCCTTGCAGTCAGCCTGGACACTACTGATAACTGCTGGAAGTATAGATGAAGAGTTCTTTGTTTGTCCGGGGTCAGAAATGCCATCTGAAAAGCTGTATTCAGTCTCACACCCAGAAAGCACATGTCCTGAGAGGGCACTAGACTGGACTTTATTTCGTTCACAGAATACCCTAGGCACCTTAAAACTGCCATTACATACTGGAGATGTTGTAGTAACTTGTCTGTTTTGAGCAAGAATCAGGCAATCGTCCAGATAAGGATAAATTTGTATTCCTCTCTGTCTGAAAAAAGCAATTACAGGAGCCAGAACTTTGTGAATACTCTGGGCGCAGCAGATAAACCAAAGGGCAATGCAGAGAACTGATAATGAGAAGTAACAGCCCGAAATCTCAGGAATCTCCTGCAGCTGGGCCTGATAGGGATGTGAAGATAGGCCTCTGAGATCCAGGGTTACCATCCAGTGATCTTCGCCCAGCATAGGCAGAAGTTGTTGTAATGTTAACATCTTGAACTTTGGAATGTCTAGGTAGGTATTGAGAATGGACAAATCCAGAATTGGCCTCCAAGTGTTTCCTTTCTTTGGCACTAGGAATAGACGGAATAAAACCTAGGCCTACTTCTGACGGAGGGACCACCTGAATTGCCCCCATCTGTAAAAGTAAAGAAATTTGCTCCTGAGCCTCCATCCTTTGCTGAGGAGGCACATCCGGCATGCCTTTGAAAGGAGGAAAAGTGTGAAAATAAAACTTGTACCCGTGATTTATTATATCCAACACCCATTTGTCCTGGGTGACCAAATGCCAGTTTTGTTTGAAAAGTCCCAACTTTCCTCCTAGAGGAGCTGCCAATAGAGAAGGGTCTGGCAGCGGAAGATACAGGTCACTGGGTCTGTTTACGAAAAGGCTGACCCCTGCCCTCACCAGAAGACTGTGCAGGAGAACTCCAAGTCCTAGGTCTGAAAGAACCCTGAGCGTGAGCTCTGCCTCTAGCACGCCTAGACCTGCCCTTAGACTGATAATCCGAAGAAGGAAAAGACCATCATCTAGCAGGCCAATTCCTACTAAACTTAGGGGGCTGCACCTGAATAAAATCTTTGACCGTCTGCATAGACTTAGCCTTACCTTCCATCTTTTTCAAAACCGATTCCACAGAAGGACCAAAAAGTACTTCAGATTGAAGAGGAGCATCCAAAATCCGAGCCTTAACATGCTCTGACAAATTTTGATCCTTAAGCCAGGCATGTCTACGAATAACTGAACCTGTAGCAGCCACCCTGGATGCAGCCTGAAGAGCATCGAAACCACACTGCAAAGAATGCTTGCCAACTTGATCTGATGCATGAACCAACTCCTGGAGCTCCTTTTACCGAAAACAAGCCTGGCACAGTCTAATCTCCGTTTAATGGTGCGCGCTTGTTAAATCTAGCACAAAAGCGACACCCGACCACGTCGTGCGCAGGCCCTAAGTAAGGAATACAGAAAGAATGAAAATCCTTATGAGGTATCTGTTTCCCACAAGAAATGCAATTATTAACTTTTTCTGACATCCGGATAACTGAGGCAAGAAAAGACAAAGATTTCTAACGGGTACTTAGCCAACTTGGTCTTCGGTCTGAAACTCGATAAATGAAAATTTCATAACGAACGGCACTTGCAAACGCTGCTTCTGCTTCGACCACGGCAAGAAAGACTGAGGATATGGCGTCGGTCATGCGCTTATGTACTACGACGTACTGACGTCAGCTCTAGGCGACAATGACCGACGCCAGCCCAGCTCTTTGGTATTCGGGCCGATCGAGGACAGCGGACTACCCACAGGTTATGACTGCAGCAATGTGAGACGAAGAACATCATGTAATGAGCACTTTACATACACATAACTTTATGTTTATAATGGTAGAAAACACAAAACTAACTAGTATACTTGGGGACATTAAGAATAAAACAGAACTTAATGAAAAAAATGGATAGTAAGGTTGAACTCCCATGAAGGTAAAGGGCTTAGTGATAAAATACCTATTAGAAAAAAACAGACCACTAAAAACTTGACTTGATTGAATATATATGGTACAACTATAGATTTTATATATTTTATATATTTAAGGATGAATTTTATGCATTTACATATTTATATGCTTTATCACTTTAAAATTTTAAATTGTTTAATTGATAAATTGATTGCTCAAGGATATATAGTAGATTAGTGTGTTTGTCATTATGTCTGAAGAAGCAGAGGGATACACTGCGAAAGCGCTCACATCTCTTATTCAATAAGGAAGTTATTCTACAATTGTGTCATCGTTCAGCCACAGCACTAGAACTTTTTTGCTGTACTGCTTTTTATTATACATCACTTATAAACCATCCAGTCATTGTCAGTTAAGCATTATATTGCTCATTAAAATCGTGTCTCTTAAATCTAGTTCCTGCTCTGCATACATTGTTCCCACAATTCCCATTTTTTCCTATGTAGTTTGCTCCCTCCATTTTTTTAAAGATCCTAGTTCCAGTTGTTTTACCTCTGTTACTATATTCACTACTTCTATTAAAGTTGGTCTAGACTTTGGATTTCCATTTTCTACTAATTGCTTTTTTGGCAGCCACTATAATTAGACTCGGCAAGGCTTTACCATGTCTAGGCAATTCCGATTCTATAGCATAACTCAAAAAAATCTCCCCAGTCAGTCCAATCCGCTCACCCAGCATCTCAGACAGAGTGGTCTGCAGGGAATCCCAAAACTCTGCCAGCTCATCATACTTCCAAAAAATATGTTCCCAGTTTCATCTTTCTTGCCTGTCACACCTCCAACATTTGCTATCCACTTGAGGAAACATTTTTTGGAGACTACTTGAGGTATAAAAATACCTATACATACACTTCCAGGCAAAGATGCTAAATCTTCTAGACTTTGTTGCATATTTGGGAGATATACATAAATCCCCCATTGTCTCCGTGAATTGATTACCCAGTCTCTCTTCCCAATCCTGTCTAAGCTCCCCCGATTGATTCTTATAATTATCATGCAATATTTTATACTACTTACGGGGCGGCCACGGTGGTGCAGTGGTTAGCATTGCCACCTCACAGCGAGAGGTTCTCCGGTTCGATCCTCGGCTGGGGTGCCTTCTGTGCGGAGTCTGCATGTCCTCCCTGTGGTCGCGTGGGTTTCCTCCGGGTGCTCCGGTTTCCTCCCACATCCCAAAGACATGCTGCAGGTGGATTGGACACTCTAAATTGGCCCTAGGTGTGCGTGTGAGTGTGCCTTCTGTGGAAGGTTGGGCGCCGGGCTGGCAACTCGACACCGTAAAACTCCACTGCCATTCAATGTGCGGACAAGGTGATCCGCTGTGGCGACCCCTAACCGGGAAAAGCCGAAAGAAGAAGAAGAAGATTTTATACTACTTACAAATTATTCCTTTTTAACGGCAGCTTCTGTTCTAGATTCTATTAAAAACTCTACCATTGCTGGTCTTTCATTTAGGAGCCCCCAATTTCTTTCTCTTTGCCTACACTCTGATATCAATCTTTGATAGGGAAGGCAATCTCTAACCTGCAGTCCAAATAAATTTTTGGCCTCTTCCCATTCTATTATCGTTCCCTTTCTAGTTATTTTTTGCTCCCAGTACCTTGGTTTCTTTGCCAGTTTTCTCCAATAAATTCCAGCCCCCTCTTGCCTATTATCTGTATCCCTGACCACAGTCAACCCTATCGGAAAAATCTCTTTTCTCCACTCTTGTGCTGGTTTGGTTCTCAGAATACACCCGGTTATTTCATGAATATAATACTCTGTATGATTTTGGTTGTCATTCCTTTTCACTTTGAATTATAGTTTTCTGCTTGTGCTGTGAGTAAGAGCCTTAACTGTGTTGCTCTAAAATACTTCCTCAAATTAGGTAATCCTAGTTTTCTAAAATTTATTTGGTCTTTCAATATGGATAGAATATGTTTTTAGATGTGGAAATTACTAAAAAAATGAACAGAGTGATTTCTGCACTAATGTTAATGGGAAGCCTAATTTTTCTAACACACACATTCATTTCATGAGCTGGCATCCCCTACACCAGAAAAAGGCAGTGGTTAATGGCCAACTCATGAGAATGGCAAATATGGTCACGGATAATTACGTTTTTTCTTTAAGAATGTGACAACGTTCTGGATATGTTCATTAACAGACACTACCCAAGTGCTTTTTAGATAAGATCAAAGTAGTTATAACTAAAAGACAAGCACAGATTCATAGGACGATACTAGGCTATTGGCCCGGAGGCTCTTATAAGCTTAGTCAAGAATTTCACCCACGTTCTCACAAAGTCAGCACCTGTTTTCACTGTATTGCAGGAAATCAGGAGGGATCCCCAGGGGCATATTTTCTGTTTCCCATCCAGTCGTCCACATGCCTCTTAAAGAGGGCTAGTGAAGTACTCTCTACATGACATAGAGAGGAAGTCTATTCCACAGATAGGGGAGTCGTCGGGACACAAATCTATCCCAAGTTCTATTAATGTCACAGCCCAGGTCGAGACCTTGCATGCGGGTTGCATGAGTGGAGTCTGACTTACGAATATTCAGCATCTCCATCAAGGCTAAGTCTGAGACAGCCTTGTATGCCAGACTCAGGTCACCTCTGAGCAGTCTATATGAGACTGAATAGAGGGACAGGGCTTTAAGTCTATATGTATACAATAGGTACTGGAGACCCTGGATTTTCCTGGTCAGGAACGTCTGTGGTTTCTCCAACTGCTGCATGTGCTTGGCAAGATACATGCTGAAGGGGGCACGGTACTCGATAATGGGTCTGATAAGGGAAGAGTACAGGGATGTTCTGACTGCCTTGCTCCTGTATGAAATACCTTTACTTATGAGGTGGGCCATGCAGAAAGCCTACCGTACAACGAAGGCAACATGGTGGCCAAAAGTCAGGTTGCTATCAACCTGGGTGCCAGAGTCCCTCATGACTGATAGCGTGATTAGTGGGGACACCATTTTCCTCAACGGGGATAATGATGCATTTCTTGGCATTCAGTTTGAGGCCATGCTTCTGGCACCAGTCATTAGTTTGGTTAAGGCCCTCTTGGAGGATGTTCACATCACTAGGGGAATTCATGACAGTGCCCAGCTTGCAGTCATCTGTATACTTGGTCAGCCACATACCAGTGGTTTTGGCTTGCACCTCAGAAAAGTATATCCCAAACAGTAGAGATCCCAAAACTGATCCCTGGGGTATGCCGCATGTTACAGGTCTACTACTAGAGGTGGCTTCCCCTATTTTGACCGAGTGGGTTCTATCAGTGAGTCAATTAGCTACCCATCTCTTAACATATGGGTTGATGCCTAGCTGGGAGAGTATGTCTATTATGCTGGAGTGGGAAATAGTGTCAAAGGCTTTGGCTAGGTCAAAGTAGGCGGTGTTCACTGTCTTGGCCTCATCCACGGCTGGATGACTACTTTGAAGAAGGTGACCAAGTTTAACAGGTGTGATCTCTCCGACAAGATGGGATCAAGTGTTTGCAGGTTGCCAATGTCCTTGTCTATAAGGTAGATAATGCATTCCATGACCTTGCAGATTACACTAGTTAGGCTGATGGGTCTATTATTGCTTGGTTTGGTGGACTCACCACCTTTGTGCAGAGGAATGACAGTGGCTGTCTTCAATTCTATTGGGACAAAGCCGGTGCACGGGTTTTGGTTGAATAAGGTGCCTTAGTGGTGCTGAGAGCTCTTGCCTGAGTTCATGTAGGACACAGCCAGGGATGTTGTCTGGTCCCATGGAGCCTGCATCTTTTGCCTTTGAGAGGCCATTAATAAACTGCTCCCTGTTGATGAGGGGAGGGGGGAAGGTGCTGGGGATGTCCTGGTTTACTGATGGGGGAAAGGGGGGGGTGAAGTTTTCACTGAACTTGTCTGCCAGCAGGTTGGCTATATCTACGGGGTTTGAGTATGTGGTATTCTTGACCACCAATTCAGAGCAGATTTGGGAGCTACCTTTGAGATTGCGGACGTATGCGAAGAAGGCCTTGTGATTGTCCTTGGTGATGTGGCCAATTTGGACTCGTTAGCCTTAGAGGACTTCACCAGTGAACTTCTTTGCTTGTTCAGACAAAGGAGAAACTGCTTCCAATTTGGCACCTGCTCCTTCTTGGTCCTGGACAGCAATTTTTTCCTCTTATTATAGAGTCTTGTTTATTGCTGCTGTCCACCAGACAGGTTTACTCTTCCCTGAGTAAGATGATTTGATCCAGTCAGGTATTGCAGAGTCCATGCAGCTATATAGGTGCTCATATAGCATTTTTGGTGTAGGCTGGGACATTAGTGCTTGATTCAACTGATGGGATAGCGGCTGTGAAGCTGCTTTATACCTCTATCCAGACTATGCTACTTGAACAGAACACAAACTTAAAAAATGGACAGAAAAGCACAGATAGAGCACTCACAAACGGTAAATACAACTCTCAGTATGAAAAAGCAGTTTAAGGTTAAGTAATTCAATACAAATGCAATGACAGTAACAAAACTATCTAGCAATGAAAATACAGTTAAATCAGTATAAAACAAAACAGTAAAAAAAAAAAGCTTTACAACAATGCAAAATGTAGCAGATTAGCTCTACACCACAACTAAAAGCATTAAGAAGTGCAATTCAATGAAATGTAAGAAAAAACATTCTGCTCTTGGAGCAGAAGGGAATTTCTGCTTTGTCGCAGTGATGAATCACCACTCCTCAGTCTGGTAAAAACAAGCACAGCCCCCTGCAGACTCAGGGTTAAAATACCAGAAAGGATGGAAGAATCTAGAAGCTCACATTACTACCCAATCCTGCTAGCCCCTGATCCTTCAACCAATCACTCGTGCTAGAGAAAGTCAGGTAAACCTGTTACTAACAGCGAAGACAATACTACCAGCAGAAGATGGCTGTCAGAAACACAGGAAACGCGAGCAAAAATCAGGCCTGGATAACAGCAGGCCTCTATCCAGAATATGCTACCTGACTAGAACACAGAAAACTCACAAAAAATGATAGAAAAGCACAGATAGAGCACTCACAAACAGAAAATATAACTCTCAGTATGAAAAATCAGTTTACATTCAAGTAATTCAATAAAAATGCAATTTCAGTAATGAAACTATCTAGCAATGAAAACAGTATAAAAAGTACAGTTTTGTACCTACCATAAATGTAGATGTTCGAGGATCTCCATTGCTGCAGTCCTGACATAAGGGTATTCCGCTGCCCACCATCGGCCCGAATACCAAAGGGCTAGAACCAGCGTCGGTCATCGGCGCTCGAGACTGACATCAGTACGTGCCAGTACAAATGCGCATGACCGACGCCATAACCTCAGTCTTTCTTGCCTCAGACGTCAGAATGCAAAAAAAACACCACCCAAACCTCAACCTAAAAAGAAAAAGGGGGAAGGAGGGAGGGAAAATTGGACTGCAGCAATGGAGATCCTCGAACATCTACATTTATGGTAGGTACAAAACTGTACTATGTTCTTCGTCTCCCATTGCTGCAGTCCTGACATAAGGGTAGAATCCCAGAGCAACGGAAAAAAGGGAGGCTGGTCAACTAAATAGCAGTAGGAGCTGCTGACATGCCCTGTAAGAATGCAGTGGCAAACCCAGCCCTAGACCTAGAATAAAGAGGTAAATGATAATGCTTTGTAAAGGTATGTACAGAACTCCAAGTAGCTGCTTCTAGAATGTCTTTAGTAGCTACCCCTCTCAAAAAAGCAGAAGTGGCCGTAGCCCTAGTAGAATGAGGCCTGATCCCAACTGGAACATCCTCACCATGATGAGAGTAACAAAAAGCAATACACTGGCTAATCCACTTGGAAATAGTTTGTTTCGAGACAGCTTTCCCTCGTGAAGTCAAAGCAAAAGAAACAAACAATTGTTGAGAACTCCTGAACTCTTTGGTTCTGCTCTAATACCTCAACTGCCTATGTACATCCAAAGAATGCAAAACTTTTTCCCCGTCATTTTGGGGGTTAGCATAAAAAGTAGGCAAATGTATAGACTGGTTCAATGCCACATTAGAAATCACTTTAGGCAGAAAAGTAGGATTAGTACACGTAAGGAAACCCTGTCATTGTAAAAAATCAGAAAAGGTTCCACTGCCATGAGGGCCTGTAATTCAGATACCCTTCTAGCAGAAGTAATAGCCAACAAAAAAGCAGTCTTCCAAGACAAGAACTGCAATTCAGCTGTAGCTGCAGGTTCAAAAGGAGGCAGAGTCAGCTTTTCCAAAACAAAATTAAGATCCCAGGTAGGAGTAGGAGCTCTCCGTGGGGGTCTGATATTCTTTGCCCCTCTAAGAAACTGTTTAACCAATGGATGTGAAAATAAAGGAGGGTCACAATCATAGTGAGCAGAAATAGCTGCAGCATGCACTTTTACAGAAGAGAAGGACAAACCCTTGTCCAATAAAACAGTCAAATATTGCAATGTACAACTCAAATTAGGCAATTCGACATCAAAGCCTTTAGCTGAACTCCAAAGAAAAAATCTCTTCCATTTACCAGCATAAACTTTTCGAGTACTAGGACGCCTGGCTTCCAAAATAACATCCAAAACTTGAGGGAGCTGAAGGTCCTCCTCCTCTAAAACAGAATGCGCCAGGCTGTCAGGCGCAGGGAGTGCACCCTGACATTGAGAAAATGATTGTTCTCCTGAGACAATAAATGAGGAATCTGTGGCAATGGCCAAGGTGGTACATGAATCAAGCTCCTCAACAGAGGGTACCAATGCTGACGAGGCCAATCCGGTGCTATAAGGATCATGCAAGGCTTGTCCCTCCTGACTTTCAACAGCACCTGTGGAAGAAGAGGCAAAGGAGGAAAAGCATACACGTGAAGGTTGCTCCAACTGAAGGATAGTGCATCTATTTTCCAGGCTTTCGGATGAAATAGCCTTGTGCAAAACAGTGGCAGTTGGAAATTCAGAGGAAAAGCAAACAGATCTATGTCCGGAGTTCCCCAAGCCATTGTCAACTGAAGAAATACCTGAGGGTCCAATTTCCATTCGTGAGGATCCACAATCTGTCTGCTCAGAACATCTGCTAAAGAATTTTGTGCTCCTGGCAGAAACTGTGCTCGAAGAGTGATGTGCAGATTCAAAGCACTTTCCCACAACAGCATTGCTTGTCTGCAAAGAGGGTAAGAATGAGTTCCCCTTGCTTGTTGATGTACCACATGACCGCCGTCGTGTTGTCTGTTGAATCAACACCAGTCCTGGTTGAAGTAGGCTTTTGAATCCCTCCAAGGCAAATTGAACTGCCAGCATCTCTTTCATGTTGATATGCAAGTGAAGTAGCTCTGGGGCCCAAAGGTCTTGAATCCATTTTCCTCTGAAATGAGCTCCCCAGGCTGACTCCGAGGCGTCTGTCGTTAATATCTGACTTGCCTCTGGTTGGGTCACAGAGAGCCCCTTGTTTAGGTGACATTCCTGAGCCCACCACAGAAATTCTCTCTGAATGCAAGGTAGGATCCGAATGACAGTGTCCAAATCGTGGCAGTGTTGAGTCCAAACGTTCTTGAGATACCATTGTAGCTTCCTCATATGCAGTTTGGCATTGGGAAGTACTAGAATGCAAGATGCCATGAACCCCAAGGCTTGAAGGACTGTCCTTGCAGTCAGCCTGGACATTACTGATAGCTGTTGGAAGTATAGGTGAAGATTCCTTTGTTTGTCCGGGGTAAGAAATGCCATCTGAGCAGCTGTATTCAGTTTCACACCCAGAAAACACATCTCTTGTGAGGGTACTAGACTGGACTTTATTTCGTTCACAGAATACCCTAGGCATCTGAAAACTGTCATTACATACTGCAGATGTTGAAGAAGTTCGTGCTTGCCTTGAGCCAGAATCAAACAGTCGTCCAGATAAGGATAAATTTGAATTCCTGCTAGCCTGAGAAAAGCTATTACTGGAGCCAGGACTTTCGTGAATACCCTGGGTGCAGTAGACAAGCCAAAGGGCAATGCAGAGAACTGATAATGCAAATTTCCATTCCGTAACCTCAGGAATTTCCTGCAACTGGGCCTGATAGGAATGTGAAGATAGGCCTCTGAGATCCAGAGTCACCATCCAGTGATCTTTGCCCAGCATAGGTAACAGCTGTTGCAGGGTTAACATCTTGAATTTTGGAATTTCCAGAAAGGTATTTAGAATGGACAAGTCCAGAATTGGTCTCCAAGTATTTCCTTTCTTTGGCACTAAGAAAAGACGGGAATAAAACCCCGTGCCTCTTTCTGCAGAAGGTACTTCCTGTATTGCTTCCAACTGAAGCAGAGAAGAAATTTGAGTCTGCGCTTCCAGTTTTGCTGACGAGGCACATCCGGCATACCTTTGAAAGGAGGGAATGTGTGAAAATAAAATTTGTAGCCTCGATTTATTATGTCCAATACCCATTTGTCTTGGGTAACCAAATGCCAATTCCTTTTGAAAATCTCAGTTTTCCTCCCAGAGGGGCTGCCAGCAAGGCAGAGTCCGCAGCTGAAGACACGGGTCATTGGGTCTGTTTCGAAAGGACTGACCCCTGCCCTCCCCAGCAGAAGGGGTAGAAGAACTCAAAGACCTAGAAGTAACAGGGCCCTGAGAGGAAGCCCTACCCCTACCTCGCCTCGACCTGCCCCTAGACTGATAATCCGAAGAGGGGAAAGACCAACCCTTAGCAGGCCAATTCCTACTGAACTTAGGGGGCTGAACCTGTAAAAAAATCCTTAACTGTCTGCATAGACTTAGCTTTTTCCTCCATTTTTTCAAAACTGACTCTACTGGAGGACCAAAAAGAACATCAGATTGTAGAGGAGCATCCATAATTCGAGCCTTAACATGCTCTGACAAGGTCTGATCTTTAAGCCAAGCATGCCTACGAATGACTGAACTAGTAGCAGCCACCCTGGAAGAAGCCTGTAAAGCATCAAAACCACACTGCAAAAAATGCTTACCAACTTGGTCTGAAGCATGCACTAAATCCTGAAGCTCCTTACATTCAATACCTTCAGCTAAAGCATCTACTTTACATTTCAATTGGCCCAGCAAATAATTTTGATACCGAAGCATATGAAACTGGCAATTTAAAGCACTCATAGCCAAAGCAGAAGAGGTATACAGTTTTTTACCCCACCTATCCAGGGCCCTAGCATCCTTGTCCAGAGGAACTGGATTCTTAACCACAGAAGCCCTAACCCCTTTGGGGCCTTGAGTAATAGTTTCTGGATCAGCCCTAGGACTCTTATATAAGTACTTGTGAGCTTCCGGAACCCTGTAGTATCTGTCTGGTTTAACCGGGGCAGGAGGCAGAGAATCTGGGTTAAGGGCAGCCTCAGAAAACACATCCTGAACAACATCCAGTACAGGGGGAATAGCCAAGGGCCTATGCTGAGGCAAAAACAAGAATTCTCTCAGTCTTTACGGAATCAGAATAATCCTGGCCCTCCCATTTGAATTGTTCCCTCATGGAATGCAAAGTCTCAGAGAAAGAAAAATCATCTGGAGGGGCGAGAGGAGTAGAGTCCTCAGCCTCCGAATCAGAATAGAGTAGCAAATCCTGAAGTTCTTCTACAGAGGAATCTGTCTCATTGGAAGACTGAACCAAACCCTCCAACTCTGGCTCTACCCTGGGCCTCTTCGCAGGGGGGGGCATAGAACCCCTAATTAAAGTAATCAAATCTTCAGCCATCTTTAACATGTGCTTCCTAGGAGCTGGACCCTGGGGACACGCACCAACAGGGGCAGACTTAGACTTAGAATGGGCTTTGCTATGAGAAGGAGGAGGCCTAACTACCCTATGAGGGGAGGGAACCACTGACATCAGAGAAGTACCCTCAGCCTGGCCTAACAAAGGAGAAGCCACTTCCTGCAGTAACAAAGGCTCCCCTTGAGACTCAGGTAAACTTTCAGAAGGAGCCGCTGAAGTAGCCAGTGGTACTACAGAACCGGCGTCCGGAGTGGCCGCCTCATCCTGTTTGGACCGCAAAGACTTTTCTTTGCGTTTCTTAGAAGAACTAGTCGTCGGAGAATCCGACGGCATGTTATAATTACAACGTTTACCAAACACTAGCCTAGCACAGTCTAACCGACGTTTAATAGTACATTTGTTAAAAGTAGCACAAAAGTGACACCCAACAACGTCGTGCTCAGGCCCTAAACAAGGAATGCAGAGTGAATGGTAATCCCTATGAGGAATCTGTTTCCCACAAGAAATACAGTTATTAACTTTTTCTGACATCCGTCAATACTGAGGCAAGAAAAAGACAAAAATGTCCCCAAAGGGGTACTTAGCCCAACTTGGTCTCCGGTCAAACTCGAAAACAGACAATTCCAGAACGCCGAACGGCACTTGCAAATGTTGCTTCTGCTTAGGGACCATGCGGCAAGAAAGACTGAGGTTATGGCGTCGGTCATGCGCATTTGTACTGGCACGTACTGATGTCACTCTCGAGCGCCGATGACCGACGCCGGTTCTAGCCCTTTGGTATTCGGGCTGATGGTGGGCAGCGGAATACCCTTATGTCAGGACTGCAGCAATGGGAGACGAAGAACATCAGTACAAAAATGCAGAGAAACAGTAAAAAAAGGTATCCCTCAGTCGGCCCGAATAACAGAGTCTTGGGATTTCTGTGTCAGATTATGTCGCTTCTTCCATGACGTCAGGTCGTCAGGGGTATAAAACATGCAGCAGATGCCATTACATCTGTTTTTCTTGCCCCAGATGTCAGGAGCCCCCAAAATAGGAAGCAATTACATGGTGTGGAACACTCCCAGTAAAAAGTAAATGCCACTGTTATAAGATATGGCCAAAAAAGGATAGGTAGAAAGTATAGAGAAGTCAGGGGGTTGGAGGGAGGGTAAAGTAAAGTTTTGTACCTACCATAAATGTGGATGTCCGATAGGTATGCATCTGCAGTCCTTACATATGGGTTGTCCTGCCTCAGGCAGCCCTTCGGTCAGCCGGATTCCAAAGTCTGGGTCCGGCGTCGGCTGATGTCGCCCTTCTGCCCGACGTCATTGCGCCTGGGGTATAAAAGCGTCAGCCGATGCCATGTTCCTCAGTTGTTCTTGCCCCAGATGCCAGGTGCCCTCTAAAGGCGGCTAAATTTTGGATAAATTAATAAATTCCAATCATGCAAACCAATAAACAACAAATACACCATAAAAGATAACCCCAGCTAGCTAAAAAGAGGGACAGGTACCCAAAGAATACCACAGAGGGGTAGGAGGGAGGGAAAACCTGAATGCAGATGCATACCTATCGGACATCTACATTTATGGTAGGTACAAAACTGTACTATGTCCTTCAAGGATGCATCTGCAGTCCTTACATATGGGTAGAATACCACAGCCAAGCTGGGGGTGGTAGGACCTAAGAACAGGATGGTGTAACTAACATGCCCTGCAGGACTGCCATAGCAAAGCCTGCTCTGGATCTGGAATATAAAGGCGGGTTGTAATGCTTGGAAAATGTATGCAAAGAGCTCCATGTAGCAGCTTCTAAAATGTCCTTTGTAGCCACCCCTCTTAAGAAGGCTGTGGAGGTGGCTGTTGCTCTGGTGGAATGAGGTCTGATGGTAGCTGGCACGGCTTTTCCATGAAAAGAGTAACAGAATCGAATGCAATTTCCTATCCATTTTGAAACGGTTTGTTTGGAAATTGCTCTTCCTTGTACACCAGCAGCGTATGCTACAAACAGTTGGTCAGTTTTTCTGTAAGTCTTAGTTCTGTCCAAGTAGTAACGCAACTGTCTGTGAATGTCCAGGGTATGCAGAAGTTTCTCTCCTTTATTTTGTGGGTTTGGAAAGAAAGTAGGCAGGTGGATAGCTTGGTTCAGTGAGACCCTGGATACACCTTTGGCATGAATGAAGGGTTGGTTCTCAAAGAGACTCTGTCCTTATGGAAAATGAGAAATGGTTGTACTGCCATGAGGGCCTGTAACTCTGATACTCTTCTTGCTGAGGTTATGGCCAGAAGGAAGGCAGTCTTCCAAGACAGGAATTGTAGTTCTGAAGATGCTGCTGGTTCAAATGGGGGTAGCGTTACTTTTTCCAACATTAAGTTAAGGTCCCATGTAGGCACTGGTGGTGTCCTTGGAGGGTTGATGTTTTTTACCCCTCTTAGAAATTGCCTCAGCAGAGGATGAGAAAATACAGGTGGATCAGTGTTGTACTCTGCTGAAATAGCTGAAGCATGAATTTTTATGGATGAGTAAAGAAAGGCCATTATGAAGCATTTCAGCCAAGTATTCAAGGATATGTGGGATGCTCATCACTGTCGGATCCTGACCCTGTGCGGTGCTCCAGGTTCAAAATCTTTTCCATTTTGCTGAATATGCCTTTCTTGTGGAAGGCCGCCGAGCTTCCAAGATGATATCCTTTACCCTCTTGGATAGTTTATCCTGGTGAGGAGTCAAGGTATTTTCCAGGCTGGAATGCAGAGTTTTGTAGTTGTGCTGTGTCAGAAGAAGTGGCCATTGTGGCAGGGGCCATGGGTTCGTGCATGTCATGCTCTTTAACAGTGGGTACCAGTGTTGTCTTGGCCAGTCTGGAGCTATCAGAATCACTTTTGGTTGTTCTGTCCTGATCTTCAGTAAGACCTTGTTCATTAACGGAAGAGGTGGGAATGCATATACTGTTAGAGCATTCCAGCTGAAGGATAGGGCGTCCACCTTCCATGCTTGAGGATGGTATGACCTTGTGCAGAATTTCTTCAGGTGATGGTTGTGGGGGGAGGCAAAAAGATCTATGTCCAGCCTTCCCCAAGATTGTGTTATCTGAAGAAAAATGTCTGGATGCAACATCCATTCGTGTGAATCCATGGTCTTTCTGCTTAGGCTGTCCGCCAGTACATTTTCTTTTCCTGGTACGAACTGGGAATGCAGTTGTACATTGAGTTTTAGGGAAAGATCCCAAAGATTCATTGCCAGCCTGCAAAGAGGGTAGGAATGGGTACCTCCTTGCTTATGTACCACATAACTGTGGTATTGTCTGTCTTTATTAGCAGGTGACCTTGATGCAGGAAATGTTTGAAGGCCTCGATTGAATGCATCACTGCCAGCATTTCCTTTTGGTTGATGTGCAGGCACAATTCCTTTTGAGTCCACTGCCCCTGAATACATCTGCCCTTCATGTGCGCTCCCCATCCATGGTCTGAGGGGTCTGTTGTAATGGTTTGGCTGATATGAGGCTTGCTGAAAGGTAGGCCCATGTTTGACTGACTTGCTTGTGCCCACCACAGAAATTCCTTTTGAAGGCATGGAATGAGGGGGGATCAAGGCTTCTAGGCTGTGACTGTGCTGAGACCATAGACTCCATAAGTACCATTGCAGTTTCCTCATATGCAGCCTTGCTTGTGGAATCAGCAGAATGCAAGATGCCATGAAACCCAGGGCCTGCAGGATTTTCCTTGCAGTCAGCTGGGTTTGTGTTGTCAGATTTTTGAAATAATCCGGTAATTGTTCTTGTTTTTCTTCTGTGAGGAAAGCCATTTGGGTGTTTGTATCCAGCTTTGCACCCAGAAAAATTATTCTTTGGGATGGAATAAGTCTTGATTTCTGAAAGTTGACTGTGTATCCCAAGGCCTGTAGTAGGCGGATGGCATAGCTCAAGTGGTTTAACAATGTTTGTTGGCTGTCCGCTTGTATAAGGCAGTCGTCCAGGTATGGGTATATTTGAATCCCCTGAAGTCTGCAATGTGCAATTACTGATGCCAGGCATTTCATGAATACTCTGGGCGCAGTAGATAAGCCAAAGGGCAATGCTGAGAATTGATAATGCTCTGAACCTGCAAGAAATTTGAGGTGTCTTCTGCAACTTTGTCTGATAGGGACATGCAGGTATGCCTCCTTGAGGTCTAGAGTTACCAGCCAGGACCCCTTGCCCAGCATGGGAAGGAGCTGCTGTAAGGTCAGCATTTCGAATTTTGGCACAATGAGATAAGTATTCAGTGCGGACAAGTCTAGAATAGGCCTCCATTGCTTTTCTTTTCTTGGAACAAGGAATAGTCTGGAATAAAATCCTTGGCCTTGTTCTGTGAAAGGGACCTTTTCTACTGCCTTCATTTGTAGTAGTTTGGAAATCTGCTTGAAAGCCTCTGCCCTTTGATTTGGTGGCAGGTTTGGCATGCCTTGTCTTTTTGGTAATGTAAGAAAATGCAATCTGTATCCTTTGTCTATTATTTGCAGTATCCATTTGTCCTTTGTAATACTATGCCAATTTTCTGAGAATAAAGATAGCTTTCTGCCCAAAGGTGCTTCCAATTGATCCCTGGTTGGCGGAGTCAAAGTCAAGTCATTGAGTTTGTCCTTGTGCAGTAGAAGTAGGTCCTGCACTACCTCTGTGGGTAGGAGGCTGCCACTGACTTCCTCTATAGGAGCCTCGAGCTTGCCCTCTACCTCTGCCACGCCTGTTTTTCCCTCTTTGAAATCTGTCTGTGTCCAGAAAGGACCAATTCTTAGAAGGCCAATTTCTGTTGAATCTTGGTGGTTGGACCTGGAGAAAGTCTTTGACTGTTTGAACTGATTTAGCCTTTTCTTCAAATTTCTTTAAGACCTCTTGAGCCGTGGAACCAAATAACTTTTGTTTTTCCAGTGGTGCATCCAGAAGCTTTGCTTTAACATGATCTGGCAGTGTTTGTTCCTTCAGCCAAGCATGTCTACGTATGACTGCACCTGTCATTGCTGACCTACATGAAGCTTCCAATGCATCATAACCACACTGTAAGAAATGGTTGCTAACCTGTTGAGAGTTATGCACCAGATCGTGAAGGGCCTTGTGGTCTAGGGGTTCAGGTGAGGATAGTTTTTTATGCAATTCATCTAACAGATGCTCTTGATTCTGTATCATATGGAATTGACAATTTAATGCTCTTATAGAAAGAGTGGAAGAAGTATACACTTTTTTACCCCATCTCTCTAAAGCCCTGGATTCCCTTTCAGAAGGAAGTGGATTCTTGGCAGTGGTAGTTGTAACCCCTTTAGGGCCCTGGGAAATAGTTTCTGGGTCAGCAGAGTGGCCCTTGTAAAGGTATAGATGTGAGTCCGGGACCCTATAGTACCTGTCAGGTTTGACAGGGGCCGGAGGAAGGGAGTCAGGGGAAATACTAGACTCAAGAGTACACATCTTCTATAACATTCAAAACAGGAGGGACAGCCAAAGGTCTATGCTGAGGTAAATGTAAAAAGGTCCTTAACCTCTTTCTGGAATCAGAGAATTCCTGGCCTTGCCATTTGAAATGCTCTCTCATGGAGTGAAGGGTCTCCCCAAAGGAAAACTCTTCGGGTGGGGAGGCCGAGGGAATAGATTCCTCTGCATCAGAATCCTCGTAGGCCGGAAGGGCCTCCTCCTGGTAGTCCGAAAGGACAGAGTCATCTGAGGCCTCATCCGAAGACTGGGGATCTGTCTGCTCAACCCTGGGCCTTTTGCCTGGAGGAGGTTGAGAGCCCCTGTCTGGATGTGGCTGAGAGCCCCTGATTAAGGAAATAAGGTCCTCAGCCAAGGTTAAGATTTGTGAACTGGTAGTGGATCCCTGAGGAATAGCCTTGGGAGGGAGAGATTTTGGCTGTTTAGCAGCTTTAGCCCGTGTAAAGGCCTTAATGGACATGGCTACAGGAGGCCTGGCTGCCCCACGTGCTGGGGTAGATTTATCAACAGAAATGGTGTCGGATATTTCTTGAGCACCGGGTTTCAGTCGAAAATTCTATGACCAACTCAAGAATGGCCTACGGTACCGAAGTTACCGGTTGTGCGGTGTTGTCGGTCTGAAGCGGTAGAGATTCGGCTTCAGAAGAGACCGAGACACTCACGGTAGGCCTAGGCGTGGAGTCTGCCGAAACCGCGGACCACATGTGTCGGTCCTTATCCTTTCGTTTTTTGGGTAAATGTGCTGTCGGAAGCTCCGACGGCATGATATAACAAAAATTGTCCCCAAAAAATTCCTCTGTAAACTCTGCCCGACGCCTAAGAGTGCGTTTATTGAAGGAAGCACAGGCTGAACAGGCAGAGACGTCGTGGTCTGGGCCTAGGCAGGGTAAGCAGTAAGAGTGGAAATCCTTATGAGGTATTTGTTTCCCACAAGATAAACAATTATTAACTTTAACCGTTTGATCTGACATCGGCTGAGGCAAGAAAGAGTCCCCAACGGGATACTTAGCTTTTTTGAAGTCTTCGGTAGCTGAAATCACAGGAGCTGGCCGACCGGCACTTGCGAACTGCTTCTGCTTCGGGCACCTCGCGGCAAGAAAGACTGAGGAACATGGCGTCGGCTGACGCTTTTATACCCCAGGTGCAATGACGTCGGGCAGAAGGGTGACATCACCCGAAGCCGGACCCAGACTTTGGAATCCGGCCGACCGAAGGGCTGCCTGAGGCAGGACAAACCATATGTAAGGACTGCAGATGCATCCTTGAAGGACATCCAGGACTGCAACAGTGAATACACTTGAACATCTACATTTATGGTAAGTGTACACAACTGTACTATGTTCTTCGTGTTTCACTGCTGCAGTCATCACACTTGGTCAAGTCAAGAAGCATTAGGGCTGGCTAGCAGGCCTTGTAAGACTACTATGGCAAATCCAGCTCTGGATTTAGAAAAGATAGTTAAGTGGTAATGCTTGGTGAAGGTATGTACAGAACTCCAGGTTGCAGCTTCCAGGATGTCCCTGGTAGGAACTCCCCTGAGAAATGCTGTAGAGGTTGAGGTAGCCCTAGTGGAATGAGTTCTGATCCTCTGTGGGTAGGTTTTCCATGGTGTTTGTAGCAGAAATGGATGCAGTGTGCTATGCATTTAGAAATGGTTTGCTTTGAAATGGCCTTGCCCTCTGCCCCTGTAGCAAACCTGACTAGCAGCTGGTCAGATTTTGAAAGGTTTAGTCCTGTCCAGGTAGAACTTAAGCTGTGCACGTCCAGGGAGTGCAGGATCCTTTCCCCTTTGTTCTGATGATTAGAGAAAAAGGTTGGCAAATTAATGCATTGGTTTGAAGCCACACTAGATACCACCTTGGGCATAAATGATGGGTTAGTCCTGAGGGAAACCCTGTCCGCATGAAAGATAAATGAAGGGTTCCACGGCCATAAGGGCCTGCAATTCAGACACTCTTCTTGCTGAAGTGATGGCTAGAAGTAAGGCTGTTTTTCAAGAGAGGAATTAACTCTGCTGTAGGAGCAGGTTCAAAGGGAGGAAGCACAAGCTGAGGTACCAGGCTGGAGTGGGAGCTCCCCTGGGTAGTCTTAAAATTTTGGATCCTCTCAGGAGCTGTTTGACCAGAGGGTGAGAGAAGAGGGGTGGCTCAGCATTGTAATGAGCTGAGATGGCAGAGGCATGAATCTTAATTGAAGAGAAGGATACACCTTTGTGGAGCAGCTCTGTTAAGTAATTTAGGATTTGAGGCAAGTTGGGCAAGGTTGTGTCCATTCCCTGAGAATGGCTCCAAGAACAGTATCTTTTCCACTTTTCTGAATAGGATTTCCTAGTACTAGGCCTCCTTGCCTCAAGGATGACACCCAGCACCAGTTTACTGAGGGTTGCTGGTGAAGTGTTCAGGGGATGAGCCAGGCTGCTAGGTTCAGGGTTTGCAGCTGAGGATGCACAATCTGGCCCTCATCCTGGGACAGCAGGGAAGGGATCTGAGGCAGGTGCCATGGTGGCACTACTGTCAGACTCTGCAAAAGTAGGTACCACTGCTGGCGTGGCCAGTCTGGTGCAATCAGAATTGTCCTTGGCTTGTCCTGTTTGACCTTTAGTAGAACCTTTGAGAAGAGGGGCAGGAGGGAAAGGGATAGATTGAGAGGTTTTCCCATGTAAAGGACAGGGGATCCACTTTCCATGCTTGGCTGTGGGGAGTTCTGGTGCAATATTTGCTCAATTGACAGTTCTGCAGGGAAGCAAGAGGTCCACCTCTGGTGCTCCTCGCCTGTGGATCAGAAGCTTGAATGATATGGGTTCCAGTTTCCACTCATGTGGGTCCATTAGATTTCTGCTCAAGTCATCTGCCAGTGAATTTAGTTTGCCTGGCAGGAATTGAGCTTGCAGGTGCACTTGGTTGCTCAAGGTAGTGTTCCACAGAGCCATGGCTAACGTGCAGAGTGGGTAGGAATGGGTTCCACCTTGCTTGTTTATGTACCACATAACTGTAGTGTTGCTCGTCTTTTATCAATAGTTGCCCTGGAAGAATAAGGTAATATGAAGGCCGTCAGTGCATTCTGTACAGCTAACATTTCTTTCTGATTGATAATCAGGTGCATTTGTTTTGGGCTCCATTTGCCTTGAATGCATTTTCCTGCCATGTGAGCCCCCCATGCATAGAGTGATGCGTTTGTTAGGGTTTGGGAGGTGGGGGGTTGAGTGAAAGTGAGTCCCTTGTTGTGGTAGCAGGCCTCTGCCCACCAAAAAAAACTCTGTCTTTAGGCAAGGAATGATAGGATTTCATGGTTTCCAGGCCCTAAGGATGTTGACACCAGAGACTTTAAGTACCACTGAAGTTTCCTCATATGCAGTCTTGCATATGGAATTAGTAGAATGCAAGAGGCCAAGAACCCTAGGGCTTGCAGTATTTTTCTTGCAGACAGCTGGGTTTGGGTGGCCAGTAGATTGAAGTAGTTTGTCAAATAAATCTTTGTCTGGAGTGAGGAATGCCATCTGAGAAGCTGTGTTCAAGCTTGCTCCCAGGAATACAATCTTTTGGCTGGGTACCAGATGTGATTTCTTTTTGTTGATGGCATATCCGGTCTCTTTACAAATGTAGGTGCTGAAGTAGCAATTCCTGTCAGCTTGAATGAGGCAATCATCCAATTATGTGTAAATTTGAATTTTTCTCTGCCAGCAATATGCAATGGCTGGAGCTAGGCATTTTGTGAATACCCTGGGCGCAGTAGATAAGTCAAAGGGAAGTGCAGAGAACTGGTAGTACATAGAGCCTGCTCTGAAACGTAGATATTTCCTGCAAGATTCCCTTATGGGGATGGACAGATAAGCTTCTTTTAAGTCTAGGGTGGCTAGCCAGGAGCCCTTGGCGAGCATAGGAATCAGCTGTTGGAGTGTAAGCATTTTGAATCTTGGAACCACCAGGAAGGTGCTGAGACTAGACAGATCCAGGACAGGGCACCAAGAGTATTCTTTTCTGGGTACCAGAAACAGTCTGCAGTAAAAACCTTGTCCCCCTTGCTCTGCTGGGACAGGTTGAATAGCCTTGATACTGAGAAGAGAAAGTACTTGCTTTTGTGCCTCTGCCCACTGGTTTGGGGGGGGGGTCTGGCCATCCGCTTGGGGTTAACAGTGAGTGGAAGTACAATCTGTATCCCTGGGATACAATGTTCAAGACCTATCTGTCCTGGGTAATTGTACTCCCAGTTTTTTGCGTGCAGGACTACTTTTCCTCCTAAGGGTGCAAGTACTTGGGCAAGGCTTAAAAGGGTAAAGGACAAGTCATTCTAAACTTTCCATAGGATGGTGGCTTACTACTCCTTGATTTTGAGGTGGGAGCACTCCATTGTTTAGATCTGTGCATACCCTGAGACTGTAGTCATGGTGGTCTGCTGCCCCTGGGTTTGGACTGAGGTCTGGGAGGGACTGGGAAAGACCAGATTTTAGAAGGCCAATGTCGACTGAATCTAGGTGGCTGTACCTGTAGGAAATCTAACAGTTTGCATAGATTTAGCTTTTTCCTCCATCTTTTTGAGGACGACTTCTGCTTTGGTGCCAAACAGACGTTCTTGGTATAATGGAGCATCTAGTAATTTTGCTTTGACATGGTCTTGCAAGATTTGTTCCTTAAGCCAAGCATGCCTTCTAAGAACAGACCCAGTGACAGCAGCCCTGCAAGATGCTTCTAATGCATCAAAATGACATTGCAAAGTATGTTTTCCAACTTGGTTAGCAGAATGCATCAACTCTTGTAAATCTTTACATTCTGCACAATCAGGAATCAACATCATTTGTTGTTTAATTAGTTCCATAATATTTTGCTGATACTTCAACATGTGAAACTGGCAATTTAAAGCCCTGATGGCAAGAGCAGCAGAGGTGTATACCTTCTTACCCCATCTGTCCAAAGCCCTAGAATCCCTGTCCGAAGGGGTAGGGTTTTGGACTGTAATAGCCTTAATGCCTTTAGGTCCCTGGGAAATGGTCTCTGGATCCACAGTAGGATTCTTAAATAGGAATTTGAGAGAGTCAGGTACTCTGTAGTACCAGTCAGTTTTCCTGGGAGCTGGTGGCAAAGTATAAGGGGTAAGACTGAATTCCATGAAGACATCTACAATTTCCAGAACAGGAGGGATAGCTAAAGGCCTGTGCTGAGGCAAGTTTAAAAATTCCCTGAGTCTCATTTTGGACTGTGGGTAGTCCTGGCACTCCCAGAAGAAATGCTCTCTGAGGGTATGCAGAGATTCACTGAAAAAAAATTCCTCTGGTGGGGAAACAGAGGGGAATAGAATCCTCTGCATCAGAATCCTCAGACAGATAAAGGTATGTCCTGGTAGTCAGAAGGGTCAGAGTCATCAGACTCATGACCTGAAGAATCAGAAGGAAAATCCGTTCTTGGTCTTTTAGAGGGGGAAGGCTGGCTTCCCCTAATTAAGGTAATAAGGTCATCAGCTATTCTAAGCATTTGTTTCTGTGGTATGGAGCCCTGAGAATGCGCTTTGGTAGTCTGTTTCCTAGGCGTAGTGCGGATTCTGGGCCTGAGAAATTCGGTATTTTTGGTTTGAAACAAAGAAGTCCATTTAATATGAACATCGGAAGGCCTGAATACAACCTCAGAAACCGGTGCCAGTACAGCGGCACTGGACCCATCCAAGGTAGAGGCATCCGCAGGTTCCATAGTCGAAGCATTTCGCGGCAAACCGGACTCTGAATGGGTCTCAGTAGAGACCCTGCTAATCTGTAGAAGTGGGTATCAGGGGCTGCGAAAGCGCCCGAGTACCGGATGACTGGCGACTAGCTTAACGGAAGCACCGTTGGCAGTTTTGGACCTAAGCAGTCTGTCTCTGTCTTTATCCTTCTGTTTTTTCGGAAGATCGGTAGTCGGATGGCTTATCGAAGCCATTTCAAAATTCGAAGAACGAGCGCGAAAGAATTTAGCGACAAAAATAGCCCGACGATGAACAGTTCGGGCATTGAACAGGGCAGAAAAATGACAGCGAGGAATGTCATGGTCTGGGCCTAAACAGGTGATGCAGTAAGAATGAAAATCTCTGAGTTATTTGCCTTCCACAGGCAAGACAATTATTCATTTTTTTTTTTACATCGGTTAGAGCACGAAAAAAGGATCCCCAACATGGTACTTATCTTTTAGAAGATTTTGTGTCTGAAACTCGAAAAACAAAAATTTCAGGAGGCTGCCGACTAGCACTTGCGAACTGCTTCTGCTCCGGGCTCTGCTCAGCAAGAAAAGCTGATGTAATGGCGTCTGCTGCATGTTTTACATCCATGACGACCTGACGCCATGGAAGAAGCGATGGAATCAGATGCAGAAATCCCAAGACTCTGGTATTCGGCCCGACCGAGGGCTACCTGCAGGCAGATAAATCCAAGTGTGATGACTGCAACAATGAAACACGAGGAATATCACAATTTTTGCATGCATGAGTCATTCTGATCCAGCCACACAAAGGCTGGTGCACAATAGACAACTGAGTCGCTAGGGTCTACTAAAGAATTCTCATATAGTATCTTACTAATGGAACTAGAACTACTGCAGCAAATACTGACCCTACAGTTTAGAAAATCGATCAAGCTGACAAAAGAATTTTAGATTATCATTTTGACCTGAAATAAAACAGTCTGTACCCTTGGTAAGGGAGGCTGTCACTGATACTGTATGAATAAAGCTCCTATGAGTTCTAAAAACTTACAATGGCTCTAGCTGAGAATTCTTGTGACTGATGGTAATTCCCAGGTGAGAGCACAGTTGGAGTGCATAATCTATTGCTTTTATCAGCAAATGGCTGGTCAGAATGGTTATGAGCCAGTCATCCAAGTAAGGAAAAGTACAGTTTTGTACCTACCATAAATGTAGATGTCTGATAGGTATGCATCTGCAGTCCTAACATACGGGTTGTCCTGCCTCAGGCAGCCCTTCGGTCGGCCGGATTCCAAAGTCTGGGTCTGGCCTCAGCTGATGTCGCACTTCACCCGACGTCATAGCTGCTGTTTATTGGGTATAAAGGCATCAGCCGACGCCATTTTCCTCAGTGTTTCTTGCCCCAGATGCCAGGTGCCCTCTAGGAAGGCTAAATTTGGATAAATGCAAATAATTCCAAACAGTAGAGAGCAAACAATATAAATATATATATATATATATATATATATATATATATATATATACATATATATATATACATATATATATATACAAACAAATACACCATAATAGATCCCCCCAGCTAGCTAAAAGAGGGGTAAATACCCTAGGAATACCACAGAGGGGAAAGGAGGGAGGGTAATCCTGACTGCAGATGCATACCTATCGGGCATCTACATTTATGGTAGGTACAAAACTGTACTATGTCCTTCAAGGATGCATCTGCAGTCCTAACATATGGGTAGAATACCATAGCCAAACTGGGGGAGGAGGCACTAAGATAAAGATGGTGTAGTTAAGATCCCTTGCAAAACAGCAGTTGCAAAACCTGCTCGGGATCTAGAGTATAAGGGAAGATTATAATGCTTGGCAAATGTATGCACGGAGCTCCAAGTAGCAGCTTCTAAAATGTCTTTGGTAGCCACTCCTCGTAGGAAAGCTGTAGTGGTGGCTGTAGCTCTTGTGGAATGAGGTCTGATGTTATCAGGAGTTGTCTTTCCATGAAAAGAGTAGCAAAATCGAATGCAATTTCCTATCCATTTTGAGATTGTCTGTTTTGAAATTGCTTTTCCTTGCATTCCTGTCGCATATGCTACCAGAAGCTGGTCAGTTTTTCTGCTGGTCTTAGTTCTGTCCAGATAGTAGCGTAATTGTCTGTGCACATCCAAGGTATGTAGCAGTCTTTCCCCCCTGTTCTGTGGGTTGGGGAAGAATGTAGGTAAATTAATCGCTTGGTTCAACGATACTCTGGAGACCACTTTTGGCATAAAAGTAGGGTTAGTTCTCAGAGAGACACTGTCCTGATGGAAGATAAGGAAGGGTTGTACTGCCATTAATGCCTGTAACTCAGATACCCTTCTTGCTGAAGTAATTGCTAGCAGGAAAGCAGTTGTCCAAGACAAGAATTGTAATTCTGCTGTTGCTGCTGGTTCAAAAGGGGGAAGTGTTAACTTTTCCAGCACCAAGTTGAGATCCCATGTAGGTAAAGGTGGTTTCCTTGGAGGTTTTACATTTTTGATTCCTCTCAGGAACTGCCTGAGTAGAGGATGAGAGAAGACAGGAGGATCCATGTTGTATTCTGCTGAAATTGCTGATGCAAGAATCTTAATGGAGGAGTAAGACAGGCCATTGTGGAACAGCTCTGCTAAATATTCCAGGATGTGTGCTATGTTTGCCAATGAGACATTTTCTCCCTTTGCTGCACTCCAAATGAGGTATCTTTTCCACTTGGCTGAATAAGTCTTCCTTGTGGAGGGTCTGCGTGCCTCCAGGATAATGTCCTTAACCCTCTGAGATAAACATGGGTTATTTTGTTTTATGCAAAATTCCAAGCAGCTAGCTGCAGTGTTTTCAAGTTTGGATGTAGGATCTTGTAGTTGTCCTGTGTTAGTAGTAAGGGACATAGAGGTAGAGGCCATGCGTGTGTCCGAGACATGCTTCTCAGTAGCAGGTACCAATGTTGCCTCGGCCAGTCTGGAGCTATCAGAATTTATCCTTGGCTGATCCTCTCTGATCTTCAGTAGAACTTTGTACATCAAGGGAAGAGGTGGAAATGCATATGCTGTCAGGTTTTTCCAGCTGAAGGAAAGGGAGTCCACCCTCCAAGCAAGTGGGTGGTATGCTCTTGTGCAGAATTTCTTCAATTGGTGATTGTGTGGGGAGGCAAACAGGTCTATCTGTGGTAGTCCCCATTTCTTTGTTATGGCTTTGAAGATATCTGGATGCAGCATCCATTCGTGAGCATCCGTGGTAGTTCTGCTTAAGGTGTCTGCTAGAGAATTTTCTTTTCCTGGTACAAATCTGGCCTGAAGATGAATGTTGAGATTCAGGGCCACATTCCACAGGTCCATTGCCATCCGGCATAGAGGATATGAATGTGTACCTCCCTGTTTGTTGATGTACCACATGACTGTGGTATTGTCCGTCCTTATCAGCAGATGACCCTGTTGAAGGAGTGGTCTGAATGCCTGGATCGCATGTTTCACTGCCAGCATCTCCTTTAGATTTATGTGTAGATTCAGCTGGTCTTGGGTCCATAGGCCTTGTATACACTTGTCCACCATGTGTGCCCCCCATCCTAGGTCTGAGGCGTCCATGGTGATGGTCTGGCTTGGATGAGGTTTGTGGAAAGGCAAGCCTCTGTTCAACTGACAGGCCTGAGCCCACCACAGGAATTCTTGCTTCAGGCATGAAATTATTGGAATCTGGGCTTCTAGACTGTTCTTGTGTTGAGACCATACATTCCTTAGGTACCACTGCAGCTTTCTCATATGCAGCCTGGCATGCGGAACCAATATTATGCAGGATGCCATGTAGCCCAGGGCTTGCAGGACTTTCCTTGCAGTAAGCTGAGCTTGTGTTGTTAATGTCATGAAGTAGACTGGTAGTTGCTTTTGTTTTTCTTTTGTGAGAAAAGCCATCTGAGTTGATGTATCTAGTTCTGCACCCAAGAATGTTATCCTTTGGGATGGTACTAGTCTTGACTTTTGCATGTTGACTGTGTATCCCAAGGCTTGCAACAGTTGTATGACATTTTCCAAATCCTTTGTTAATTTTGCCTTGTTTTTCGCTTGTATTAGGCAGTCGTCCAGGTATGGGTAAGTAGGAATCTCTGGATCTGACCGACCGGCACTTGAGAAAGTACAGTTTTGTACCTACCATAAATGTAGATGTTCGAAGATCCACATTGCTGCAGTCCTTACTCTTGGGTAGTCCACTGTCCTCAGTCGGCCCGAATATCAAAGTATAAGGCTGACGTCGGTCAAGGCGCATTTGACTGACATCAGGACGTCAGGGTACAAATGCGCATGACCGACGTCATATCCTCAGTCTTTTCTTGCCCCAGATGTCAGAAGACCCTAAAAATAAAGGTCAAAACCAAAAGACAGCAAACAACCAACCAACCACCCTTGCACTAATTATATGTACAATATATACAATATACACAAAATGTACAACCCAACCCACACAACCACCTCGAACTGCAGAGGGGAAGGAGGGAGGGTAAATTGGACTGCAGCAATGTGGATCTTCGAACATCTACATTTATGGTAGGTACAAAACTGTACTATGTTCTTCATCTCACATTGCTGCAGTCCTTACTCTTGGGTAGAATCCCAAAGCAGAGGTAAGGGAGGATGGCTAAACTACAAAGAAGCAGGAGCTGCCAGAATGCCCTGCAAAACAGCAGTGGCAAAACCAGCCCTGGATTTAGAGTAAAGTGGCAGGTGATAATGCCTAGAGAAGGTATGCACTGAACTCCAAGTAGCTGCCTCCAAAATATCCTTGGTTGCCACTCCCCTCAAAAAAGCTGTCGAAGTGGCAGTAGCCCTAGTGGAATGAGGCCTAATCCCAGCTGGAATCTCCTTGCCATGATGGGAATAACAGAAAGCAATGCAAAACCCAATCCACTTAGAAATAGTTTGTTTTGACACAGGCTTGCCCTGAGAACTTAAAGCAAAAGAAACAAACAATTGCTGAGACTGCCTGAACCCTTTAGTTCTGTCCAAATAATAACGCAACTGCCTGTGTACATCTAAAGTGTGCAAAATCTTTTCCCCTTTATTTTGGGGATTTGCATAAAAAGTAGGCAAATGAATAGTTTGGTTTAAAGCCACACTAGAAACCACCTTAGGCATAAAGGAAGGATTAGTACGTAATGATACCCTATCCTTATGGAAAATCAAAAAAGGCTCAACTGCCATAAGGGCCTGCAACTCAGAAACCCTTCTTGCAGAGGTAATGGCCAACAAAAAAGCAGTCTTCCATGACAAATATTTTAACTCAGAAGTAGCTGCAGGCTCAAAAGGTTGTAGAGTGAGTTTCTCCAACACAAAATGGAGATCCCAAGCAGGAGTAGGAGCTCTTCGTGGGGGTCTTATATTCTTTGCCCCTCTAAGAAATTGCTTGAACAAAGGATGAGAAAACAATGGTGGGTTGCAATCATAGTGAGCTGAAATTGCTGCAGCATGAACTTTAATAGAAGAGAAAGACAAACCTTTGTCTAGTAACTCAGTAAGATATTGAAGAGCCACACACAAATTAGGCTCAGAAACATCAAAATCTTTGCTGCACTCCAAAATAAAAATCTCTTCCATTTGTCTGCATACACTTTCCTTGTACTAGGCCTTCTAGCTTCCAAAATAACATTCAAAACTTGCTGAGGAAGTGGAGGCCCACTATGGTTCAAAACAGAATATGCCAGGCTGTTAGGTGCAGAGAGTGAAGTTTGACATTGAGCAAATGGCTGTCCTCCTGTGACAACAGGTGTGGAATCAAGGCAAAGGCCATGGAGGCTTCCGTACCAGACTTCTCAGTAATGGGTACCAGTGCTGTCGAGGCCAATCTGGAGCTATTAAAATCATCCTTGGCTTGTCCTGTCTGACCTTTAGAAGTACCTTTGGGAGGAGAGGCAGAGGTGGAAAGGCATACACATGAAGATTGCTCCAATTGAAAGAAAGAGCATCCACTCTCCAAGCTGTGGGATGAAACCTTTTGTGCAAAACTTTGGCAGCTGATGGTTTAGTGGAGAAGCGAACAGATCTATGTCTGGAGTTCCCATGACACTGTCAATTTCTGAAATACATGAGGATCCAGTTTCCACTCGTGGGGATCCATAATTGTCTGCTCAACACATCTGCTAAGGAGTTCTGTGCTCCTGGCAGAAACCTTGCCTGAAGATTGAGCTGTAAACTGAGAGCAGTCTCCCACAAAATCATTGCTTGCCTGCATAGAGGATAAGAATCGTTCCCCCTTGCTTGTTGATGTACCACATGACAGTTGTGTTGTCTGTTAGAATCAACACCTGCCCTGGAAGAAGTAATTCCTTGAAAGCCATTAATGCAAACTGGACTGCTAACATCTCCTTCATGTTGATATGCAGATGTTGTAGTCTGGCAGGCCACTTGTCTTGTATCCACTTTCCATTCAGATGAGCTCCCCAAGCTTTGTCTGAGGCATCTGTCGTTAAAATCTGACTCGCCTCTGGCCGGGTCACAGAGAGTCCCTTGTTTAGGTGACATTCCTGAGCCCACCACAAAAATTCCTTTTGAATGCAAGGTATTATTTGAATGACAGTGTCCAGATCCTGGCAGTGCTGTGTCCATACATTTTTGAGATACCATTGTAGCTTCCTCATATGCAGTTTGGCATTGGGAAGCACCAGAATACAAGATGCCATGAACCCTAAGGCTTGAAGGACTGTCCTTGCAGTCAGCCCGGACTGATGAGATAGTTGATGGAAGTAAAGGGAAAGACTTTTTTGTTTGTCCGGGGTTAAAAAGGCCATCTGGGATGCTGTATTCAGTCTCACACCCAGAAAGCACATGTCCTGAGAGGGTACTAGACTGGACTTTATTTCGTTCACAGAATACCCTAGGCATCTTAGCACTGCTATCACAAATTCCAAATGATGAAGAAGCTCTTCCCTTTCTTGAGCCAGAATCAGGCAGTCGTCCAAATAAGGATAGATCTGTATTCCTTTTAGCCTGAAGAAAGCTATCACTGGAGCCAGAACTTTCGTGAACACTCTGGGCGCAGTAGATAAGCCAAAGGGCAATGCAGAGAACTGATAGTGAGAAGTCCCAGCTCGGAAACGGAGATACTTCCTGCAACTTAGTCTGATAGGAACATGAAGGTAAGCCTCCTTGAGATCCAAAGTTACCATCCAATGATCTTTGCCCAGCAGAGGTAAAAGCTGCTGCAACGTCAACATTTTGAACTTGGGAATGTCCAGATAAGTGTTGAGGATAGATAAATCCAAAATTGGTCTCCACGTGTTCCCCTTCTTTGGTACTAGGAACAGGCGAGAATAAAATCCTAGGCCCACTTCTGGCATAGGGACCGGCTGTATGGCCCCTATTTGGAGCAACAGAGAAACTTGCTTGTGAGCCTCTAGTCTTTGTTGAGGAGGAACGTCTGGCATGCCTTTGAAAGGAGGCAAGGTATGGAAATAAAACCTGTAGCCGTGGTGTATGATATCCAATACCCATCTGTCTTGGGTAATTAAATTCCAATTTTCTTTGAAAAGTGCCAACCTTCCTCCCAAAGGTGCTGCCAGACGAGAAGGCTCTGGCAGCTGAAAAGGTAGGTCATTGGGTCTGTTTACGAAAGGACTGACCCCTGCCCTCACCGAAGACTGTGCAGGAGAACTCCCTGTTCTAGGCCTGAAAGAGCCCTGAGCTCTGCCCCTACCACGTCTAGATCTACCCCTAGACTGGGAATCATAAGAAGGATACGTCCACCCCTTAGTAGACCAATTTCTACTAAACTTTGGAGGCTGGACCTGCAAAATCTTTAACAGTCTGCATAGACTTAGCCTTGTCTTCCATTTTCTTTAAAACTGCCTCAACAGGAGAACCAAACAACACGTCAGATTGCAAAGGAGCATCTAAAATCCTTGTTTTAACATGGTCAGACAAATTCTGATCCCTCAGCCAGGCGTGCCTGCGAAGAACTGACCCAGTGGCAGCCACCCTAGACGAGGCCTGTACAGCATCAAAACCACATTGCAAAGAATGCTTACCCACCTGTTCAGAAACATGTACTAAATCTTGCAACTCTTTACAATCAATACCTTCTGCCAGAGCATCAACCTTAGACTTCAATTGTGAAAGGAGATAGTTTTGGTATTTCAGCATGTGAAACTGGCAATTCAAAGCCCTCATAGCAAGAGTGGAAGAAGTATAAACTTTCTTTCCCCATCTATCCAAGGCCCTGGCCTCTGTCTGCAGGAACCGGATTCTTTACAACAGAAGCCTTAACACCTTTAGGCCCCTGGCTAACAGTTTCTGGGTCTGCCCTAGGACTCTTAAAAGAAACTTATGAGCTTCAGGCACCCTGTAATACCTATCCGGTTTAACAGGAGCAGGAGGCAAAGAATCAGGATTAAGAGAAGCCTCTGCAAAGACATCTTCCACTACATCCAAAACAGGAGGTATAGCCAAAGGCCTATGCTGGGGTAAAAACAAAAATTCCCTAAGCCTTTTCCTGGAATCAGAGAAGTCCTGACCTTCCCACTTAAAATGCTCCCTCATGGAGTGAAGAGTTTCTGAAAAAGAAAAATCCTCAGGAGGAGAAGCAGAAGGAGTAGAATCATCCACATCAGAATCAGAATAAGGAGAGTACACCTGCAAGTCTTCAGCCGAAGACTCTGAAACATCTGAAGCCTGCTCAAAACTCCCTAAACTCAGGCTCCACCCTAGGCCTCTTATCAGGAGGGGGCATAGAACCCCTAATCAAGGTAATCAAATCTTCTGCCATTTTAAGCATATGCTTCTTGGGCACAGTTCCTGAAGAGCTAGGGGTAACACCAACTGAAGCTAAACCTGGCCTGCCCCTGGGAGAAGCCTTTGAAACAGAAGGAGAGGGCCTAGCCACCCTAGGAAGGGAGGGGAGTATAGTAACCTGAGAAGCCCCCTCAGCCTGACCTGCCTCCTGAGAGGCCACATCTTGCAATAATAAGGTCTCCCCCTGGGCACACAAAGAAACCTCCGGTGGAGCCACCGGCTCCACCGACACCTCTAAAGAACCGGCGTCCGGTACGGGTTCTTCTAGCCTAGGTTTAACTGCCTTGTCCTTGCGCTTCTTCGAAGAAGCGGGCGTCGGAGCATCCGACGGCATTTTATAATTGCACCGCTTCCCAAAGACTAACCTGGCACAATCCAACCTTCTCTTAATAGTGCGTTTATTAAATCTAGCACAAGAGCGACAGCCAACAACGTCGTGCTCAGGCCCTAAGCAAGGAATACACAAAGTATGATAATCTCTATGCGGTATCTGTTTCCCACAAGAAATGCAATTATTGACTTTTTCTGACATCCGGTAAATCACTGAGGCAAGAAAAAACTAAAATATTCCCCAACGGGGTACTTAGCCAACTTTGAACTCGGTCTGAAACTTCGAAATCGAAAAATCTCAAAACGCCAACCGGCACTTGCAATGCTGCTTCTGCATCGGACCATGCGGCAAAAAAGACTGAGGATATGACGTCGGTCATGCGCATTTGTACCCTGACGTCCTGATGTCAGTCAAATGCGCCTTGACCGACGTCAGCCTTATACTTTGATATTCGGGCCGACCGAGGACAGCGGACTACCCAAGAGTAAGGACTGCAGCAATGTGAGATGAAGAACATCAGCTTCTGCTTCGGGCACCGCGCGGCAAGAAAGACTGAGGAAAATGGCGTCGGCTGATGCCTTTATACCCAATAAACAGCAGCTATGACGTCGGGTGAAGTGCGACATCAGCCGAGGCCAGACCCAGACTTTGGAATCCGGCCGACCGAAGGGCTGCCTGAGGCAGGACAACCCATATGTTAGGACTGCAGATGCATCCTTGAAGGACATCAACTGGAATCCCTGCAGTTTCAAATGGACTGCTACTCCTGTCATGCATTTGGTGAACACCCTGAGGACTGTGGTGAGCCCAAAGGGCACAGCTCTGAATTGGTAATGACTGGCTCCTAGCTGAAGCATAGATATTTTCTGGATGGCCCTCTTCAAAAGGAACTTTGACGACTGGATGGGAGAAAGTAAATTTACCCCAGGGATCACGTCAGTCGCCCTGCTAGACAGGGGTCCAGGAAGTAAATAGTGTGGGAATAAATAGTCAGAGAATTGTTATGGCTGGGCTTGTATAGGCCATAGGGCTGATAGCCTAGTACCAACCTATGAACCTATGATCTGTTTATTTTTATGCGACTGTACGCATCCTGAAGATCTACTGACTACATCCAGTCTTCCTGGTGCAGGAAAGGGAAAATGGAGTGAACTGTGACCATCAGGACTTTGTGTACTGAACTTATTTGTTCAGCATGCTGAGATCTAAAATAGAACTAACAACTTGCCAGTCAAAGGATCTCCAATTACAATGGAAACAACTCCATAAAAACACTGGAAATCCGACACCAAATACCTGCTTTATTAAAACACACTCTTTCAAGTAAAACTCTGTCAGTGTATAAAAAACCAACAGCCCAATTCATCTATTTAAATAGTAATGCAACCAATCATTTGCTCTAATTAATTAGCTTACTTAGATTTAAAGTGCCCTTAAGTTCATTCTTAACATCATATTCACATATAAAAAATACAAATATCTATATACATATCTATACATATATAGAAAAATACATATAAATACAATTAAAAAACCTTTAAAACAAAAATTAACAACACTTCATGTCTTAAACCAAATTGTGCCTATCCTTTAGGACAGGTTTAATACCAACACTGACATTTAACCCTGGAAACCTATCAGCACGAAAATAATTTATCCATTTATATTCCATTAATTCAGTTTTATTGACAATATTCCCTCCAAACATAACCTGTAAAATCCTAAATTTAAAATTATGTTGTAAGACACTAGTAGATATATGTTTTGCTAGTGCATTAGTTAGCACATTTCTTTGAATATCAGATAAATGTGCACTTATTCTTTCAATTTTTTTGTTAGTCTTTCCAACATACAAACAACTGCACTGAGTACAATTAGCGAGGTAAACTATTTTCTGTATTACATGTACCTCTAGCTGTAAATTTGAATAATTTATTATTCAATGGATGTTCAAAAGTTATATCTGTATTAATGTCTACACAATGCACACAACTGTAGCATGGTATGGTTCCTGGCTCATAAAACTTAGTTGCCTTAGTTCTATGTATGTGCTTTTAGCAGTGGAAATGTTTGAGATTATTCTCTTTTATACATAAATTGTGGTTTCTTTCCTATAATCTCATTGATTTCTTGATCTGATGACAAGATGGCCCAATTTTTCCTTATAATATTCTGAACAATATCAGTATGCCTGTTATACTTCATTATATAATTAATTCCATCTGTAAATTTAGATCTAGTTTCACATGTTACCTGTATCAATAGCGCCTCCTATAAGTTAGGGTTTAGCCAAACTATGTCTCAAATGACTAACCTCAGTTTTTGACTGTTCAATAAGAGTCAATATCATAACCCCTATCCTTAAATCGACTTGCCATTTCCACTTCTGTATCAAACATAGTGTCTTTAGTAATTAAACGGCTGGCTCTCAAACTGACTTTTTACTAAACATCTAAATTGTGTGTTTAGGATGCATTCTTTGTGAGTGGACATATTTTACAGCCTGTATATTTTTCCTATGAATTGTAGTAGCAAGCATATTTGTTTCTTTGGTTATGGTTATATCTAAAAATTATATAGATTCCATTGCCCATTTCACATCAAATTGGAAGAAGTCAACTGCAGAATGTAAATATTGTACATATACATAAAGCTCATCACTGCTACCCTTCCAAAGCAATATGTCATCTATGAAGCGTTTATAATACTACATTATTGTTTTTAAATATTCACATATCATTTGTATATATATATATACTGCTCTTCCCATCTGGCCAATACTAAATTAGCATACGTGTTGGCCACAGGCATATCCATTGCAACGCCTTGTTTTTGATAATATTCTTTATTAAAGGTAAAAATATTACTTTCCAAAGTATATTCTAATGTTGAACATAATTCAATTTAAGATGTGCCATATTTGCTATGTACTGCGGTGGTGGTGCTGCGGTAGCGTTGTCACCTCACAGTTAGACGTTGCCCATTTAATTCTCAGTTAGAGCGTCTTCTGTGTGGCGACATACATGAATGGGCGTTCCTTTGTTGAAGGTTGTGTGTTAGGCCCGGCAAGCCAGTATGTAAAAATCTACTGCTAATCATTAGCGGACTGGAGTTCTGCTGTGGCGACCCCTAACCGGGAAAAGCCGAAAGACACAAACAATGTAGATACTCTCGCACTGCCTCATCTCCATGACTGTTTTGGATGACAGTAAACAAAGATTTTATGTCCATTGTCATGAGCATGACATTATCTAGTTTACTATTTAAACACATTGTTTAAGATTCAGCAAAAAGTCACGAGTATCTTTAATGGAACTCAAACAATATAGTAACAAAGGTGCTGTTTATCAATATATTTTGACATTGCAGTAGTGACCCATTTTCTATCGGAAACTATGGGTCTCATCGGAGATATATTAAGTGACTTATGGATTTTTGGTAACCCATATATGAAAGGAATGGTGGGGTTAAGCTTGGTACAGATAAGTTTCTGGAGTGACCCTGCTCTCCATTAAAAGTGCATATAAAAAACGTTTTACTTTAATAATTATATTAACATCTATAACACTGCCGCATATAAATGTCACAGTGTGATAAAAACCTGTCATCCAGTCAAAATATTGTAATTTTCCCATCACAACAATCATTCCACCTTTATCGGCTGGCTTAATAATGATATTATTCATACTTAATGAAACTAATGCTTGCTGTTCTTCTCTAGTCAAGTTGTAAAATTTTTTGCTCCTATGCTTAAAGAAGGCCTCAAATTTCTTGCTCACACATATTAGCAAAAGCTTGCACAACTGGAGTGCTGTGAGGGACAAACACGCTAGCACGTTTTAAAACCATATCAGTATTAGACTGATTTTTTTTTTTTTTAACAACTTTAGGTCCACGGACCTTACAAAAGTTCTTAAATCAGTCAATAAATCTGTTACATCACCATTCGCAGAAGGGATAAATGATAACCCCTTAGCTAGCGGTCTTAATTCAAAGCTGTTTAAAACACAGTTTGACAAATTCAGTACATTACTGCAGCCAGTTATTTTTTCATCAGTTTGCGATATTACATTTGGCCTACCTTGGCAGATAACTTCCGCGGGCTCCTCTCCTCATCTTCTATATAATTTTTAGATACAGCCATAACCAAAGAAAGGGATATGTTTGCTACTACAAATTCATAGGAAAAAGGTACATGCTGTAAATAATGTCCACTCTCAAAGTATGCATCCTAAAAACAGGCGTCTGGGTATAAAGCTAAGCGACCCCCGACTGCCTCCAGAGCAGGACGGTCCAGCCTCCTCTCAGGAGCGCTGATAGGGCTTGCCAAGGAACTGCTCCCTGTCACCCTGGTTCTGCGGACCCCCTCTGCCGCCTGGGTGGCATCTACCATTATACCCCCCTCCTCTGCCCCTGGAGGGGGTCACTACATGTGTTCTGGAAAGCTCATTCGAACTTTCAGAACCACATTTTTCCACCTATCTGCCATTTGGGGTATGGTCTAGTGGGGGTGGAAAAACAGACTCCTACGTAGATAGACTCTTTCCTTCCTGCTCACACCTAGTGAGCGTCTCCTTGACTTTAGTCCCAAACAAGGAAGAGCCATCAAATGGGGTATTAACAAAAGGAAGACTTGAAGGCTTCTGCAAAGAGCATAAGCGCATCCAGGATTGTCTCCGCAGAGCTATCGCTGAACCTGCTGCCCGGCTCGATCCATCGGCTGCATAAGAAATGAGCTGCATGGACGAGTTCACAATAGAATTAAGGGTGTTAAACTGTGCAGTTACTTTCTCAGAAACAGCATCATCTGTTTTGCCTGTAGAGTATCTCCAAGCTCTTTGAGGAGATCTCGTTGAAGATGGGTAAAGTGGGTCAAATAGTTGAGCGATCTCATTGCAAATGTCACAGAACTAAAGATGCGTCTCCCATATCTGTCCATAGTCCTAGAGTCTTTATTAGGAGGATGAAAAGAAGAAGAGGTTTCTGACATCTCTTTCTTGGTAGCCGCCGCCACCACCATGGCATCGGGGACTCCCTTCATAAGAAAAGACCTGTCTTGAGGTGAGGTGATACATTTTTTGGGCCTCAGAGGGACCGGTTTCATGGAATCAGGAGACTCGCATGCCCTTCGAGCGACCAAGTCCATTAATTCATCAAAGGGCGGAGTAACCCAGGAGGTGGGATGTTGAGACCCAAAGGCCTTCAGGAGCACAGACTCATCCTCAGTAGGGGTAAGGGACTGCCAGTCACCCCTCTGCCTCAATACTTCAGGATGTCTGCAAATGAGACATCCTCAGAGGAGGACCGTGGGGACCCTTCTGATTCCTCTAAGTCGGTGTCTCATGTTAAGGACTCCTGAAGCTCAGAGTCTCAACACTTGGTGGAGACCTATGGTGTAGGGACAGAACGCGGTCCTTTAGGGGAGGAAGAGGAAAGATCCGAAGAGGTAAGGGTCTTAGCAGACATGACCCTCCTCATGGCATTGAAGGAGTCCACCGGTTCCGAAGAAGACAGCAACCTCCCATGGGGCCAAGACCACGGGCTCCAAACCAGAGGACGGAACCAAGCTCATATGTGCCAAAGCCATGAGAGGGAGAGTTGGAACCGAAGCATCAGTCCAACTCTCTCACCCGGAACCAGTGAGAGTGTGTTTGCTCAGAGACTCTTCGATCGGAACTGAAGAAGTCAAGGTTGACAGAGCAGAGTGCACTGGAACAGGCCTCTGCTCCGAGGGTTCCACCACTATCAGATCCTCTCTTCCTGGCTCCGAAGGCTGAAGTGGCCTCAGAGGAGGAGCAGAAATCTTGGTGGGGGGGGTCGTAGGCTTCGAAGCCAACTGGGTCGAAGCTGAAAGCAATCTGGCCAGGGCCGGGTTCACCAAAAGTCTCTGTACCACGCGGTCCACAGATGTCGGAAAAGGTACCAGAAGAACAGGTCGAAGGAACTGAAGACGACACTGACTTAAGGATAGGGGACTTTAAAACTTCCGACACCGGCTCCAACACTAATTTGGCTCTGAGGTAAGATTTCAGTGCACGGCTCTGAAGGCTGCAGAGCCAGTGACGGAGTCTTCCCAGAGGTGCTCGGAACAGAAGACTTGTGCTCCGATGACACCTTAGAAGACTTCGACCCCTTCGAGGACTTGCCTTCGAGGACCTGGAGGTCTGGTCAGTGTTGTTTAATGCTTCTTGAAAATCTGGCTTCAACAGCACTCTATCGACCAATTTCCTTCGCCTCTCTAATAAAACCCTGCCACTGAAGGAATGGCAGATAGAGCAATCTTCTTGCAAATGTAGTGGATCCAAGCAGTACACACAAGAAACCTGGTTATCGGTGATGGGCATCTTCTGTACACAGTTACACAGTTTAAATCCAGATTTTATTTCTCAAACATTACACAAGGAAAATACACACAAATTTCAGATCCCCGATAACAATATAGTACAGTTGAGTACACTTACCATAAATGTAGATGTTCAAGTATATTCACTGTTGCAGTCATTACATTTGGGTAATCTGCTGGCAGGTTGCCCTCAGTCGGCCTGAATATCAAAGTCTTGGGTCCTGCATCGGTTGTTGTCTCCTCTTCCATGACATCAGGTCGTCAGGGGTATAAAACAGGCAGCCGATGCCATTTTCTTCAGTTTTTCTTGCCCCAGATGTCAAGTGCCCCCCAAATGGGGAGCACAAAAATAATAATATATATATATATATATATATATATATATATATATATATATATATATATAAATGCAATTGTAACAACATAAACTTTACCTTCATCTAAAAGCAAATACACCACAAAGGCTGTAGAATATAGTGAAGGAAAGAGAACTTCTAGAAAAAAGGGGGATGGTGGGTGGGTAACCCACACTGCAACAGTGAATATACTTCAACATCTACATTTATGGTAAGTGTACACAACTGTACTATGTTCTTCGTGTTTCACTGTTGCAGTCAATAGATTTGGGTAGAATCCCAAAGCTATGGATGGGAGGCTGGAACTAAATACCATTAGGAGCGGCTATAAGGCCCTGCAGAACTGCAGTGGCAAAGCCTGCCCTGGACTTAGAGAAGAAAGGCAAATGATAATGCTTTGTAAAAGTATGAACAGAGCTCCAAGTAGCAGCTTCTAGAATGTCTTTGGGTTGGCACCCCTCTGAGAAAAGCTGCTGAGGTAGATGCAGCCCTGGTGGAATGTGACCGGATTCCCTTGGGCACCGGTTTACCATGCTGCAGAAAATAATGCAGTGGCTTATCCACTTTGAAATAGTCTGCTTTGAAATAGACTTCCCCTCTGATCCTACAGCAAATGCCACCAGTAGCTGCTCAGATTTACTTAGAGATTTGGTCCTGTTTAGTAGATTCTTAGTTGTCTGTGTACGTCCAAGGAATGCAGAATCCGCTACCCCTTGTTCTGCGGACTTGGGTAAAAAGTTGGCAGGTGAATAGTTTCGTTAAGAGCCACACTGGATACCACCTTAGGCATAAAGGAAGGATTGGTCCTGAGGGACACACTGTCCGGGTAAAATGTAATAGGCTCCACAGCCATGAGGGCCTGTAGTTCTGAAACTTTTCTTGCTGAAGTTGTTTTCGAAGATAAAAACTTGATATCCGCAGTAGCTGTTGGTTCAAATGGAGGTAGGGTGAGCTTTTCCAACACAAAACGGAGATCCCATGCAGGAGTTGGTGATGATCTGGGAGGCCTTAAATTTTTGGCCACTCTGAGATACAGTTTTAGCAGAGGATGAGAAAAGATGGGAGGCTCTGTGTTGTAATGAGCCGAGATGGCAGAGGTATGGATTTTTATTGATGAAAAGGATAGGTCCTTGGTCAAGCATCTCAGTCAAGTATTGTAAAATCTGAGGAATATTTGGCTTTGCTGTGTCCGTCCCTTGTGCTTGGTTCCAAGCACAAAATCTCTTCCATTTATCAGTATAAGATTTCCTAATACTAGGCCTTCTGGCTTCCAAAATGACATCCACCACAGATTTACTGAGAGGTGTTTGAATAAATAAATGATCAGCCATGCTGCCAGGTTCAGAGTTGGGAGCTGACACTGCAGAATTTGATTGCTCTGCTGATACAGTAGATGAGGTATTTGAGGCAAGTACCAAGGAGGGAGTTGAGACATATTCCTTAGAATTGGGTACCACTGCTGGTGAGGCCAGTCCGGGGCAATTAGGATAATTTTTGTTTTTTCCTGTATGACCTTTAGTAAGACCTTGGGAAGAAGAGGCAGAGGAAGAAAGGCGTTGACTGATAGGTTTTTCCAACTGAAGGATAGGGCATCCACTTTCCATGCTTGTCTGTGATAAGTCCTTGTGCAGAATTTGTCCAGTTGATAATTCTGGGGAGAGGCAAATAGATCTATGTCCGGGCTCCCCCATTTCTCTGTTATCATGCTAAAGACTTGTGGATCCAGTTTCTAGTCGTGAGGGTCCCTAAGATTTCTGCTTAGGTCTTCTGCCAGAGTATTTTGTTTTCCTGGCAGGAACTGAGCTTGAAGATGTACTTGGTAAGTCAGGGCTGTGTCCTACAATGTCATGGCTAATCTGCAAAGGGGATAGGAATGTGCAACCCCCTGCTTGTTTACGTACCACATAACCGTGGTGTTGTCCGTCTTTATCAGTAGTTGTCCTGGATGAAGTAAGTCCTTGAAGGCTGGCAGTGCATTCTGAACAGCTAAAGCCTCTTTCTGTTTGATATGCAGATGAATTTGTTTTGGGCTCCGTATGACCTGAATGCATCTCCCTGCCAGGTGGGCCCCCCAAGCATAGTCTGATACGTCTGTAGATAGGGTTTGGGTGGCAGGGGGGGTAGAGTGAAAGAACGTCCCATGTTCTGGTGACATGTCTCTTGCCCACCAAAGAAACTCCTGTTGTAGGCAGGGAATGAAAGGAAAGTACAGTTGTGTACCTGCCATAAATGTAGATGTTCAAGTGTATTCACTGTTACAGTCATTACTCGAGTTATCCTACTGGCAGGCTACCCTCAGTCGGCCAGAATTCCAAAGTCTAGGTCCGACATCAGTTGCTGTCGCCTCTTCCCTGACGTCAGTGCGCCAGGGGTATAAAAGAAGCAGTAGACGCCATCTTCTTCAGTTTTTCTTGCCCCAGATGTCAGGTGTCCCAAATAGGTAGGCTGAAAAAATATACCAATAAGAAATGCATGCACAAAAACAACATTTCCTTAATCTACAAGCAAATACACCAAAAAGGTTGTATAGAATAGAGAAGTGCAGATAAGTCCCATCAAACAGAAGGGGGATGGTGGGTGGGTAACCTGGACTGCAACAGTGAATACACTCGAACATCTACATTTATGGTAGGTACACAACTGTACTATGTTCATCGTGTTTCACTGTTGCAGTCATTACTGTTGGGTAGAATCCCAAAGCTGAGGATGGGTGGCTGGGCTAAATAGGATTAGGACAGGCTATGAGGCCCTGCAGAACTGCAGTGGTGAAGCCTGCTCTGGACTTAGAGGTAAGTGGTAGTGCTTTGCAAAGGTGTGCACTGAACTCCAAGTTGCAGCCTCTAAGATTTCTTTGGTTGGTACTCCTCTGAAGAAGGCTGCTGAAGTGGCTGCTGCTCTGGTGGAATGAGGCCTAAAGCCCTTAGGCACTGATATGTCATGTTGAAAATAGCAGAAACGGATGCAATGGCCTATACATTTAGAAATAGTCTGTTTTGAGATAGCCTTTCCTTGTGATCCTGCAGCATATGACACTAAAAGTTGCTCAGTCTTTCTGAAAGCTTTAGTTCTGTCCAAGTAGAAACGCAACTGCCTGGGTATGTCTAAAGAATGCAGAATTTTCTCACCCTTGTTCTGTGGATTTGGGTAAAAGGTAGGCAAGTGAATGGTTTGGGATGAGGGCCACACTGGACACCACCTTAGGCATAAATGTAGGGTTTGTCCTCAGAGAAACCCTGTCTGCATGAAAAATGATGAAAGGTTCCACAGCCATGAGTGCTTGTAACTCCGAGACTCGCCTTGCAGAGATTATGGCTAGGGGTAGAGCTGTTTTCCAGGATAAGAATTTTATATCTGCTGTTGATGCTGGTTCGAAAGGAGGCAGTGTGAGATTTTCCCAAAAAATAATTGAGGTCCCCAGGCCAGAATTGGTGCTCTCCTTGGAGGCCTAATGTTCTTGGCCCCTCTGAGGTACTGCCTTACTAAAGGATGAAAAAAGATAGGTGGTTCCGTATTGTAATGTGCAGAAATGGCAGAGGCATGAATCTTAATTGATGAGAAAGAAAGGCCTTTGTTCAGCATCTCAGTTAGGTATTGTAAAATCTGAGGAATATTTGGTACAGACATGTCAATGCCTTGTTCCTGGTTCCAAGCACAGAATCTCTTCCATTTTTCTGCATAAGATTTTCTGGTACTGGGCCTCCTGGCCTGCAAGATAACATCCATAACAGCTTTTGAAGGAGGAGTGTTCTGAATGGCTACATTATCTGCCATGCTGCCAGATTTAAGGTCCTGAGTTGGCTGTGCAGGATCCGATTGTTTTGTTGGGTCAGCAAGTGAGAAGTTTGAGGCAATATCCATGCTGGACCTTGAGACAAGCTCTTTAGGATTGGGTACCAGTGCTGGCGTGGTCAGTCTGGTGCAATCAGAATGATTTTTGGCTTCTCTTGTCCAACCTTTAGGAGTACTCTGGGAAGGAGAGGCAGTGGGGAAAAGCATATACTGTTAGATTTTTCCAGCTGAATGATAGGGCGTCCACTTTCCAGGCTTGCTTGTGGTAAATCCTTGTGCAAAATCTCTGCAATTGACAGTTGTGAGGGGAGGCAAATAGATCTATGTCTGGGCATCCCCATTTCCTTATCATGCTGAAGACTTGTGGATCCAGTTTCCATTCGTGGGGATCTATGAGGTTTCTGCTTAGTTCGTCTGCCAGAGTATTTGTTTTTCCTGGCAGGAATTGTGCTTGCAGGTGAACTTGAAAAGCCAATGCTGTGTCCCATAAGGTCATTGCTAGTCTGCAGAGGGGGTAGGAATGTGTACCTCCCTGCTTGTTTATGTTCCACATGACCATAGTATTGTCGGTCTTATCAGTAGCTGTCCTGGATGAAGCAGGTCCTTGAAAGCTGTCAGGGCATTTTGAACAGCTAACATCTCTTTTTGACTGGTGTGAAGCTGCATCTGGTTTGCACGCCATGTGTCCTGAATACATTTTCCTGCCATATGGGCCCCCCAGGCATAATTTGATGCAGCCGTTGTTAGTGTCTATCTGGCTGTGGGTAAACTGAATGGCAGACCCTTGGTGTGGTGACAGGCTTCTGCCCACCATTGAAACTCCTGTGTAGGCAGGGAATGAGTCCAATTACTGTCTCCAGGCTGTGGCAATGCTGAGTCCAAACACTTTCTAGATACCATTGTAGTTTCTTTATATGCAGTCTGGCAAATGGAATTAGTAGAATGCAGGATGCCATGAAACCCAGGGCCTGCAGGATTTTCCTTGCAGATAAGTGGGTTTTTGTTGCCAATTTCTTGAAGTAAGAATTCAGTTGCTTTTGTTTGTCTGGCTTGAGATAAGCCATCTGGGCAGTTGTATTTAAGCTTGCACCCAGGAATATTCTCTCTTAAGAGGGCACTAGTTTTGATTTCGTTTCGTTTACTGTGTACCCTAGGCCAGTTAGTAATCTTTTTACAAACACCAGATGCTTTAAAAGAATGTCTTTGGTCACTGCTTGAATTAGGCATTCGTCCAAGTAGGGATATATTTGAATTCCTTTGTCTGCAATACGCAATTACTGGTGCCAGGCATTTTGTGAAGACCCTGTGCGCAGTAGATAAGCCAAAGGGCAGTGCAGAGAATTGGTAATGCATTGAGCCAACTATGAATCTGAGGTATCTTCTGCAAGATTGTCTGATTGGGACATGCAGGTATGCCTCTTTTAGTTCCAAAGTTACGAGTCAAGCTTTCTTCCCCAGCATAGGCAGTAGCTGCTGTAGAGTCAACATCTTGAATTTTGGAACTTCCAGAAACGTATTTAGTATAGACAGGTCCAGTATTGGTCTCCAGGTTCTGTCCTTGCTGGGTACTAGGAAAATCTGGAGTAAAATCCTTGCCCCTGCTCTTGTTGTGGCACTTGCTGAATGGCCCTCATGTCCATGAGGGCTGTAATTAGTTTTTGTGCCTCTGCCCATTGATTGTGTGGCAGGTCTGGCATACCTTTTGACCTCGGTAGTGTGTGAAAATGGAACCTGTAGCCTTGAGACATTATGTTCAGGACTCATTTGTCTTGGCTAACCATTTGCCAATTTGATGAAAAAAGTGGTAGTTTTCCCCCTAAGGGGGCTATCAAAAGAAAAGTGCTTAGATCTGGCAGAGGAAAGTCATTGGGACTGTTTCCTGTAAGGTTGTGATTTGTATTCTCCGCTTTTGGAGGTAGGAGCACCCCATTGTTTAGGCCTGTATAAGCCTTAGGGCTGAGATCTGCCTCTAGGACACCTGTATCTGCCTCTTTGTGGTCTGTCTGACACTGGAAAGGGCCAATTTTTAGAAGGCCAGTTTCTGCTAAACCTGGGTGGTTGTACCTGTAAGAAATCCTTAACTGCCTGCATGGATTTCACTTTATCCTCCATTTTTTTCAACACCTCTTCTGCTTTAGTACCAAACAAAGTATCATGCTGCAATGGTGCATCTAATAATTTTGCTTTAACATGATCAGGCAGATTCTGTTCCTTTAACCAAGCATGCCTTCTAATAACAGAACCTGTAACAGCGGCCCTGCAAGACGCCTCCAATGAATCATAACCACATTGCAAAGTATGCTTTCCCCACTTGTTCAGCTACATGCAATAAATCCTGCAATTCCTTGTTCTCTGAACATTCAGTACTTGTCAACAATTTCTGTTTAAGCAGATGTTTAGACGTTTAAGATCTAGATGTTTAAGATGTTTAGACGTTTAAGATGTTTAGACGTTTAAGATGTTTAGACGTTTAAGATGTTTAGACGTTTAAGATGTTTAGACGTTTATGATGTTTAGACGTTTATGATGTTTAGACGTTTATGATGTTTAGACGTTTATGATGTTTAGACGTTTATGATGTTTAGACGTTTATGATGTTTAGACGTTTATGATGTTTAAGCGGACGGCAAGACAACCCAAGTGTAATGACTGCAGCAGTGTAACACGATGAACATCTGACAATTTAAAGCCCTTACAGCCAAGGTAGCAGAAGTGTAGACTTTTTTCCCCCATCTGTCTAGAGCCCTAGTATCCCTATCAGAGGGGACAGGGATTTTTGCAGTGGAAGCTTTAACCCCTTTGGGACCTTGAGATTTAGTTTCTGGGTCAGCAGCGGGGTTCTTATATAGGAATTTATGAGAATACGGAACCCTGTAGTATCTGTCTGGCTTAGCAGGTGCAGGGGGTAAAGAGTCAGGGGACAGGCCGGACTCTGAAAATACATTGTCCACAATGTATAAAACAGGTGGAATAGCAAGGGGTCTATGCTAAGGAAGTAGCAGAAAGTCTGAGCCTTTTCTTAGATTCAGAATAATCTTGGCTCGCCCAGTGGAAATGCTCCCTCATGGTATGCAGGGTTTCCCCAAAAGAATAATCCTCAGGAGGAGAGGCTGAAGGAATGGATTCTTCAGCATCAGAATCCTCATAGGGAAGCATGGAGTAATCCTGTTCAGAGGAGGAATCAGAGGAAATAGAAACCTGATCAGAAGAATCATACTATGTCTCGTGCCTAGGCCTCTTATCAGGACGGGGATGGGAGCCCTCTGATCAAAGTAATTAGGTCTTCGGCCATTTTGAGCATCTGTTTTTTAGGCATGGAAGTCTGAGTAGGAGAATGCTGTACTTGTTTCTTTGTCTTTAGAGCAGCTTTAGTCTTTGCCTTTGAAGCTGAAGATGGCTTAATATATAGTTATGTAGGTCTGAAGACACCCTCAGAAGCCGATGCCTGCTCATCGGCTATGGACCCATCTGAGAGAATGATTTCCGAGTGTCCAATACCTTGAGTATCCGGAGGCCCAGTCGGCTCCACGTGGGAGTCGGAAGTGGCCTGTGTCTCTGAGGTAGCGGGCGCCAGGTGCTGCGAAAGCACCTCACTGAGAACCGGCGAACCAGCGACTGGCCTAGCAGAGGTCTCAGTCAGTTTTGGACCTCGGATGCCTATCCTTTTCTTTGTCCTTGCATTTTTTGTAAACTCCGGTTGTCGGCTGGTCCGATGGCATTATATAATTAAATCTTCGGCTAAAGTAATGAAATGCAAAATCAAACAGACACTTAATAGTGCGTTGGTTAAATCTAGCACAAAACCGACAGTTAGCAACGTTGTGATCATGGCCTAGGCAAGGAATACAGTAAGAATGAAAATCCTTATGAGGTATTTGCTTCCCACAAGAAATACAATTGTTAACTTTTTCAGACATCGGTCTGGAGCAAGAAAAAAGTTTACCCAATGGGGTACTTAGCTTTAATGAAGACTTCGGTTCTGAAATTTGAATTTGAAAATCTCAGGAGTCGGCCGAACTGCTTTTGCTTTGGGCACCGCGCGGCAAGAAAGACCTTAGAAAATGGCATCGGCTGCATCTTTTATACCCCTGGCGCACTGACGTCAGGGAAGAGGTGACAGCAACCAACGCCAGACCTAGACTTTAGAATTCTGGCCGACTGAGGGTAGCCTGCCAGCAGGATAACCCAAGAGTATTGACTGCAACAGTGAAACACGAACATCTGGCTGCCACATACAGAGAACCCTCAGAACTAGGAGGAGTGGAGCAGAATAACCTCCCAGACACAAGTCAGTAGTCAGGGAAAAGGCTCATTTTATAATGTGGTCCACAGGAAAAGTGGGGGTAGGTGGGTGGGATTCAATACTGCAATATGGAGGAGAACACCACCTAAGGTTATGGTACAGTTCTTACACAACTGTTTTATGTCTCTAGTCCTATACTGCAGTATTCTTAACCTTAGGGAGATAATACCAAAGCTCTCTAGCTAGAAATGTGGGAGGCTGGAAGGGGAGCAGAGTCAAGGAAACCCTGCAGAATGGATATAACAAAAGTACAGTTTTGTACCTACCATAAATGTAGATGTCCGATAGGCATGCATCTGCAGTCCTTACAAATGGGTTGTCCTGTCGTCAGGCAGCCCTTCGGTCGGCCGGATTCCAAAGTCTGGGTCTGGCCTCGGCTGGTGTCGCACTTCACCCGACGTCATAGCTGCAGTTCTTCGGGTATAAAGGCATCAGCCGACGCCATTTTCCTCAGTGTTTCTTGCCCCAGATGCCAGGTGCCCTCTAGGAAGGCTAAATTTGGATAAATGCAAATGGTTCCAAATAGTAGAGAGCAAACAAAAAATAAGCATGTATGTACATATATACAAACAAATACACCATAATAGATCCCCCCAGCTAGCTACAAGATGGGCAAATACCCTAGGAGTACCACAGAGGGCAAGGAGGGTGGGTAATCCTGACTGCAGATGCATGCCTATCGGACATCTACATTTATGGTAGGTACAAAACTGTACTATGTCCTTCAAGGATGCATCTGCAGTCCTTACAAATGGGTAGAATACCATAGCCAAACTGGGGGAGGAGGAGAAATAAGATTATGGTGTAGTTAAGATCCCTTGCAAAACAGCAGTGGCAAAACCTGCTCGGGATCTGGAGTATAAAGGTAAATTATAATGCTTGGCAAATGTATGCACGGAGCTCCAAGTAGCAGCCTCTAAAATGTCTTTGGTAGCCACTCCTCGTAAAAAAGCTGTGGTAGTGGCTGTAGCCCTTGTAGAGTGAGGCCTGATGTTTTCTGGAGTTTTCTTCCCATGGTAGGAGTAACAAAATCTAATGCAATTTCCTAGCCACTTTGAGATAGTCTGTTTTGAAATTGCTTTTCCTTCCATTCCTGTTGCATATGCTACCAGTAGCTGGTCAGTTTTTCTATTGCTCTTGGTCCTGTCCAGGTAGTAACGTAATTGTCTATGTACATCCAAGGTATGCAACAGTCTTTCACCCCTGTTCTGTGGGTTGGGGAAGAATGTAGGTAGGTGGATAGCTTGATTTAAAGATACCCTGGAGACCACCTTTGGCATAAAAGTAGGATTAGTTCTCATGGACACTCTATCTTGATGGAAGATCAGGAAGGGCTGTACTGCCATTAATGCCTGTAGCTCAGATACCCTTCTTGCTGAAGTGATTGCAAGCAGGAAAGCAGTTTTCCATGATAAGTACTGTAATTCTGCTGTTGCTGCTGGCTCGAAAGGAGGGAGTGTCAACTTTTCTAGCACAAAGTTCAAGTCCCATGCTGGCAATGGTGGCTTCCTAGGTGGCTTTACATTTTTAATCCCTCTCAGAAACTGCCTGAGCAGAGGATGTGAGAAGACTGGAGGATCCAAGTTGTATTCTGCTGAGATAGCTGATGCATGAATCTTAATGGAAGAATAGGACAGGCCGTTGTGGAAGAGCTCTGCCAAGTATTCCAGGATGTTAGCTATGTTTACCAGTGACACATTCTCTCCTTTTGCAGTACTCCAAATGAGATATCTTTTCCATTTTGCTGAATAATTTTTTCTTGTTGAGGGTCTGCGAGCCTCCAAGATAATGTCTTTAACCCTTTGAGATAAATCTGGATTATTTGGTCTTATGCAATGTTCCAGGCAGCCAGCTGCAGTGTTTTCAGGTTTGGATGCAGGGTTTTGAAGTTGTTCTGTGTTAACAGCAAGGGAACTAGGGGTAAAGGCCATATTTGTTCCAGAGACATATTCCTCAGTAATGGGTACCAATGTTGCCTTGGCCAGTCTGGAGCTATCAGGATGATCCTTGGACGGTCTTCTTTGATCTTCAATAGCACCTTGTGCATCAAAGGAAGAGGTGGGAATGCATATGCTGTCAGGTTTTTCCAACTGAAAGATAGGGAGTCGACTTTCCAAGCAAGTGGGTGGTACGACCTTGTGCAAAATTGTTTCAGTTGGTGATTCTGTGGGGATGCAAATAAGTCTATTTCTGGTAGTCCCCATTTCCCTGTAATGGTTTTGAAGATGTCCGGATGCAGCATCCATTCGTGGGCATCCGTGGTAGTTCTGCTTAGGATGTCTGCTAGTATATTTTCTTTTTCTGGCACAAAAAGTGCTTGTAGCTGAATGTTGAAGCTCAGTGCCACATTCCAGAGGTCCATTGCCATCCGGCATAGAGGGTATGAATGTGTGCCTCCCTGTTTGTTGATGTACCACATAACTGTGGTGTTGTCCGTCCTTATCAGCAGTTGACCCTGTCGAAGAAATGGTCTGAATGCCTGAATTGCCAGTTTTACTGCCAGCATTTCCTTTTGATTTATGTGTAGGTGCAGCTGGTCTTGAGTCCATAAGCCTTGTATGCACTTGTCCAGCATGTGTGCCCCCCAACCGAGGCCTGAGGCGTCTGTCGTGATGGTCTGGCTTGGTTGAGTGCTGTGGAAGGGCAGTCCCTTGTTTGATTGACAGGCCTGAGCCCACCATTGGAATTCTTGTTTCAGGCATGGGATTATTGGAATTTGGGTTTCTAGGCTGTGCTTGTGCTGAAACCATTAATTCCTTAGGTACCACTGTAACTTTCTCATATTTAGTCTGGCATGTGGAATCAATATTATGCAGGATGCCATGTAACCGAGAGCTTGCAGGACTTTTCTTGCTGTTAGCTGGTTCTGCTTTGTTAATGCCATGACGTAGAAAGGGAGTTGCTCCTGTTTTTCTACTGTCAGGAATGCCATTTGTTTTGATGTGTCCAGATCTGCACCCAAGAAGGTTATCCTTTGGGATGGTATCAGCCTTGACTTTTTTATATTGACTGTGTATCCCAGGGCTTGTAGTAGATGAATGACCCTTTCCAAATCTTTTGTTAATTTGTTTTTGTTGTCCGCTTGTAACAGGCAGTCGTCCAGGTAAGGGTAAATTTGAATTCCCTGAAGCCTGCAATGAGCAATTACTGATGCCAGGCATTTCGTGAATACTCTGGGCGCAGTAGATAAGCCAAAGGGCAATGCTGAGAATTGATAATGCTCTGATCCTGCAAGAAATCTGAGGTATCTTCTGCAATTTGGTCGTATGGGGACGTGCAGGTATGCCTCCTTGAGATCTAGAGTTACCAGCCAAGACTCCTTGCCCAGCATGGGAAGAAGCTGCTGTAGGGTCAGCATTTTGGATTTTGGAACAACGAGGTATGTGTTTAAAGCGGACAGGTCGAGAATAGGTCTCCATTGGTTTTCTTTTCTTGGTACCAGGAAGAGTCTGGAGTAAAATCCTTGCCCTTGTTCCATAGATGGTACCCTTTCTACAGCTCTCATCCTTAGTAAGTGAGCTATTTGTTCTAGAGCTTCTGTCTTCTGATTTGGAGGTAGGTTTGGCATTCCTCTCTTCCTTGGTAGAGTATGGAAGTGAAACCTGTAACCTTGGTCTATTGTCTGTAAAATCCATTTGTCTCCTGTGACGTAATGCTAGTTTACTGAAAATAAGGCTAGCTTCCCGCCTAAGGGTGCCTCTAGTTGTTCCCTGGTAGGCGGTGCCAGAGCCAAGTCACTGTGATTGTCCTGTGGAAGTGGTGGTGGCTGGATCTGTGGCTGTACCTTGCTGGTTGTTAGCCTGCCACTGACGTCCCCTGTAGGCACCTCTGGATTGACCCCTGCCTCTTGAGCGCCTATTCCTGCCTCTCGGAGCTCTGGAGGTGTCTGGAAAGGACCAATTCTTGGAAGGCCAGTTCCTGCTAAACCTTGGAGGCTGGACCTGTAAGAAATCCTTGACTGTCTGGACAGATTTTGCTTTCTCTTCCACCTTCTTCAGCACCTGCTGGGCAGGGGAGCCAAACAAATTGAGCTTATCCATGGGAGCATCTAGGAGCTTTGATTTAACATGGTCTGGTAAGGACTGCTCTTTTAACCATGCATGTCTTCTGATCACTGTGCCAGTCATGGCTGATCTAAAGGAAGCCTCCAGTGCATCATAGCCGCATTTTAAGGAATGATTACTGACCTGCTGAATGTTATGTATCATTTCCTGTACAGATTTTTTTGTCTAATGGTTCATCCGCGGACAGTTTTTTAGTTAATTGGTCTAACATAAATTCCTCATACCGAATCATGTGGAATTGACAGTTCAAGGCCCTAGCTGAAAGAGTAGCAGAAGTGTAAACTTTTTTACCCCATCTCTCTAAGGCCCTAGATTCCCTTTCAGAGGGGAGGGGGTTTTTGGTAGAAGTAGCTGCTACAGCCTTGGGTCCCTGGGAGATAGTGTCGGGATCTGCAAAAGGGGCCTTATACAAATGATAATGTGTGTCCGGAACCCTGTAGTACCTATCGGGCTTAGCAGGGGCCGGAGGAAGAGAATCAGGAGCAGTACAAGCATCATTAAAAGCATCAACCACAACAGTAAGTACTGGAGGAATGGCTAAAGGCCTATGTTGTGGCAAATGCAGAAAGGTTCTAAGCCTTTTCCTAGAGTCTGAAAAATCCTGGCCCTGCCATTGAAATTGTTCCCTCATAGCATGCAAGGTTTCCCCAAAAGAAAATTCCTCAGGCGGAGAGGCAGAAGGAATGGACTCTTCTGCATCAGAGTCCTCATAAGGAGAAAAGGGGCCCTCTGGAGGGTTTGAATTATCTGATTCATCAGAGGAGCCATCTGAAGAAACTGGCTCAGGGGGCTCTACTCTAGTCCTCTTCTCTGGAGGTGGGTGAGAGGCCCTGTCTGGATGTGGTTGGGATCCCGGATCAAAGAAATGAGATCCTCTGCTAGACTAAGCATTTGTGAACTAGAGCTAGGCCTGAGAGAGGGGGTCTTAGCAGGCACAGATTTGGTAGTTTTTGCTGCTTTAGCCCTGGCAAAGGCCTTAATCGACATGGATGCAGGAGGCCTAGCAGCTCCAGGTGCAGGGGTAGAAATATCCAAAGGGATAGTATCAGATAAATCCTGTGAACCTGCAAGAGCAGGTGGGATTTCAGTAGCAGATTCAGCCAGGCTGGATGAGGCCTCGGTAAGTGGCAAGCTTTCGGCCGAAGGAAGAACCGTGGACTCTGTTTCAGCCGAAACCGAGACACTCGAGGTTGGCTTAACCGCGGTTTCGGCCGAAACCGCGGACCGCGAGTGTCGGTCCTTTTCCTTGCGCTTTTTAGAAATTTGCGTAGTCGGAGTATCCGACGGCATAATGTAAGCAAAATCGGAGCCGAAAAACTCTTCGGCAAATTCCGACCGACGTCTAAGCGTCCGTCGGTTGAAAGAAGCGCAGGCTAGACAAGCTGCTACGTCGTGGTCTGGGCCTAAGCAAGGTAAGCAGTAAGAGTGGAAATCTTTATGAGGTATTTGTTTCCCACAAGTTAAACAGTTATTCACTTTTTCTGACATCGGCTGAGGCAAGAAAGAGTCCCCAATGGGGTACTTAGCTTTTTAGAAGTCTTCGGTACTTGTAGTAGTAATCTCTGGTTCTGACCGACTGGCACTTGCGAACAGCTTCTGCTTCAGGCGCCACGCGGCAAGAAAGACTGGGGAAAATGGCGTCGGCTGATGCCTTTATACCCGAAGAACTGCAGCTATGACGTCGGGTGAAGTGCGACACCAGCCGAGGCCAGACCCAGACTTTGGAATCCGGCCGACCGAAGGGCTGCCTGATGACAGGACAACCCATTTGTAAGGACTGCAGATGCATCCTTGAAGGACATCCCTGTTCTAGCTCTGGAAATGGGAGTCTAGTTTGTAATACCTGGTGAAGATATGTACAGAAGACAAAGTTGCTGCCTCCAGAATTGAGGAGTGATAAATGCCTTTGAAAAAGGCTGCTAAAGAGGAAGCAGCTCTGGTGGAATGGGCCTTGACGGATGAACCTAATTTCCATGAAAGCAATAGCAAAAGGCAATGTCCTTAGAGATCTAAGAGGCAATTACCTGTTTTGATACAGGATTGCCTAGGGCTCTAGGATGAAAGCAAACAAATAGTTTGTCCGATTGTCTGAAGGGTTTGGTCTCGTCTAGATAGAACCTGAGTTACCTATGAATATCCAATGAATGCAAGGTCCTTTCTGAGGAGTTCTGAGGCTGAGGGTAGAAGACAGGCAGGTTTATTGTCTGGTTCAGGGATAGTTTATTAACTATCTTGGGCATGAAGGAAGGGTTAGTTCTAAGGGACACCCTATTCTTATGGGAAAAAAAAAAGGTAGGGAGGTGAAGCCATGAGGGCTTGTATCTCTACAACCCTCCTAGTAGATGTGACAGCCACTAACAAAACTGTTTTTCAAGTACAGAATTTAAGACAAGAATGGGCTGGCTCAAAGGGAGCTAGTAGGTTTTTTCCAGCACAAAGTTAAGATCCCAAGGCAGGGGAATGGGCTTTCGAGTTAATCTGATGTGAAGGACGCCTTTTAGAAACAGTTTGATGTCTAACATGGACACTAGAGGAGGGGTCAAGGGAAGGCAAGCAGAGAGGTGCACTTTCACTGAAGAATAAGTCAACCCTGAATGCAGTAACTCAGAGGTAGGAAAGGACCACTGGAACAGAGGCTTTAAATGGGTCCTGTTTACACTTGAGGCACCAATTGGAGAATATTTTCCATTTAAATAATTTCTCCTAGTACTTGGTTTCCTGGCCTACTGCAGGACATTGAGTACATCTTCTGAGTATAGATGCCTGAAGGGGATCAAAACTATTGTCCACGCTATCAGATTTAGGTTGAAAAGGTGAAGATAAATAAGAGACCCCTTGCCTTGTGTGAGTAGGTCAAAGTGGTGGGGTAACCTGTGGTGAATGCCCTGGGCTAAAAGAAAAAGTAGGGGAAACCAATGTTGTCTTGGCCAGAAGGGAGTCACCAACAAAATTTTTGGTTTGTCCTTCTGTACTTTCAGGAGGACTTTGTGAATAAAAGGAAATGGGGGGAAAGCATAAAGGAACATTTCCTCCCATGAAAATGGGAAGGTGTCCACTTTCCAGGCGTGTGGATGGGGAAGCCTTGCGCAACAGAGTGGTATAGCACAGTTGTGTGCACTTACCATAAATGTAGATGTTAGAGTGTATTCACTGCTGCAGTCATCACATTTAGGTTATCTGCTTGCAGTAGCCCTCAGTCGGCCTGATTATCAAAGTCTTGGGTCCTGCATCGGTTGCGGTCTCATCTTCCATGACGTCAGGTAGTCAGGGATATAAAGCATGCAGCCAATGCCATTAGATCAGTTTTTCTTGTCCCAGATGTCAGGTGCCCCCCTTAATGGGAAGCAAATATAGATATATATATATATACACACACACACACACACACACACACACACACAAACACAAGGTTATACCTCCAACAAAAAAGCAAATACACCAAAAAGCTTTTAAGTACAGCAAAGGATACTAGAGGTATAGCCAAAGGAATTCAGGGGGCTGGAGGGAGGGTAACCATGACTGCAACAGTGAATACACTCGAACATCTACATTTATGGTAAGTATACGCAACTGTACTATGTTCTTCGTGTTTCACTATTGCAGTTATCACATTTGGGCAGATTCCCAAAGCAAAGGACAAGGACGGGAGGAGGAATTTAGATAGCATTAGGACCAGCTATAAGGCCCTGCAAGACTGCAGTGGCAAAGTCAGCTCTGGATTTAGAGAAAATTGGCAAACGGTAATGCTTGGTGAATGTATGTACAGAACTCCAGGTAGCAGCTTCCAGGATGTCTCTGGTAGGGACACCTCTGAGAAAGGATGTAGAGGTAGATGCAAACCTGGCTGAATGGGGTCTAATCCCCTGTGGGATATGTTTCCCACGCTGCTTATTGCAGAAATGAATGCAATGGCCTATCCATTTAGAAATAGTTTGCTTTGAAATAGCCTTCCCCTCTTCCCCTGCAGTTGTTCAGATTTCCTTTGAGGTTTAGTCCTGCTCCAAGTAAAATCTAAGTTGTATGTGCACATCCAAGGAGTGCAGTATCCGTTCCCCTTTGTTCTGTGGATTAGAAAAGAAGGTTGGCAACTGAATGGACTGATTAAGAGCCACAATGGAAACAACCTTGGGCATGAAAGAGGGATTTGGTCCTGAGGGGCACCCTATCCGCATGAAAGATGATGAAAGGCTCCACTGTCATAAGGGCCTGTAATTCAGATACCCTTCTTGCTGAAGTGATTGCTAAAAGGAAAGCTGTTTTCCAATAAAGGAATTTTAACTCTGCAGTTGCAGCTGGCTCAAAAGGGGGAAGAGTGAGTTTTTCCAATACAAAATTAAGGTCTCAGGCTGGAGTTGCAGATCTCCTGGGTGGTCTTAAGTTTTTGGACCCTCTGAGGAACTGCTTGAGCAGTGGGTGAGAAAAGAGGGGTGGTTCTGTGTTGTAATGAGCAGAAATGGCTGAGGCGTGAATTTTAATGGAGGAAAAAGAAAGGCCCTTGTGAAGCATCTCAGCTAAGTATTGAAGAATCTGAGGTAAATTGCGCGCTGATGTAGCCATCCCTTGAGTTTGGTTCCAGGCACAGAATCTTTTCCATTTTTCAGCATACGATTTTCTAGTACTAGGCCTCCTTGCTTACAAAATGACATCCAACACTCGTTTACTGAGGGATGGTAACGGAGAGATTAGGTAATTAGCCAGGCTGCCAGGTTAGAGTTTGCAGCTGGGGGGTGCAGAATCTGGCTCTCCTGCTGAGAGAGCAGGGTAAGGGACTGAGGTAGGTGCCATGGGGCCAGCTGTGATACACTACACAAGAGGGGTACCAGTGCTGGCATGGCCAGTCTGGTGCAAAAGAGGGGTACCAGTGTTGGCATGGCCAGTCTGGTGCAATCAGTATCATCCTTGGTTTGTCCTGTTTGATCTTTAGCAGCACTATGGAAAGGAGAGGGAGAGGAGGAAAGGCATAAACTGACAGATTTTTCCAGCTGAAGGACAGAGCATCCACATTCCATGCATGTTTGTGGGGGGTCTTGTGCAAAATGTGTCCAATTGGTAGTTCTGTGGGGAGGCAAACTGGTCTATATCCGGGATCCCCCATTTCATGATCACCATGTTGAAAATCATTGGTCCCAGTTTCCACTCATGTGGGTCCATGAGATTTCTGCTTAGTTCGTCTGCCAGCGCATTTAGTTTTCCTGGCAAGAACTTGAGCCTGGAGAAGCACTTGGCAGCTCAAGGCTGTGTTCCAGAGAGCCATGGTTAGCCTGCAGAGGGGGTAAGAATGGGTACCTCCCCCCTGCTTGCTTTTGCACCACATGACAGTTATGTTATCCGTCTTTACCATTAATTGTCCTGGAAGAATGTGGTCCTTAAAGGCTGTCAGAGCATTCTGTACAGCTAACATTTCTTTTTGATTTATATGCTGGTGCATTTGACTTTGGTTCCATTTGCCCTGAATGCACCTCTCTGCCAGGTGAGTCCCCCATGCATAGTCTGATGCATCTGTTAGGGTTTGGGCGGCAGGGGTTAGAGTGAATAGCAGTCCTTTGTTTTGGTGGCAGGCCTCTGCCCACCAAAGGAATTCTAACCGGAGGCAAGGTATGATAGGAATCATTGCTTCTAGATCCTGAGAATGTTGATACCATTGTAGTTTCCTCATATGCAGTCTTGCATATGGAATTAGTAGAATACACGAGGCCACGAACCCAAAGGCTTGCAGTATTTGCCTTGCAGATAGCAGGGTTTTTGTGGCCATTAGTTTGAAGTAAGTTGTCAAATGAATTTGTTTCTCTGGCGTGAGGAAAGCCATCTGGGAAGTTGTGTTCAAGCTTGCACCCAGGAATATAATTTGTGACAGGATACCAGATGTGATTTCTTGCTTGCTTATGCTGTACCCCAGACAAGTTAACACCTTTTGTACAAATGCCATATGATTCAGAAGTATGTCCTGGCTTTCTGCCTGAATTAGACAATCGTCTAGGTATGGGTATATTTGAATATTTCTTTGCCTGTAAAATGCAATGACTGGAGCTAGGCAATTTGTGAATACCCTGGGTGCAGTAGACAAGCCAAAGGGCAGTGCAGAGAACTGTGCATGCAGCCTGCTTTGAAGCGTAGGTATTTTCTGCAAGATTCCCTGATGGGGATGTGCAGGTAGGCTTCCTTTAAATCCAGTATTGCCAACTAGGCATCTTTGCCTATCATGGGAAGCAACTGGTGAAGAGTTAGCATCTTGAATTTTGGAATCACCAAAAAGGAGTTTAGGATAGACAGGTCCAGGATAAGACACCATCAGTTGGCTTTTCTGGGTACCAGGAAAAGTCTTGAGCAGAAACCTTGTCCCTTTTCCTCTTCTGGTACAGTCGGAATAGCTTTTAATCTTGAGAGAGAGAGAGTACTTGTTTTTGAGCCTCTGCCCACTGATTTGGAGGTAGATCTGGCCAACCGTTTGGGGTTGGTAGCGTGTGGAAGTGCAATCTTTATCCTTGGGAAACTATGTTTAAAACCCATTTGTCCTGGGTGACAAGTTCCCAGTTTTTTGCTTGCAGAGCAATCTTTCCCCCTAAAAGGAGCAGTCAGTTGAGAAGTGCTTGGAAGTTTTAAAGTTATATCATTGAAACAGCTTACCATTTGGGGGAGTCTTACTACTCCCGGATTTGCAAGTGGGACCCACTGCTTAGTCCTGGGCATACCCTGGGACTGAAGCCTGGGTGTTCAGCTGGTTCTGGATTTGAACTGAGAAGGTCTGGAAGAGGCAGGAAAGGACCAATTTGAGGGCCAATGTCTACTAAATCTAGGAGGCTGCCCTTGTAAGAAATCTAACAGTTTGCATAGATTTAGACTTTTCCTCCATCACCAAACAGGCGGTCCTCATGGGGAGCATCCGACAATTTTGTTTTAACATGATCTGGCAGAGACTGCTCCTTATGCCAAGCATGCCTTCTAAGTACAGACCCGGTGACAGCGGCCCTGCAAGACGCCTCTAGTGAATCAAAACCACATTGCAAGGTATGTTTTCCCACCTGGTCAGCTGAATGCATTAAATCCTTAATTTCAGCACAATCTGGTATCAACATAATTTTCTGTTTAAGCAACCCAATAACATGCTGGTGATACTTTAACATATGAAACTGGAAATTTAAGGCTCTGATGGCCAAGGTTGCAGAGGTGTATACCTTCTTACCCCATCTATCCAGGGCCCTGGAATATCTATCGGGGGGGGTAGGATTTTTGGCAGTAGTAGCCTTAATGCACTTGGGTCCCTGTGAAATGGTCTCGGGGACCGCAGTAGGATTTTTAAAAAGGAACTTATGAGAATAAGGAACCCTGTAATATCTTTCAGGTTTTCTGGGAGCAGGAGGTAGAGAGTCAGGGGTCAAGCTAGATTCAGAAAAGGCATAGTCAAACATGTCCGGCACAGGAGGGATAACTAAAGGCTTGTGTTGGAGCAGGATTAAGAAATCTCTAAGCCTCTTTTTAGAATCAGAGTAATCATGGCTTTCCCCAGTGAAAACTTTCCCTAAGAGGATGAAAGGTTTCGTCAAAAGAAAAATACTCTGGGGGTGAAACAGAGGGAAAAAGAGTGCTCTGCATCAGAATCCTCATAGGTAGATAAGGGTAAATCCTGGTCATCAGAGCAGACAATCCTGGTCAGAAGTAATGGCAAATTCAGTCCTAAGTCTCTCAGAGGGGGAAGGTTGGCTTCCCCTGATTAAAGTAATAAGGTCTTCAGCCATTCTTATCATTTGTTTTTTAGGCATGCAGGCCTGACCATGTGGTCTGGGCGTCTGTTTCCTAGGTATGGTTCGAGTTTTAGGCCTAGAAGAAGATGGTGTTGGTTTAATATGCAAGTCAGTAGGCCTGAATACACCCTCAGAAGCCGGTGCCTGCACAGCGGTACTGAACCCATCTAAGGTAGAGACATCCGCAGGTTCCACAGTTGAAGCATCTCACAACATACCAGACTCCGAATGGGTCTCAATAGAGGCCTGCAAATCTGTAGTAACGGGTATCAGGGACTGCGAAAGCGCTTCACTGAGTAACTGGCGACTGGCTTAGGAGTAGCGTCGTCAGCAGCTTTGTACCTAGGCGGCCTGTCTCTATCTTTGCGTTTTTTTCGGAATGTTGGTAGTCGGATGGCTTACCGAAGACATATCAGGATAATTAAACAGAGCACCAAAATATTTAGAAGCAAAAATATACAGACGACTGATAGTTTGTGGTTTAAATAAGGCACAAAAAGTACAGTTGTGTACACTTACCATAAATGTAGATGTTAGAGTGCATTCACTGTTGCATACATTACATTTGGGTTATCCTGCTGGCAGGTTGCCCTCAGTCGGCCTGAATTCCAAAGTCTTGGGTCCTGCGTCAGTTGCTGTCGCCTCTTCCCTGACATAAGGTCGTCAGAGGTATAAAAGATTCAGCCAACGCCATTTTCTTCAGTTTTTCTTGCCCCAGATGTCAGGTGCCCCCAAAAGGGTAGGCTAAAAATATGTAAATAAAACATACATGCACCAAAATAAGCTTTACCTTCCTCTATAAGCAAATACACGACCTAAGTTGTATAGATTAGAGAAGTAAAGATAAGTTCCAGCAAAAATAAGGGGGATGGCAGGTGGGTAACCTGGACTGCAACAGTGAATACACTCGAACATCTACATTTATGGTAAGTGTACACAACTGTACTATGTTCTTAGTGTTTCACTGTTGCAGTCATTACATTTGGTTTGAGTCCTAAAGCTATGGTTGGGGGGCTGGAGCTAAACAGCATTAGGAGCAGCTATCAGGCCCTGCAGAACTGCAGCGGCAAAGCTTTCCCTGGATTTAGAGTAAAGAGGCAGATTGTAATGTTTCGTAAAGGTATACACTGAACTCCAAGTAGCAGCCTCTAAAATGTCTTTGGTTGGTACTTCCCTGAGAAAGGCTGCAGAAGTGGCTGCAGCTCTGGTTGAATGTGGCCTAATGCCCTTAGGCACTGGTTTGCCATGCTGTGAGTAGTAGAAACAAATGCAGTGACCTATCCACTTTGAAATAGTCTGCTTGGAGATGGCCTTTCCTTGTGATGCTGAAGCATATGCCACTGGTAATTGTTCTGTCTTTCTGAAAACTTGTCCAAGTAGAATCTAAGTTGTCTGTGTACATCCAAAGAATGCAGAATTTTCTCCCCCTTGTTCTGTGGATTTGGATAAAAAGTTGGCAAATGAATTGTTTGGTTAAGGGCTACACTGGATACCACCTTAGGCATAAATGTAGGGTTTGTTCTCAGAGAGACCCTGTCTGGATAAAAAATGATAAAGGGTTCCACAGCTATGAAAGCCTGTAGCTCTGAAACTCGTCTTGCAGAAGTCATTGCTAGGAGCAGAGCTGTTTTTCAAGATAAGAATTTTATATCCGCAGTAGCAGCTGGCTCAAAAGGAGGTAAGGTGAGTTTTTCCAAGACATAACTAAGGTCCCATGCAGGCATTAGCATTCTCATTGGAGGTCTTAAGTTTTTGGCTCCTCTGAGGTACTGCCTTAATAAAGGATGAGAAAAGAGTGGTGGCTCTGCATTGTAATGAGCCGAAATGTTAGCGGCATGGATTTTAATTGATGAAAAAGATAGGCCTTTGTCCAGCATCTCAGTTAAGTATTGCCAAATCTGAGGAATATTTGGGACAGCTGTATCAGTTCCTTGAGCTTGGTTCCAAGCACAAAATCTCGTCCATTTTCCAGCATAAGATTTTCTAGTACTAGGCCTTCTGGCTTCTAAAATGACATCCATCACAGCTTTACTGAGAGGTGTGGTTTGCATGGCTACATTATCTACCATGCTGCCAGGTTTAGGGTCACGAGTCGGCTGTGCAGAATCTGATTGTTTTGCTGGGACAGTAGATTAGGTATTTGAGGTAAGGTCCAGGCTGGACATTGGGACAAGTTCCTTAAGCTCGGACACCAGTACTGGCATGGCCAGTCTGGGGCAATCAGTATCATTTTTGGTTTCTCCTGTCTGACCTTTAGGAGTACCTTGGGGAGGAGAGGCAGTGGAGGAAAGGCATATACTGATAGGTTTGTCCAGTTGAAAGATAAGGCGTCCACTTTTCAAGCTTGTCTGTGATAAGTCCTTGTGCAGAATCTTTTTAGTTAATTGCTGTGAGGGGTGGCAAAGAGATCTATGTCCGGGTGTCCCCATTTCTTTGTTATCATGCTGAAGACTTGTGGATCCAGGTGCAACTCGTGGGGATCCATGAGCTTTCTGCTTAGTCTGCCAGACTATTTTCCTTTCCTGGCAGGAATTGTGCCTACAGATGAACTTGGTAAGTCAATGCTGTGCCCCATAAAGCCATGGCTAGTCTGCAAAGGGGGTAAGAATAAGTGCCCCCCCTGCTTGTTTATGTACCACATAACCGTGGTGTTGTCTGTCTTTATCAGTAGTTGTCCCAGATGAATTAGGTCCTTGAAGGCTGTCAGGGCATTTTGAACAACTAGCATCTCTTTTTGATTGATATGTAGATGCTTTTGGTTTGTGGACCAGGTGCCCTGAATGCCTCTTCTTGCCATGTGTGCCCCCCAGGCATAATCTGATGCATCTGTCGTTAGGCTCTGCCTGGCTGGGGGTAGTGAGAATGGCTGTCCCTTGTTTTGGTGACAAGTCTTTGCCCACCATCAAAACTCCTGTTGCAGTCAGGGAACGAGAGTAATCATTGTTTCCAGGCTGTGGCAATGTTGTGTCCAGACACTTTTTAGGTACCACTGAATTTTCCTCATATGCAGTCTTGCATATGGAATTAGTAAGATGTAGGATGCCATGAAGCCCAAAGCCTGCAGAATTTTTCTTGCAGATAACTGGGGGCCTTTGTTGCCATTTCCTTGAAATAGGTAGTCAGCTGCCTTTGTTTGTCTGGAGTGAGATAAGCCATCTGGGCAGTTGTATTTAAGCTTGCACCCAGGAATATTAACTCTTGAGAGGGTACTAGTTTTGATTTCTTTTTGTTTACTGTGTACCCTAGGCATGTTAAAAGTCTTTTCACAAACGTCAGATGCTGTAGTAGAATGTCCTTGTTCTCTGATTGTGTGAGGCAGTCATCCAAGTAAGGATACATTTGTATTCCTCTGTCTGCAGTAAGCAATTACTGGTGCCAGGCACTTTGTGAAGACCCCGGGCGCAGTAGATAAGCCAAATGGCAGTGCAGAGAATTGGTAATGCTTTGAGCCAGCCTTGAATCTGAGGTATCTTCTGCATGATTGTCTGATTGGGACATGCAGGTATGCCTCTTTCAGGTCTAAAGTCACGAGCCAAGCCTTGCTGCCCAGCATGGTCAGAAGCTGCTGCAAGGTCAACATCTTGAATTCTGGTATATCCTGGAAAGTGTTTAGAATAGATAGGTCCAGTATCGGTCTCCATGCTTTGTCCTTTCTGGGTACCAAAAACAGTCAAGTAAAATCCTTGTCCCTGCTCTTGCTGTGGCACTTGTTGAATAGCCCTCACGTCCATGAGAGCTGTGACTTATTTTTGAGCCTCTGCCCATTGATTTTTTGGCAGGTCTGGCCAACCGTTTGCCCTTGGCAGGGTATGGAAGTGAAACTTGTAGCCTTGTGACACTGTATAGAACCCATTTGTCCTGGGTTATAAAGTGCCAATTTTGAGAAAAAAGTGCTAGTTTTCCCACTAGGGGTGCTGCCACAAGATAAGTGCTTGGTGCAGGCACGGGGGAAGTCATTGGGACTGTTTCCTGTATGGTTGTGATTTGTCTTCTCCACTTTTGGAGGTAGAAGCACCCCACTGCTTAGACTTGTAGGAACCTAGCGGCTGTGATCTGCCTCTAGGGCGTCTGGATCTGCCCCTTTGAGGTCTGTCTGAGACTGGAAAGGACCAATTCTTTGGAGGCCAGTGTCTGCTAAATCTAGGTGGCTGTACCTGTAAGAAATTCTTGACCTTTTGCATAGATTTAGCTTTGTCCTCTGTTTTATTTAACACCTTTTCTGCCTTAACACCAAACAAGGTATCATGTTGTAATGGAGCATCTAATAATTTTGCTTTAACATTATCAGGCAGATTTTGTTCCTTTAACCAAGCATGCCTCCTAATGACAGAACCTGTAACAGCAGCCCTGCAGGAGGCCTCCAGAGAATCAAAACCACATTGCAAAGTATGCTTTCCAACTTGTTCAGCTGCACGCAATAAATCCTGCATTTCTTTGTTTTCTGCACAATCAGAATTTACCATAATTTTCTGTTTAAGCAGTGTTGTGATATATTGCTGATATTTGAGCATATGAAACTGGCAATTTAAGGCCCTTATAGCTAAGGTAGTAGATGTGTAAATCTTTTTTCCCCATCTATCCAGTGCCCTAGAATCCCTGTCAGAGGGGATAGTGTTTTTTGCAGTGGAAGCCTTGACCCCTTTGGGACCCTGAGAAATTGTTTCTGGGTCTGCAGTAGGGTTTTTGAAAAGGAATTTATGAGAGTCAGGGACCCTGTAGTATCTGTCCTGCTTAACAGGAGCTGGAGGTAAGGAGTCAGGAGCCAGACTAGACTCTGAGAGCACATCATCTACAATGTCTAACACAGGTGGAATAGCTAGATGCCTGTGTTGAGGTAGTAAAAGGAAGTCTCTGAGCCTCTTCTTAGATTCTGAAAAATCTTGGCTCTCCCAGTGGAAGTGCTCCCTCATGGTATGCAAGGTTTTCCCAAAGGAGTAGTCCTCAGGAGGAGAGGCTGAAGGAATAGATTCTTCAGCATCAGAATCCTCATAGGGAGGAAGAGAATATTCCTGATCAGAAGAGGAATCAGAAGAAATGGAAACCTGATCTGAAGATTCATAGTCTGTCTCTTGCCTAGGCCTCTTATCAGGAGGGGGATGGGAACCCCTGATCAAGGTAATTAAGTCTTCAGCCATTTTGAGCATCTGTTTTTGGGCATGGAGGCCTGTCCATGTGGCTGGTGCACTTGTTTCTTTGCCTTTAAAGGTGTTTTAGTCTTTGCCTTTGAAGTCGGTTTAATATACAATTGTTTAGGTCTGAATACACCCTCAGAAGCCTATGCCTGGTCAGCGGCTCCAGACACATCTGAAGGAATAATCTCAGAGGCTCCAATACCTTGAGTTTCCAGCGGCCTGGCCGACTTCACGTGGGCGTCGGTAGCGGCCTGCGACTCTAAAGTAGCAGGCGTCAGGGGCTGATAAAGTGCCTCACTTGAGAACCGGCGACTTGCTTAGGAGAAGTTTCGGCGTCTGTATTGGACCTCTGTTGCCCGTCTTTATCTTTGCGTTTTTTGTGAACTCCGGTAGTCGGATGGCTATCCGACGACATTGTATAATTAAATCTTCACCCAAAATAGCTTAATGCAAAATCATACTGACGCTTAATAGTGCATTGGTTAAATCTAGCACAAAACCTACAACTAGAAACGTCGTGGTCAGTGCCTAGGCAAGGAATACAGTAGGAATGAAAGTCCTTATGAGGTACTTGCTTCCCACAAGAAATACAATTAACTTTTTCTGGCATCAGTCTGGAGCAAGAAAAAAAGTTTGCCCAACGGGGGTACTTAGCTTTTAATGAAGACTTTGGATCTGAAACTCGAACACGAATATCTCAGGAGTCGGCCGACCGGCACCTGCGAACTGCTACTGCTTCGGGCACTGCGCGACAAGAAAGACTGAAGAAAATGGCGGCTGCAACTTTTATACCCCTAACGACCTGACGTCAGGGAAGAGGCGACAGCAACCGACGCAGGACTCAAGACTTTGGAATTCAGGCCGTCTGAAGACAACCTGCCAGCAGGATAACCCAAATGTAGTGACTGCAACAATGAAACACGAACATCCGACAGCGAGGTACGTCGTAGTCAGGGCCTAGGCAAGGAATACAGTACAAATGAAAATCTTGATGAGGTATTTGCTTTCCACAAGTAATGCAATTATTTACTTTTACTGACATTGGTTTGAAAAAGTTTCCCCAATGGGGTACTTAGCTTTTAGGTGAAGACTTTGGTTCTGAAACTCGAAAAAGAAAATTTCAGGAGGTGGCCGCCCGGCACTTGCAAACTGCTTCTGCTTCAGGTACCACACGGCAAGAAAGACTGGGGTAATGGAGTTGGCTGCATGTTTTATATCCCTGATGACCTAACATCCCGGAAGAAGGGACAGCAACCGATGCAGGACCCGGGACTTAGTCGGGCCGACTGAGGGCTACTGCAAGCAGATAGCCCAAATGTGATGACTGCAACAGTGAAACACAAAGAACATCTTTCGAGAGGAGAGGCAGAGGGTGGAAGGCATAAACTGAGAGGCTTTCCTAGGTGACAGACAGGGCATCCACTCTTCAAGCTTGTCTGTGGGGGGTCCTTGTGCAGACTTTGTCCAATTGGTAGTTCTGAGGGGAGGCAAGGAGGTCTATCTCTGGGCTCCCCCATTTGTTTCTCAAAATGTTGAATACCTTTGGTTCCAGTTTCCACTCGTGTGGGTCCATGAGATTTCTGCTTAGGCCGTCTGCCAGTGAATTTAGCTTGCCTGGCAGGAACTGAGCTTGTAGGTGCACTTGGTAGCTCAAGGCTGTGCTCCACAGAGCCATGGCTAGTCTGCAAAGAGGGTATGAGTGGGTTCCACCCTGCTTGTTTATGTACCACATAACAGTGGTGTTGTCTGTCTTTACCAATAATTGTCCTGGAAGAATGTGGTCCCTGAAGGCTGTCAGAGAATTCTGTACAGCTAACATTTCTTTTTGATTGATATGCAGATGCATTTGACTAGGGTTCCATTTGCCCTGAATGCACTGCCCTGCCAATTGAGCCCCCATGCACAGTCTGATACGTCTGTTGTTAGGGTTTGGGTGGCAGGGGGTAGACTGAATGGCAGTCCCTTGTTGTGGTAGCAGGCCTTTGCCCACCAAAGGAACTCTGTCTTTATACAAGGAATGATAGGAATCTGATTCCAGGTCCTGAGAATTTTGACAACATTGGCTTTTTAGATACCATTTTAATTTCCTCATATGCAGTCTTGCATATGGAATTAGTAGGATGCAAGAGACCACGAACCCCAGGGCTTGCAGTATTTTCCTTGCAGATAGCTGGGTCTTTGTGGCCAGTAGCTTGAAGTAGGCTGTCAAAAAAACTTGTTTCTCTGGCATGAGGTAGGCCATCTGGGAAGTTGTGTTCAAGCTTGCTCCCAGGAATATAATTTGTTGGCAGGGTACTAAGCGAGATTTCTTTTCATTTATGGTGTACCCCAGTGAGGTTAGCAGTTTCTTTACAAATGCCAGATGATTTAATAGTATGTCCTCACTTTCTGCCTCAATTAGACAATCGTCCAAGTATGGGTATATTTGCTTTGTTCAAACATTCTACTAGTTGTTCTGCCTTCACTGATTTTAAGTTTGCCATCTTGTAGAGAGATTAGTATCAAATCCCAGAGGGGGTGACTACAGCTACATTCAGGAAAAAGAGGTCAGATGGCAGATTAAATTAGAGGCAAGTCAAAGCCCAGGACTTAATGAAATGATTTCAATCAAGCCTATTTTAAATAGGAAGGCTGCCCTTTTGAAATAGCCTTGACAATTTTTACTATTCTCATTAAATGTTTTTTTACATTCTTTTATTTTTTACAAGTATTTTAATAGATTGTGTTTAAATAGATTTTAGACATAAGCTATGCGTTTACTACAAGTGAAGCTTTAAGTGTGTTTTTTTTTGGGAGGGGGGGGTGTAAGATGCATTAATTTATGTCGTCTTTAATTGGTTGTGTATTTAAGGGGAATGGATAATTGTGGACACCAGAGTCTGATGAAGTCCCTGGTTGAAGGGAAGAAAGCGCTCAATATGTGTGTGCTGTGCATGCTGTGGAGTCAATTGTGTTTGTTGTGGGCTCTTACAAAAATGTATTTATTTATTCCAGTTTGGTGACCGGGGAGGTCGACTGGGCTCAAGAGCCCATTTTCATTGGAGGCCGGGGGAGAAAAGCTCCACAATACAAAGTTACATTACATAGAGAATTACAAGAAAAATATTTGCATTGCAATCAACAGGTAGTGTTACAGTCAAAACAGGTATCATTCAGTAAAGACAGCAAAACTATTAACAATTTTTCAGGAGAAAGACAGGCATACAGCATAATGGCTGGATGTTACCGTTTAGTTACATTTATAATCTAAGTATATGAGAGAAATTAGGAAGGTATGAAGGTTAGCCAGGAGAGGAGGAGGAGCAGAGCTTGGGAGGTATGAGTTGAAGAGTGCAGTTACATTTCTTGTGAAGAAACAGATAAGAATAAAGTTGTGTTTTTAAGGTGTGTTGATTGTCACAGGTCCTCAGAGTAGAGGGCAGGGCATTCCATTTTTTGGATAGAGAAAAGGAGAGTAGAAGCTGACCAGCTGGGCGCTTGGGTTTTGGACGATTATAAGGTTTTGGTGAATATATCTCAGGGGTCTAAGGGGGGTATATGGTTGTAGGATATTAGACAATGCAGGGCAGCTAGTAGGTTGGAATAATAATTTGTGGGCTGTGACGATTTGGAGGAAGTCAAGTTGATTAGGGAGTTCAAGCCAATTTAAAGAGTGTAGGGAGGTGCAGTGATGGGAGGAGGATTTTGCCTTGGTAATGAATTTGGAGATTTTGTTGTAGCACACTTCCATTTTGAAGGTGAGTGTGGAAGATAGATTGGTAAGCAGAGGAGCGCCATACAAAAGAGAGGGGAGGAGATAGATTAAAGTGGAATTGGTCCGTGCTGCAGCAGTGCATTCACTTCTTTTGTATTTGTTGTTCCTGACACTGCTTTGGGCTCCTTGTTTTTGATTTTTTAGTTTTTCTGGTGGAGCCTTTGTAGCATGGATTAGTTTGAAGGTATGCTGAAATTGTTTTTGCCTGTGCACCGTGATGAACTCAACCGAGTTCACTCAGAATTCGCCACAGTGAAAGGGGAGCTCACTGGAATCACAGAGCTCCTTACCCAGTCGGATGAAGTGAATAAGGGAGCCTATAACAAGAGGAAATGGCACTCGTCCCCCGATGCTGATGTCATTCTCGGAGTGCCCAGAGAGGTGCCGGGCAGCAAGCATGGTGAATAGCGATGGTATTGTGTACATGGGGATCAAGTTAAACAAGGATGAAGTGAGTCCTGGAAGCAATATCGGTTCACAAATTATTAATTTCGACAACAAGCAGGGGACGAGGACCGGAGTGAGGTCAAAGAATGCAGGTACTGTTTCCAGGCACAATAATGATTTGAAAATGTAACATATGGCAAAGATGCTAGGAATTGTGCCAGCAGCTTTAGAAATGGAAATGGTAGCTGGGCATTCGAGGGTTTTTCCAGTCGTAGTACAAATGGAGTACATAATGGGACAGGGGAAATCTACAGCTTTGATGAATTGTTGGGGAAACGGTATGCATTTACAGACAAAGAAAGTAGTAACAGCTCTAGGAATTCGTCTGGTTACAACAAGGCGGATAACCAGAGTGGGACTTTAAAAGACATGATTTTTTCATTTGAGTCTCAGATGCATGCTATCAGAAAATTACAACTTGAAAATGGTTATTTATCTGAATGTTTAAAGGAAAGAATAGTCCTTAAGGGACTTAGAGTTTATAAATTCCCCTTTGGAATTGATTACGACGGCAATTTAATTAATGAATTTATTGAAATGTTTAATAGACATGGCTTTGAAATAATGGAGAAAATTATTAAAAGTGATGCAAAGTTGAGCTTGCTTATTGGGCAAGCAGAATAATTGACTCATGATATTAAGGGTGATGTCTTATTTTCTGAATATGAAGATTTGTATCACAAACAAAAAAAGTGTGGATGTTATATGTAATAAATTGTTTGATGAAAAATGCAAAAAAAAAAATCGAAAGAGATTTAAAAGATAATGAGAACAGGGCATATTCTGTAAGGGACACCAAGAAAGATGAACCATTTAAGAATGGAGGGGGCAGGTACACAAAACCATATCAAGGGAAGTTTATGGATGGAAGAAATTCTAGGAGGAACAATAGAAAAGAACATAGTAGACAGGGTTATGTTCCACATTCTTTTCACCAAATGCAACAATGGGAAGTAGGAGTGGATCAAGAGAGGATGCAGCAGGAAGAATGGGGGGGGGGGGGCAGAGACAAAAGGAGTTACATGGGAGAGGTGGTAGAGAATATTACACAAGATGCTATCACTTGGACTTTCCAGGGAAACCATATATGCAATTTTTTTGGAATTAATTTAACTCAGGAACATTTCTCCCTGTGTATGAAAGGCTTGAAGTTTGCGCCCATTAGACAATTTGATTATACAGAAATTATTCTGGAGTTAAAAATGTTCCTGAGAAAATTAAATTTGGCATATCTTTTTTAGGACCAAAGTAAGATTTACAAGGACAGAATGGGTAAAGATTTAAAAGTGAAAAGTGTTGTTAATCCACCTCTTGAGCCTACTTTAAATATTTTAGAAAAAGCCATTATTGGAGGATATTTATAAGCTTAAAGCAAGGGAACATTCTAGTTCTAAGGTTTGGAATTTAATTGTAAAAGAACAAGGTGTTCTGAATGAGTTAAGAAATGACAGGGCCTTAAGAGTTATGCGACCTGATAAGGGAGGTGGCACAGTTATTTATGGTGCCATGCAATATTCCCAGGACATTTTTGAAATGCTTAATGATTTATCCACCTATTTACATTCTTCCATCAATGAGATAAATATTAGCCAACATCGTACTGATTTTTATTTGGAGGAATACTTGATTGACGGGGAGGATATCCCCTGATTTATACAATTTTTTAAAGGTTAAGAAACCTGCAGCGGCCACCATCTTTGGGATCCCAAAGACACATACAGGGCTTGATAAGTTGTCCTTTAGGCCTATTGTGTCAGGACGGGGATCCAAAGCATACACGTTTGGGGTTGTGATAGACAAATGGTTGAAAAAGATTGTGTTTAATGCCAGAGATTTACTGAAGGATTTGTGGGACTTCTTGGGGAGGTTGGGGGACTCTGTATGGGACCAAAATCTATTTTTTTGTCACAATTGATATAGTTGATTTGTATACTTCAATTCCCAAACAGGAAGAGATGGAGCTGTTTAGTGCTAGTATGCATAAAAATACTAATCTAACTGAAGACAAAATTAATTTAATTTTAGAATTCATGGAAATAGTATTGGACCACAATTACATATTAATCGAAGGAGAATATTTTAAACAGCATAAAGGAGTAGCTATGGGGGCGTCTTACTCCCCCCATGTATGCTAATTTGGTCCTTCTTGAGTGGGAAAATAATTTTGTTTTCAAAAGGGAATTTTTTGGGTACATGAATTTGTATATTAGATTTCTGGACGACATTTTTATTTTATGGAAGAGTCCGGAGAACAAGATTTTGGAATTTGTTGAATATTTGAGTTGTACCACAGAATTTTTAAAATTCACTTTTGGAAATAATGAGAAGTTTATCAATTATTTGGATACCTACATTCTAAAGGAGAATAATGGCTTTAGACCAAAGATATTTAGGAAGGCTACCTTCAGTAATTCGTAAAGTATTCCAGCAGCCATCCCATACATCAAAAAAAGAGCATTATTAAAGGGACAACTTATTCGGGTGGCCCAAATGACATAGCATGTAGAAGATGCAGAAAATGAATTACAAAAGGTAGTTAAACTATTTAAAGAAAGGGGGTACCCCAATATGATTATTCAAGAACATTTTGATTAGGTTATGAATGAGTTGGGAAAGAAACATAAAACCCTGTTGGGTAAACCAGATGGTATAGGGAATGACAAGTTGTAGGAAAAGTGAAGAAAGATTTTGAGAGAGCTATGGTGGTCCCTTTTTGTAGTTAAGGCAAATGAGGTGAAAAAGATTATTGAAAATAATTGGGCTATTTTAAGGAATAATTCAAAGTTGTGGTCAGTAGTGGGTGCTAGACCTAATTTTGTTTTTAAGACAAAGGCAAATCTCAAGAAATACTTTGAAAATGTTCCAAAAAGGACGGTTAAACATGGTACAAAAAGATGTAGTACCTGTTTTCAATGTAAACATATTTGCACTGATGAGAATGTAACACTAGGAAATATGCTGAAAACTCAGATAAAGTTTGGGTACAGTAATTGTCAGAGTAGAGGTGTGATATATTTGGCCATGTGTTCATCCTGTCCCAGTTTTTATGTTGGTAAAACTGAAAAGATTAAGGGACAGGATATATGAACATATGTACCATATTTCCACCAGTAATAACAATGCTTTGTTCAAACATTCTACTAGTTGTTCTGTCTTCACTGATATTAAGTTTGCCATCTTAGAGAGAGTAGGAGAGTAGTATCAAATCCCAGAGGCGGCGACTTTAAAAGCTAAATTGAGGAAAGTGAGGTTAGATGGCAGATTAAATTACAGGCAAGTCAAAGCTCAGGACTTAATGAAATTATTTCAATCAAGCCTATTTTAAATAGGAAGCCTGCCCTTTTGAAATAGCCTTGACAATTTTTACTATTCTTATTAAATGTTTTTTTACATTCTTTTATTTTTTACAAGTATTTTAATAGATTGTTTTTAAGTAGATTTTAGACATAAGCTGTATATGTGTTCACTATACGTGAAGTTTTAATTGTGTTTTTTTTGGGGGGGGGGGTGTAAGATGCATTAATTTATGAAGTGTAGTCATTATTGTGAATTTAAGGGGGGATGGATAATTGTGGACACCAGATTCTGATGAAGTCCCTGGTTGAAGGGAAGAAAGCACTCAATATGTGTGTGCTGTGTATGCTGTGGAGTCGCTTGTGTTCGTTGTGGACTCTTATAAAAATTTAAGTGGAATTGGTCCGTGCTGCAGCAGTGTATTCACTTCTTTCGTATTTTAATATTTCTTTGCCTGCAGAATGCAATGACTGGAGCTAGGCACTTTGTGAATACCCTGGGCGCAGCAGATAAGCCAAAGGGCAGTGCAGAAAACTGACAGCGCATGTAGCCTGCTCTGAAGCGTAGGTATTTTCTTATTGCACATCCCCTTATTGAGATGTGCAGGAAAGCTTCCTTTAAGTCCAATCTTGCCAACCAGGCATTTTTACCTAGCATGGGAAGCAGCTGATGAAGAGTTAGCATTTTGAACTTTGGGATTACCAAAAAGGTGTTTAGGATAGACAGGTCCAGGATAGGACGCCAGGAGTTGTTTTTTTTTCTGGGTACCAGGAAAAGTCTCAAGTAAAAACCTTGTCTTCATTCCTCTGCTGGGACAGGATGAATAGCCTGATACTTAGAAGAGAGAGAACCTGCTGTTGAGCCTCTGCCCACTGATTTGGGTGTAGGTCTGGACAACCGTTTGGGGTCGGTAAGGTGTGGAAGTGGAATCTGTATCCTTGAGAAACTATATTTGAAACCCATTTGTCTTGGGTAATGAGTTCCCAGTTTTTTGCATGCAGGGCAATATTTCCCCCTAAGGGAGCAGGCAGTTGAGAAGGGCTTGGAAGGTTAAAGATCAAGTCATTGTGACATTTTGCCATAGGGGTGTGCCTTACTAATTCCAGCTTTAGAAGTGGGAGTCCCCCCCACTGCTTAGGCCTGTGAGTACCTTGAGACTGTAGCTTAGATGGTCTACTGTTCCTGGGTTTGGACTCAGAAGGCCAGGAAGAGACAGGAAAGGACCAATACTTAGGTCAATGCCTACTAAATCTGGGAGGCTGTACTTGCAGGAAATCTTTAACAATTTGCATAAGATTCAGCTTTTTCCTCCATCTTTTTAAGTACTACCTTCTGCTTTGTTGCCAAACAGGCGGTCTTGGTTTAAGGGAGCATCCAGAAATTTAGCTTTAACATGATCTGGCAAAGTGTACTCCTTAAGCCAAGCATGCCTTCTAAGAACAGACCAAGTGACAGCAGCCCTGCAAGATGCCTCTAAGGAGTCAAAACCACATTGCACAGTATTGTTTACCAACTTGTTCAGCAGAATGTATTAAATCCTGTAATTCTTTATTTTCAGCACAGTCAGGAATCAACATCATTTTCTGTTTAAGTAATCCAATAATATGCTGCTGATACTTTAACGTATGAAACTAGCAGTTTAATGCCCTAATGGCCACAGCAGCAGAAGTGTATACCTTCTTACCTCATCTGTCCAGGGTCGTGGAATCTCTATCAGAGGGGGTAGGGTTTTTGGCAGTAGTAGCCTTAATGCCTTTGGGTTCCTGTGAAATGGTCTCTGGGTCCGCAGTAGGATTCCTAATGAGGAAGTTGTGAGAGTCAGGTACTCTTAATACCGGTCAGGTTTCCTGGGAGCCAGAGGTAAAATGTCTGGGGCCAGGCTAGATCCCAAAAAGGCATCATCTACAATGTCCAGTACAGGAGGGATAGCTAAAGGCCTATGTTGAGGTAGGAGTAAGAAAATAATTCCCTAAGCCTCTTTTTGGAGTCAGAGTAATCCTGGATTTCCCAGCGGAAATGCTCCCCAAGAGTGTGCAAAATTTCACTAAAAGAAAAATCTTCTGGAGGGGAGCAGAGTCCTCCATCAGAATCCTCATAGGTAGAGAAGGGCAAATCCTGGTCATCAGAAGAAATTAGAAGTTATGTACTCACCATAACGTTCCATCTGAGTAAGTGTATTCATTTGTCTGCAACCTGTGGGTTATGGATCCGATATCGGATCCGAACCGGCATGGTTTTCCAGCTATGGATCCAAGCTCTCAGCTCCTCCCCTCACCCATAATGCCCTGCTCTACCCTCATGACCTCAGATCGAGTTTGCCAACAGCAAAAAACACCCTGAAAAGGGTAACAGATAATATGCAGGAAACTGAAAGGCCAGGGGGGTAGGAGGGCGGGATGGTTGCAGACAAATGAATACACCTACTCAGATGGAACGTTATGGTGAGTACATAACTTCTAAATCTGAAGTAGGAGATTCATTTGTCTGCAACCTGTGGGACAGAGTCCCCAGCTACCTGAATCTTGGGCGGCCATCATGGAAGGATATTCCGGAGCACCGCTGAGCCAAATGATGCTCTACCCTAGATGCAAGATCCAACTTATAGTGGGAAATAAAAGTATGAGATGAAGCCCGTGGCTGCTGCACAAATATCATCTAGAGGAATCCTAGCCTTGAAGGCTGCCGAGGTAGATACTGACCGGGTTGAATGGGCATGTACACCCTCCGGTGCGGGCCTTCCTGAAGCTTGATAAGCCAATAAGATGCACTGTGAAATCCAGCGAGACAGAGAAACTTTAGAAATTGGCTTGCCCAAATTAAATTTAGCAAAGGAAATAAACAACTGGTCGGATTGCCTATGACCAGCCGTTCTGTTTAGATAAAATCTAAGTTGCCTGTGGACATCTAATGAGTGAAGCTTGTATTCACCTTTGTTTTCATATTTAGGGAAGAAAACAGGGAGGTTAATGGACTGATTAATGTTTGCTTCAGAAGCAACTTTAGGAAGAAAGGACGGGTTGGTCCTGAGGTAAACACGGTCCGGATGAAATACCAAGTAAGGAGGTTTAGCTGATAATGCTTGAAGCTCTGAAACTCTCTTGGCCGATGTAATGGCTACCAAAAGGCTGTCTTGTAAGACAAAATTTGAGATCTACCGTAGCAGCTGGTTCGAAAGGGCGGTCAAGGCCTGGAGAACCAAGAGAGGTCCCAAGGAGGAACCGCTTGTTTTACAGGGGGGCCTGAGAAGAAAAGTACCTTTAAGGAAAATTTTACACAACTTGGCTGACATAAGAGGATTAGAGTCATGTCCAATGTGATAATGAGAAATTGCCGCCAGTTGTACTTTGACTGTGGAACTGCTGGCACCATCATTAAAAGAGTGGTTAGAAAGTCAAGCACTAAGGGAGAGGAACCGTGAAGGGATTCAGGCCTTGCCGCTCCGCCCACAAAGAAAACCGTTTCCACTTGCTGCGGTAGACTTTCCTAGTGGACGGTTTATGAGCTGCCACCAGTATTGCCTTAACAGGTGACGAAATACCGGGAGTCCTGATCAAGAGTGGAACTGGAGCAGCCAAGCGGTCAGCTTCAGGTTGTCCAGGTTCGGAGGAGGTATGCAGGATGGATGGGATATCAGATCCGGAATGGGATCTAGAATCCAAGGAGGATTCACCGAGTGAGACCTTAGCAAGGGGAACCAGATCTGTCGAGGCCAAAACGGAGCAATGAGAATCATTCTGCAACCCACCCGAGAGGCTTTCTGAAGAACTTGGAGCATCAGAGGCAAGGGTGGATAAGCGTAAAGAAGACTGGGTGGCCAAGCATGCACCAGAGCGTCTCTTGGAGAACCTCCTGGAGGAGGTATCAGAGCGAAAAAACTGTCGCACTTGGTGTTTGAGGGAGAGGCAAAAAGATCGCATGAAGGAGTTCCCCACCGTGCGAATATGCGTTCCGCTACTTGAAAATTGAGAGACCACTCGTAAGGGGTCAGAATGGTGCGACTGAGCTTGTCCGCCAGGATGTTGGACCGACCTGGAATGTGCGTTGCTATTAGAAAGCGGTTGGTGGAGATTGCCCATTCCCACACTCTCATGGCTTCTCGACAAAGGGGGTAAGACCTTGTTCCCCCTTGCTTGTTGATGTACCAGACCACAGACATGTTGTCCGATTGAATCGCAATTGTTCCCAAGGGAAGAAAGTCCTGAAGTGCTAGCAACGCTAAGATCACTGCTCTCATCTCTAGAACGTTGATATGCAGTAAGGTCTCTATCGTTCCACGTGCCTTGGACGGTTCGGCCCGCAAAATGCCCCCCCACCCCACCCGAGGCATCCGTGGTCACCGTGGCGAGGGGGGGAGAAGCACAAAATGGGCGGCCTCCGTGGAGATCTGGAGAGTGAAGCCACCACAGGAGGGACCGCTTGCAAGCCTTGCTGATCGCAATGGGATGATGCATAGGGAGAGCAAGGTATGACCACTGTACTAAGAGAGTCCACTGGAGGATGCGCATATTGAGCCTGGCAAGAGGGAGAAGTGCTATAGCAGACGCCATGGACCCTAGAGCCCTCAGGACCAACTCCGCCGGAACAGAACTTGAGTGGAGAATGGCCCGCACCTGGAGCTGCAGATTTTGAACTCTGTCCGCAGTGAGGAAGGCTCGTAAACTCCTTGCGTCTAGCCTGGCCCCTATAAAATCTAAGAGCTGTGTGGGCGCCAGGTTGGATTTCTTTGTATTTATTGTAATGCCCAGAAAGGGAGCAAGATGGAGAAAGGAGTCTCGCCAATAATAGTAGATGCCTTGTTGGGGCGTGAAGCCAGTCGTCCAGGTAGGGAAAGACCTGCACCCCTGAAGCCTCAGGTGGGCCGCTACCACTGCTAATACTTTGGTGAACACCCTGGGGGCTGTGGTGAGACCAAAGGGAAGGACCCGAACTGGTAGTGACTGGCTCCCAGCCGAAGCGGAGGAACCTCCTGGAGCGCCTGTCCATCAGGATGTGGTAGTACGCATCTTTGAGGTCTATAGAGCACATCCAGTGATTTTCTCCCAGAAGGGGGAGAATAGACTGCAGAGTGACCATTCGGAATTTTTCCTTGGGGACTGCCAGATTCAAGAGAGAAAGGTCTAGAATTGGTCTTAGTTCCCCCGTCTTCTTTGGCACTAAAAAGAACCTGGAGTAGAACCCTGATCCGATCTGGTCTGGGGGTACGGGCTGGATGGCTCTTTTCTTTAGCAGATGGCCAATTTCTGCCAAAGCGACCTCCCATTGACCGGGTGGAACGTCTGGGAGGGACTTCAACTTTGGAAGGTGAAGAAAAGGGATGCGGTATCCACTGGATATGATTTGGAGAACCCAGCGCTCTGATGTTATGGACTCCCATGCCGCTAGGTGCCCAGCGTCCCCGACTGCCTCCAGAGTGGAGCAGTCGGGCAACCCCTCAGGGTTGCTGCGCGGGCCGTTCAGAGAAAGGTTCTCTGGACCCGAAGTTTCTGGGAGCCCCTCTGCCTCTAGGGCGGCGTCCTCCCTGTCCTCCTCTGCCACGGAAGGACCGGTTGTCCGGAGCAGGCTGGGACTGCTGCGACTTCCGGAACCACATCTTCTTCTGACCCTTATGGTTCCTAGAGTAGGGCCTCTGGGGTGCAGAGAAGCGGATTCAGACGGCAGACAGCGTCTTCCCGTCCTTCTCGCTCTGGGTTAAGGTTTCGCGAACGGTTTTGCCAAAGAGGGCAGAACCATCGAAGGGGGCGTTTGCAAACGACACTTTGAAGGGCTCAGAAAAATCGCAGTGACGGAGCCAGGCCTGACGTCTAGTGACTAGGCCTGCCCCTGCGGCTCTAGCGGCGCCTTCCGTAGCGTGGGAGAGTAGCCGCATAGAGGTATTAGTAACTGATGTAAGAGTGGCCATGCGGGTGGAGTGCAGAAACCTGTCGTCCTCCGACATGGACTCTGGGGGAGATGCAGCGTATTCTTTAATGAGATCTCGCTGCATCCTAATGACGTGTGCCAGGTAGTTCAGCGCCCTCACCGAGAAGGTCGCTGAACTAAACATCCGCTTCCCCAAGCGGTCCATCATCCGAGACTCCTTGCTCGGGGGATGGACTGAGGGACTCTCCTGAGCAAGTTCCCTCTTGGTGGCCGCCGCCGTCAACATGGCATCTACCGGAGGCCCCTTACTCCAATGGGCACGGTCGGACGGTGGGCTGAGGATCCTATCGGGCCTCTTAGGAATTGGCTCCACGGCGTCCGGTTCCTTCCACGCCCTGGTGGTAATGAGGTCCACCAGGGGGTCGGCAGGAGGGGACACCCAAGAGGTAGACAGGCCCGCTTCAAATGCCTCCAAGAACACGGACTCGTCTGAGGAAGACTTGGGGGCAGACCCCCCCCCCTTATACGGAGCATTTCCATGATGTCTCCAAATGAGACATCCTCGGGGGGTGACCGTGGGGAGCCTTCCCCTTCCTCCAAGTCCGTGTCTTCCGTGAGAGACTCGGGGGAGTCAATGTGCCTCCTTTTGCACGTATGCTTGCGAGGAACATCCTCTGGGGGGCTGTCAGAGGACTCCTCGCAAGCAGCAACTTGTTCCATTGGAGCAGCTTGGGGCACAGAAGCGGGCTGTCCCAAGGGCCGGATGGTGGAAGCCTGGCCCAGAGCAGAGGGAGCACGGGACGGAGCGAAACAAGTGCGGGGTCCGGAGACCCTCAACAGGGCCCTCTCCACTACAAGCGCCGAAGGGCCGACCTCGACCAAAGGATCCGACAATGGCTCCCCTCGGATCCGAAGAGTGGATCGGAGCGCGCGCCGGATCCGAAGGGACAGTGTGCTCCGACACAGACGGTGCCAAAGGAGCACTGATCCCCCTGGATCCGAGGCTCGGATCCAGGCTCCGAGAGGTCGGATCCGATGCACTCGAGGGCAGGGTAGGATCTGAAGTACAAAGTACTATCGGCGCCGACCCACCCCCGGCTCCGAAGCTGCTCGGCTCCAGCTGCTCCGAACCCAGATAGCGGGTCGGAGAAGGAGCAATCGGTTTGAAAAAGGGTGTTGAACTCCCCCCCAGAGGGGGGGGGGGGAGGCAAGAGCACTCCCATCTGCATCTGGGCCTGGATGAACCTTCTCATCATCCGGTCCAGATCAGCATCGAGCTATCGTGGATCTCGGCGAGGCTACCGAGGTAGGCCTGGAGTGCCTCCTCGATAGCCTCGACGGAGATCGGGTCTCCTCCTCCTCAGGTCCCGGTGAAAAGCATACTGGAGACCGGAGCCGAGAAGGAGGAGACCGAGCCGACGATGGAGCCGACAGCGGGCCGGGAGAAGCCGCTTGGCTGGCGGGGCGAAACAGAGGTCTCGGCCCGCCGCTTATGGTGCTTCTCCCTCCGGTCCCTTTTCTTAGCATCCCTCTCCTCCGAACCAGAAACGGGAGGTTGAGTCCCAGGAGGAGGAGGGTGTGCCAGAGGGGATAACCGTAGGTACGGTTACTCCCGAAGGAGCGGAGGTCGGAGCAGAGTCCGGCGGTAAAAGGCCCGCCAGAACAAGCTTGGACCTCCGCTCCTCCAATGCCCTGGGGTTGAACCCTGCACAAATGGAACATCCAGATGTGAGGTGTTCAACCCCCAGGCATCTAACACACCGAGTGTGGCCATCAGCTGGGGAAAGCTTATGGCCACACTCGGAGCATTTAGAGAAGATAGATTTGGGTTGGTCTGCCATCCCAATCTAACACAGTAGTTACTAAAAACTAAAAGTAACTAAACAACAAAAATACACTCACAGGCCCAACACACACACACTACGCTAACAGCGAGGGGAGGGATATAACTTTTAGATTAACTCTAAAAAGTAAATATATCAAAGGGGAAACCTACACTTTCACACAAAAAATCAATAAAAACTTTAAAATTTTGAAATTTAACACTTAAACTAGCACTTAGCTTGAGAGCTTGGGAAACAAATCCAGTCACCATGCGCGGCAAACGAGATCTGGGGTCATGAGGGCAGAGCAGGGCATTATGGGTGAGGGGAGGAGCTGAGAGCTTGGATCCATAGCTGGAAAACCATGCTGGTTCGGATCCATAACCCACAGGTTGCAGACAAATGAATCTCCTACTTCAGATCAGAAATTCCAGAATTATGATCAGAAGAATCAGAAGGAAAATCAGTTCTAGGTCTCTTAGAGGGAGAAGGCTGGCTTCCCCTAATTAGAGTAATAAGGTCTTCAGTCACTCTTATTTTTTAGGCATACGGGCCTGACCATGCGGTTTGGACGTCGGTTTTCTAGGCATGGGTTAAGTTTTAGGCCTTGAAGAAGAAGATGGCATCAGTTTGATATGCAAGTCAGTAGGCCTGAATACACCCTCAGAGGCCGGTGCAGTAGCATATCAGTCTCTTTTAGGGAAAATATTTTGAAGCACTTATACTATTTACATGTCATTATCTACCTGTACATGTGGAAATGAATCAATGGTCACTGAGTGGACAAAGCACATGCACTGACATCTCTACTGGTCTTTGACACACACACACAGCAGCTGAGCAACCGTAAAGTGACATGCGTACCGTAGTCCAGTATCACAAGACAGGTCGATATAGTGGTCTAGTATGGCAGCACATGAACAGACTGTTTGAACATGCACCTTGTCAACAGCCTAAACTTACCTGTGCTCAAGAAAACACCATCATTACATACATAAATTTATCATTTAGTAGCAGTGTTTACATAATATGAGTAATAACATGCTGGCAAACATGGAAGTATCCTTAGGTAGCATTTTTACATTGTCTATATAAAGGTATTTAGGCTGAGGTTAAAGACAGATGACAGTAACAGGATACATGCCTACTTGCACAGAGTGATTAAATGATGTAAATGTTTTAGAAAACAGCATTTCCAAAGTGAACACACAAGACAGCAGTAGAATATATTCTTATTTACTTAAAGTGCATTACCTAAAAAAGATGATTATGGTAGTAATGTACCTACAGAGAAGGTATTTTGATTGTGAATGAAGGAAGATAGTGTATAATGTTTACTATGAGGTGTGATCCCAGCTGCAGAACTGAAGGAGAATGGTGGGACATCCTCACTTTGAAGTAGTGCACCTACTACACTGTCAGGTGAGCACTTCTGGAGTGCTGCTGTTACAGTAATCGGTGGAGTAATTCCTCTTGATTATACCTGAATTTACAGAACTGCTTTCCTTTTAACTCACGTTTTTGTCATGCTTCTTTATAACTTTTTTTTATTACTCAAGGAAACAATTAAAGATACAGACAGTAATGCTAGACATTACATGCTTATTAATGAGAAAACACATTTTGATGCAAACTATCTGGTTCTGTTCACTTTCTAAATGTATTGTAGTACTACTTAAAACTGTCCCTGAACCTGGGTCTTCAGAACTCACTCTTTTTGTAATTCAAGTTGCTAAGTATACCGAGGTATACCCAAAGGGTTCACTGTTTGAGATGCTGAACTGAAGCCAGATAATGAAGCTTAGATTTCAGTGATCCGTACTGTGAAGTTATGACCGCAGAATCATAGCCACCACCTTATACACTAGAAATGGAGAGATGCTTCTCACATGCCATGTATGCTCCAGTTCAGCAGACTGTATGTAATGACTGGTGCACTGTTTTCAGCACAGTGCTATACAGATGTTTTATCCATCAATAAGGCACAACCATAACAGCTGTAATACTTGTATGCTTTTGTCAGACTTGTGACTGATGCTATTTTTTGTGGGGTCTTGTCCTAATCAACCTTCCTAAGCTATGCTGAGATGTGGTGTATGGACAAAGTAAAGTTGTGTACCTACCATAAATGTAGATGTTAGAGTGTATTCACTTTTGCAAGTCATTACAATTGGGTTATCCTACTGGCAGGCTACCCGCAGTCGGCCTGAGTTCCAAAGTCTATGTCCGGCGTCGGTTGCTGTCGACTCCTCCCTGACGTCAGTGCGCCAGGGGTATAAAAGATGCAGCCGATGCCATTTTCTTCAGTTTTTCTTGCCCCAGATGTCAGGTGCCCCTAAAATGGCAGGCTCACTAATGCCCAAAAGCATGCACAACCAAAAAACAACTTTTCCTTTATCTACAAGCAAATACACCACATAAGTTATATAGAATAAAGAAGTACAGATAAGTCCCAGTAAGGAAAAGGGGGATTGAGGGAGGGTAACCTGGACTGCAACAGTGAATACACTCGAACATCTACATTTATGGTAGGTACACAACTGTACTATGTTCATCGTGTTTCACTGTTGCAGTCATTACAATTGGGTTGAACCCCAAAGCTATGGTTGGGAGGCTGGTGCTAAATAGGATTAGGAGAGGCTATCAGGCCCTGCAGAAAGTACAGTTTTGTACCTACCATAAATGCAGATGTCCGATAGGAATGCATCTGCAGTCCTTACAAATGGGTTGTCCTGTCGTCAGGCAGCCCTTCGGTCGGCCGGATTCCAAAGTCTGGGTCTGGCTTCAGCTGGTGTCGCACTTCACCCGACGTCATTGCTGCAGTTACTCGGGTATAAAGGCATCAGCCGACGCCATTTTCCTCAGTGTTTCTTGCCCCAGATGCCAGGTGCCCTCTAGGAAGGCTAAAATTTGGATAAATGCCAATGATTTCAAATATTAGAGAGCAAACAAAAAATAAGCATGTATGTACATATATACAAACAAATACACCATAATAGATTCCCCCAGCTAGCTATAAGAGGGGCAAATACCCTAGGAGTACCACAGAGGGGAAGGAGGGTGGGTAATCCTGACTGCAGATGCATTCCTATCGGACATCTACATTTATGGTAGGTACAAAACTGTACTATGTCCTTCAAGGATGCATCTGCAGTCCTTACTAATGGGCAGAATACCATAGACAAACTGGGGGAGGAGGAAAGATAGAATTATGGTGTAGTTAAGATCCCTTGCAAAACAGCAGTGGCAAAACCTGCTCGGGATCTAGAGTATAAAGGTAAATTATAATGCTTGGCAAATGTATGCACGGAGCTCCAAGTAGCAGCCTCTAAAATGTCTTTGGTAGCCACTCCTCGTAGAAAAGCTGTGGTAGTGGCTGTAGCTCTTGTAGAGTGAGGCCTGATGTTTTCTGGAGTTTTCTTTCCATGGTAGGAGTAACAAAATCTAATGCAATTTCCTATCCACTTAGATATTGTCTGTTTTGAAATTGCTTTCCCTTCCATTCCTGTTGCATATGCTACCAGTAGCTGGTCAGTTTTCTATTGCTCTTGGTCCTGTCCAGGTAGTAGCGTAATTGTCTGTGTACATCCAAGGTATGCAACAGTCTTTCTCCCTGTTCTGTGGATTGGGGAAGAATGTAGGTAGGTGGATAGCCTGATTTAAAGATACTCTGGAGACCACCTTCGGCATAAAAGTAGGATTTGTTCTCATGGACACTATCTTGATGGAAGATCAGAAAGGGCTGTACTGCCATTAATGCCTGTAGCTCAGAAACCCTTCTTGCTGAAGTGATTGCCAGCAGGAAAGCAGTTTTCCATGATAAGTATTGCAATTCTGCTGTTGCTGCTGGTTCGAAAGGAGGTAGTGTCAATTTTTCTAGCACAAAGTTCAAGTCCCATGCAGGTAATGGTGGCTTCCTAGGAGGTTTTACATTTTTAATTCCTCTCAGAAACTGCTTGAGCAGAGGATTTGAGAAAACTGGAGGATCCAAGTCGTATTCTGCTGAAATAGCTGAGGCATGAATCTTAATGGAAGAGTAGGACAGGCCTTTGTGGAATAGCTCTGCCAAGTATTCCAGGATGTTGGCTATGTTTACCAGTGACACATCTCCCCCTTTAGCAGTACTCCAAATGAGATATCTTTTCCATTTTGCTGAATAGGTTTTCCTTGTTGAAGGTCAGCGAGCTTCCAAGATAATGTCCTTAACCCTTTGGGATAAATTTGGGTTAATTTGTCTTATGCAATGTTCCAGGCAGTCAGCTGCAGAGTTTTCAGGTTTGGATGCAGGGTGTTGTAGTTGTTCTGAGTTAACAGCAAGGGAACTAGGGGTAAGGGCCATATCTGTTCCCGAGACATGCTCCTCAGTAATGGGTACCAATGTTGCCTTGGCCAATCTGGAGCTATCAGAATGATCCTTGGGCGGTCCTCTTTGATCTTCAATAGCACCTTGTGCATCAAAGGAAGTGGTGGGAATGCATATGCTGTCAGATTTTTCCAACTGAAGGATAGGAGTCCACCTTCCATGCCAGTGGGTGGTACGTCCTGGTGCAGAATTTCTTTAATTGGTGATTGTGTGGGGATGCAAATAAGTCTATTTCTGGGAGACCCCATTTTCTTGTAATGGTTTTGAAGATGTCCGGATGCAGCATCCATTCGTGGGCATCCGTGGTAGTCCTGCTTAATATGTCTGCTAGAGTGTTTTCTTTTCCTGGTACAAAGATTGCTTGTAACTGAATGTTGTAACTCAGGGCCACATTCCAGAGGTCCAGGGCCATCCGGCATAGAGGGTACGAATGTGCGCCTCCCTGCTTGTTGATGTACCACATAACTGTGGTGTTGTCTGTCCTTATCATCAATTGGCCTTGTCGAAGAAATGGTTTGAAAGTCTGAATTAGCAGTTTTACTGCCAGCATTTCCTTTAGGTTTATGTGTAGGTGCAGCTGTTCTTGAGTCCATAAACCTTGTATGCATTTGTCCATCATGTGGGCCCCCCAACCGAGGTCTGAGGCGTCCGTTGTGATGGTTTGGCTTGGTTGAGTGCTGTGGAAGGGCAATCCTTCGTTTGACTGACAGGCCTGAGCCCACCATTGGAATTCTTGCTTCAGGCATGGAATTATTGGAATTTGAGTTTCTAGGCTGTGCTTGTGCTGAGACCATAAATTCCTTAGGTACCACTGTAGCTTTCTCATATGCAGTCTGGCATGTGGGACCAATATTATGCAGGATGCCATGAATCCCAATGCTTATAGGACTTTTCTTGCTGTTAGATGGTTTTGTTTTGTTAATGCCAAGAAGTAGAGAGGGAGTTGCTCCTGTTTTTCTACCGTTAGGAATGCCATTTGTTTGGATGTGTCCAGCTCCACACCCAAAAAGGTTATCTTTTGGGATGGTATCAGCCTTGACTTTTTTATATTGACTGTATATCCCAGGGCTTGTAGAAGGTAAATGACTCTTTTCAAGTCTTCTGCTAGCTTGTTTTTGTTGTCCGCTTGTATCAGGCAGTCGTCCAGGTAAGGGTAGATTTGGATTCCCTGAAGCCTGCAATGATCGATTACTGATGCCAGGCATTTTGTGAACACTCTGGGCGCAATAGATAAGCCAAAGGGCAATGCTGAGAATTGATAATGCTCTGATCCTGCAAGAAATCTGAGGTATCTTCTGCAATTTGGTCGTATGGGGACGTGCAGGTATGCCTCCTTGAGATCTAGAGTTACCAGCCAAGACTCCTTGCCCAGCATGGGAAGAAGCTGCTGTAGGGTCAGCATTTTGAATTTTGGAACAATGAGGAATGTGTTTAAAGCGGACAGGTCGAGAATAGGTCTCCATTTGCTTTCTTTCCTTGGTACTAGGAAGAGTCTGGAGTAAAAGCCCTTTCCTTGCTCCATATATGGTACCTTTTCCACAGCTCTCATCTTTAATAATCGATTTACTTGTTTTAGAGCTTCTGCCTTTTGATTTGGAGGTAGGTTTGGCATTCCTCTCTCTCCTGGTAGAGTATGGAAATGAAACCTGTAACCTTGGTCTATTGTCTGCAAAATCCACTTGTCTCCTGTGATGTAATGCCAGTTCTTGGAAAATAAAGCTAGCTTCCCGCCTAAGGGTGCTTCTAGTTGTTCCCTGGTAGGCGGTGCCAGAGCCAAGTCACTGTGATTGTCCTGTAGTAGTGGTGGTGGCTGTGTCTGTGCCTCGCTGGTTGTTACCCTGCCACTGGCGTCCCCTGTAGGCACCCCTGGATTGGCTTCTGCCTCTTGAACGCCTATTCCTGCCTCTCTGTGCTTTGGAGGAGTCTGGAAAAGACAAATTCTTGGAGGGCCAATTCCTGCTAAACCTTGGAGGCTGGACCTGTAAGAAATCTTTCACTGTTTGGACAGATTTTGCCTTCTCTTCCATCTTCTTCAGCACCTGTTGTGCAGGAGAGCCAAACAAATTGATCTTGTCCATGGGAGCATCTAATAGTTTTGATTTGACATGGTCCGGTAAGGCCTGCTCTTTTAACCATGCATGCCTTCTGATAACTGTGCCAGTCATGGCTGATCTAAAGGAAGCCTCCAGTGCATCATAGCCGCATTTTAAAGAATGGTTACTAACTTGCTGAATGTTATGTACCATTTCCTGAACATATTTCTTGTCTAAAGGTTCATCAGAGGACAGTTTTTTGGTTAACTGGTCTAGCATAAATTCTTGATACTGGATCATATGAAATTGACAGTTCAAGGCCCTAGCTGACAGAGTAGCAGAAGTGTAAACGTTTTTACCCCATCTCTCTAAGGACCTTGATTCCCTTTCAGAGGGGAGGGGATTTTTGGCAGAGGTAGATGCTACAGCCTTAGGCCCCTGGGAGGTAGTCTCGGGATCTGCAAAAGGAGCCTTGTATAAATGGTGATGTGTGTCCGGGACCCTGTAGAACCTATTGGGCTTAGCAGGGGCCGGAGGTAATGAATTAGGAGCAGTACAAGCATCATTAAATGCATCATCTACAACAGAAAGAACTGGAGGTATAGCTAAAGGCCTATGTTGTGGTAAATGCAAAAAGGTTCTAAGCCTTTTTCTGGAGTCTGAAAAATCTTGGCCCTGCCACTGAAATTGTTCCCTCATAGCATGCAAGGTTTCCCCAAAGGAAAATTCCTCAGGCGGAGAGGCAGAAGGGATGGACTCTTCAGCATCAGAGTCTTCATAAGGGGAAAAAGGAGCCTCTGGAGGGTCTGTATTATCTGAATCATCAGAGGAATCATCTGTGGAAACTGGCTCAGGGGGCTCTGCTCTAGGCCTCTTCTCTGGAGGTGGGTGAGAGGCCCTGTCTGGGTGAGGTTGGGATCCCCGGATTAAAGAAATGAGATCCTCTGCTAGACTAAGCATTTGGGAACTGGAGCTAGGCCTGTGAGAGGGGGTCTTAACAGGCACAGATTTAGTAGCTTTAGCTGCTTTAGCCCTGGCAAAGGCCTTAATGGACATGGCTGCAGGAGGCCTAGCAGCTCCACGTGCAGGGGTTGAAATATCCAAGGGAATAGTGTCAGATAATTCCTGAGAAACCACAACTGCAGGTTGGATTTCAGAAGCCGATTCCACCAGGTTGGAAGAGGCCTCGGTAGAAGGTAATTTTTCGGCTGAAGGAAGAACCGTTTGCTCGGTTTCAGCCGAAACCGAGACACTCGCGGTTGGCTTAACCGCGGCTTCGGCCGAAACCGCGGACCGCAAGTGTCTGTCCTTTTCCTTGCGTTTTTTGGATATTTGTGAAGTCGGAGGATCCGACGGCATAATATAAGCAAAATCAGAGCCGAAAAACTGCTCAGCAAATTCCGACCGACGTCTAAGCGTCCGTCGGTTAAAAGAAGCACAGGCTAGACAAGCTGCTACGTCGTGGTCTGGGCCTAAACAAGGTAAGCAGTAAGAGTGGAAATCTTTATGAGGTATTTGTTTCCCACAAGTTAAACAGTTATTCACTTTTTCTGACATCGGCTGAGGCAAGAAAGAGTCCCCAACGGGGTACTTAGCTTTTTAGAAGTCTTCGGTAGTAGTAGAAGTATTCGGTAGTAGTAATCTCTGGTTCTGACCGACCGGCACTTGCGAACAGCTTCTGCTTCGGGCGCCACGCGGCAAGAAAGACGGAGGAAAATGGCGTCGGCTGATGCCTTTATACCCGAGTAACTGCAGCAATGACGTCGGGTGAAGTGCGACACCAGCCGAAGCCAGATCCAGACTTTGGAATCCGGCCGACCGAAGGGCTGCCTGACGACAGGACAACCCATTTGTAAGGACTGCAGATGCATCCTTGAAGGACATCTGCAGTGGCAAAGCCTGCCCTGGATTTAGGAGAGAGAGGTAAGTGATAGTGCTTTGTGAAAGTATGCACTGAACTCCAAGTTGCAGCCTCTAAGATGTCTTTGGTTGGTACTTCTCTGAAGAAGGCTGCTGAAGTGGCTGCTGCTCTGGTTGAATGTGGTCTAATGCCCTTAGGCACTGATTTGCCATGCTGTGAATAGCAGAAACGAATGCAGTGGCCTATCCACCTTGAAATAGTCTGCTTTGAGATAGACTTTCCTTGTGATCCTGCAGCATATGCTACTAGAAGTTGTTCAGTCTTTCTGAAAGCTTTGGTTCTGTCCAAGTAGAAGTGTAGCTGTCTGTGAATGTCCAAAGAATGCAGAAGTCTCTCACCCTTATTCTGTGGGTTTGGGTAAAAGGTAGGCAAGTGAATTGTTTGGCTAAGGGCCACACTGGTCACTATCTTAGGCATAAATGTAGGGTTTGTCCTCAGAGAAACCATGTCAGGTAGAAAATGATTAAAAGTTTCCACAGCCATGAGTGCCTGTAACTCTGAGACTCGTCTAGCGGAGGTTATTGCTAGGAGCAGAGCGGTTTTCCAGGATAAGAATTATATATCAGCTGCAGAGGCTGGCTCAAAGGGAGGCAGTGTAAGTTTTTCCCAGACATAGTTGAGGTCCCATGCAGGTATTGGTGCTCTCCTTGGGGCTCTTATGTTTTTGGCCCCTTCGAGGTACTACCTTATTATTGGATGAGACAAAATAGGTGGTTCTGTATTGTAATGAGCTGAAATGGCAGAGGCATGAATTTTATTGGATGAAAAGGAAAGGCCTTTATCCAGCATCTCAGTTAAGTATTGCAAAATCTGAGGAATATTTGGAACAATCGTGTCAATACCTTGTGCCTGGTTCCAAGCGCAGAATCTCTTCCATTTTTCTGCATAAGATTTTCTGGTGCTAGGCCTCCTGGCCTCCAAAATAACATCCATAACTGCTTTAGAAAGAGGTGCATCTTGAAAGGCTGCAATATCCGCCATACTGCCAGGTTTATGGTCCTGAGTTGGCTGTGCAGTATCTGACTGTCTTGTTGAGTCAATAAGTGAGGAATTTGAGGTAGTGTCCAAGCTGGTCATTGGGACAAGCTCTTTAGGATTGGGTACCAGTGCTGGCAGGGCCAGTCTGGGGCAATTAGTATCATTTTTGGCTTCTCTTGTCTGACCTTGAGGAGTACCTCGGGAAGGAGAGGCAGAGGAGGAAAGGCATATACTGTTAGGTTTTTCCAGCTGAAAGATGCAGCATCCACTTTCCATGCTTGCTTGTGATAAGTCCTTGTGCAGAATCTTTGTAGTTGGCAATTGTGAGGAGAGGCAAATGGGTATGTCCGGGCATCCCCAGTTCCTTGTTATCATGCTGAAGAGTTGTGGATCAAATTTCCACTCTTGGGGATTCATTAGGTTTCTGCTTAGTTAGTCTGCCAGAGTATTTATCCTTCCTAGCAGGAATTGTGCTTGCAGATGCACTTGGTAAGTCAATGCTGTATCCCACAAGTTCATGGCTAGTCTGCAGAAGGGGTAGGAATGTGTGCCCCCTTGCTTGTTTATGTACCACATGACTGTGGTACTGTCCATCTTTATCAGTAGTTGTCCTTGATGAAGTAGATCCTTGAAGGCTGTCAGGGCATTTTGAACCGCTAGCATCTCTTTTTGATTGATATGTAGATGCATTTGACTTGCGGACCATGTGCCCTGAATACATCTTCCTGCCATATGTGCCCCCCAGGCATAATCTGATGCATCTGTTGTCAATGTCTGCCTGGCTGTGGGTAAGGTGAATGGCTGTCCCGTGTTGTGGTGACAGGCTTTTGCCCACCATCAAAATTCCTGTTGCAGGCAGGGAATGAGGGTAATTATTGTTTCCAGGCTGTGGCAATGTTGAGTCCAACAACCTTTTAGATACCACTGAAGTTTCCTCATATGCAGTCTTGCATATGGAATTAGCTGAATGCAGGATGCCATGACGCCCAAAGCCTGAAGAATTTTTCTTGCAGATAACTGGGTCTTTGTTGCCAACATTGTGAAATAAGTAGTCAGTTGTCTGTGTTTGTCTGGCATGAGATAAGCCATCTGGGCAGTTGTATTTAAGCTTGCACCCAGGAATATTATCTCTTGAGAGGGTACGAGTTTTGATTTCTTTTCGTTTACTGTGTACCCTAGGCCTGCTAGTAATGTTTTTACGAACGCCAGATGCTGTAGTAGAGTGTCCTTGTTCTCTGCTTGAATAAGGCAGTCATCCAAGTAAGGATATATTTGAATTCCTCTTTGTCTGCAAAAAGCAATTATTGGTGCTAGGCACTTTGTGAAGACCCTGGGCGGAGTAGATAAGCCAAAGGGCAGTGCAGAAAATTGGTAATGCATTGAGCCAGCTATAAATCTGAGGTATCTTCTGCAGGATTGTCTGATTGGGACATGCAGGTATGCCTCTTTTAGGTCTAAAGTCACAAGCCAAGCCTTCTTGCCCAGCACAGGCAGAAGCTACTGCAGAGTTAACATTTTGAATTTTGGAATTCCAGGAATGTGTTCAGGACAGACAGGTCCAGTATTGGTCTCCAGGTTTTGTCCTTTCTGGGCACCAAGAATAGCCTTGAGTAAAATCCTCGTCCCTGCTCTTGCTGTGGTACTTGCTGAATGGCCCTCATGTCCATGAGGAATGAAACTTGTTTTTGTGCCTCTGCCCATTGATTGCGTGGCAGGTCTGGCATATCGTTTGGCCTTGGCAGAGTGTGAAAATAGAACCTGCAGCCCTGGGATACGATATTTAAGACCCATTTGTCCTGAGTGATCATGTGCCAATTTTGAGCAAAAAGTGCTAGTTTTCCCCCCAAGGGAGCTGCCAGAAGATAAGTGCTTGGTGCTGGCAGGGGAAAGTCATTGAGACCGCTTCCTGTATGGCTGTGATTTTTCTTCTCCACTTTTGGAGGTTGACGCACCCCATTGTTTAGGCCTGTATGAGCCTTGGGGCTGTGATCTGCCTCTGGGGCATCTGTATCTACCTCTTTGTGGCCTGTCTGACCAATTCTTTGCAGGCCAGTTCCTGCTAAATCTGGGAGGCTGTACCTGTAAGAAATCCTTGACTGTTTGCATAGATTTAGCTTTGTCCTCCATTTTCTTCAAAACCTCTTCTGCTTTAACACCAAACAAGGTATCAACATCTAATAATTTTGCTTCAATATGATCGGGCAGATTCTGTTCTTTTAACCAAGCATGTCTCCCAATGACAGAACCTGTAACCGCGGCCCTGCAAGAGGCCTCTAGAGAATCAAAACCACATTGCAAAGTATGCTTTCCTACATGTTCAGCAGCATGCAATAAATCCTGCATTTCTTTGCTTTCAGCACATTCTGAATTTGTCAACATTTTTTGTTTAAGTAGTGACATTAGATATTGCTGATATTTAAGCATATGAAATTGACAATTTAAAGCTCTAACAGCCAAGGTAGCAGAAGTATAAATCTTTTTCCCCCATCTGTCCAGGGCCCTTGAATCCCTATCAGAGGGTATAGGGTTTTTGCAGAGGACGCCTTGACCCGTTTGGGACCCTGAGAGATAGTTTCTGGGTCTGCAGCAGGGCAGCAGGGTTTTTATAAAGAAATTTATGTAAATCAGGAACCCTGTAGTGCCTATCTGGCTTAACAGAAGCTGGTGGCAAAGAGTCAGGAGACAGTCCGGACTCTGAAAATACATCATCTAAAATGTCTAAAACAGGAGGAATAGCAAGGGGCCTGTGCTGAGGTAATAAAAGGAAGTCTCTGAGCCTTTTCTTGGATTCTGAGTAATCTTGGCTCTCCCTGTGGAAATGCTCCCTCATAGTATGCAGGGTTTCCCCAAAAGAATAATCCTCAGGAGGAGAGGCTGAAGGAATAGATTCTTCAGCATCAGAATCCTCATATGGAGGAAGAGGATATTCCAGGTCAGAAGAAGAATCAGAGGAAATGGAAACCTGATCTGAAGATGCATATTCTATCTCTTGTCCTCTTATCAGGAGGGAGATGGGAGACCCTGATCAAAGTAATTAGGTCTTCGGCCATTTTAAGCATCTGTTTTTTAGGCATGGAGGCCTGTCCAGGAGAATGCTGTACTTGTTTCTTTGTCTTTAGAGCTGCTTTAGTCTTTGCCTTTGAAGCTGAAGTTGGTTTTACATATCACTGTGTAGGCCTGAAAACACCCTCAGAAGCTGATGCCTGCTCAGCGGCTCTGGACCCATCTGAGGGTATAGTTTCCGAGAGTCCAATACCTTGAGTTTCCAGTGACCTAGTTGGCTCCACGTGGGAGTCAGAAGAGGCCTGTGGCTCTGAGGTAGCGGGCGTCAGGGGCTGCGAAAGCACCTCACTGAGAATCGGTGACAGGCCTAGCAGAAGCCTCTTCGTCGGGTTTGGACCTTTTTCTTTGCACTTTTTATAAACTCTGGTAGTCAGTTGCTCCAATGGCATTATATAGTTAAATCTTCTGCCAAAATAATGAAATGCAAAATCGTACCGACGCTTAATAGTGCGTTGGTTAAATCTAGCACAAAACCGACAACTAGCAACGCCGTGGTCAAAGCCTAGGCAAGGAATACAGTAAGAATGAAAATCCTTATGAGGTATTTGCTTCCCACAAGAAATACAATTATTAACTTTTTCTGACATCGGTCTGGAGCAAGAAAAAAGTTTCCCCAACGGGGTACTTAGCTTTAATGAAGACTATGGATCTGAAATTCGAATTTGAAAATCTCAGGAGTTGGCCGACTGCCACTTGCGAATTGCTTTGCTTCGGGCACCGCGCAGCAAGAAAGACTGAAGAAAATAGCGCCGGCTGCATCTTTTATACCCCTGGCGCACTAATGTCAGGGAGGAGGCGACAGCAACCAACGCCGGACCTAGACTTTGGAACTCAGGCTGACTGCGGGTAGCCTGCCAGCAGGATAACCCAATTGTAATGACTGCAACAGTGAAACACGAACATCTAGCTAGCTCAGGTACTGGCTACTGAAAGCAGCATTTTTAATACATTTAGTCTGTAACCAATTTTGCTGTGCTGACAGGTTGACTAGTGAATCCTTTTAGACAGACACCAACTAATTAACTAAAGACAATTGTTTTTGTTTTGTTATCTAGGCATCATCTGTGGTAAATGCAAGACTTCAATACACAATATGTCTCAATGCATGCTTTTCTGGAGGATATTTGTTTTGCAGTAAGTGGGCATAACTGCGGGAATTGGTTTAGGTTTTAAACCATGTCATGAAGGCAAAGATGCTGCTACATGGTCAGATATGAGATGGGGTATATTTTGATAATGGTACTTGACTGTATTTATTGTTAGTTGCATAGAAATACTATCATATGGTATGGAATATAGTGTCACCCTTAACTACATTCCATTTGATAAAGAACTTTTAAATGCGACTCACACTAAGTGTGCTTGGAAGGTGGCATACAAGGCAGCCACTAATTCCTAACCAGATTGCATGATGTGTTACTGACATCTGCCTTGACCTCTATAAATTCAGTATACATTGCCTTGCGAGATATTCTCATGTGCAAGGTGTTTATAAACAAAGGTCTAAATTGCCCCACACCTCCCTGTGCTGAACACCCAGGAATGTTATCCTTTCAGTCAAACTAAGGTTTAATAAACACACACACTGTCTTCTGGGCAACTATTTTGGGACACAAATACTTTGCATCTACAGCAAAAGCCATCCTATTTATCTTACTTCATCTGATACTGCTGTTCAGACACCTGTAAACTTCATAGGTCATCGTCTCTGACTTTGTATCCCATGACTTGTGTCACACTCCCTTCTCCACTGAAACTGAACAATCGCTTTCATTCACTGAGTCGTGATGTCCGTATAATCAATTCATTTGCACAGCAGGATACCTGCTACGTTACCCCTCTTACTGTACTGAAAACTGAGGTCATTGCTATTCATCAGGCTTCACAACTTAAGGATATGTAGCTAGTAAAACATCTGAAGAGTGCCTCAATTGTACACTTAATGAGCATTCTTTATAATATTTTTATACATTGCTTTTGCCTTAAAATGTTTCAAGATTTGGTGTCTGGCTGACACTTAGATGCTGCTGCACTGCTGTTTAAACCAAACATGTTATTTGTACTGGAATGTGAAGTGCTCCTCCCTTTTCTCCAGATGCCCCCCCACTGCCCTTCATTGCGGTAAATGTACATCCCCTACTAGATTTTCTCATCACATTATGGGGATATTTGCTGTGCTGATGACTCTGAGCAAACTACCCTTACAACTTCATCTCAGCTGCAAGAAATAAGAATACATATAACATTAGAAATATAGCATAGAAACATTCACCCAGTGCAATTTTGTTCTTCACACGATGCTTTATGCTTCCACCAGCTTGAGCAGAATACTACAACGTAAGTGGCTAGGATGCCAAAATGTCAGCACCATCCTGCCTCAAAAATGGGAGGCTTGAGCTCTGCCAAATAGGGACGTAATAATTAAAATCCCACACCCTGGCATAACAGCAAAAAGAGGGTGATGGAGGGATAGAGGGTATATCTACTGCAAGAGTAATCTATTTGAACATCTACAGTTATGATGTGTTTACTTATGCAACTATACAATGCTCAATATTAGATCACTGTTGCAGCAGTCTAAACTATACGGGATGAATACCAGATGTTAGAAAGAGGGTAGGGGGAAAGATCAGAGTGCAGGTCGTCATACAGGACAGTCCTAGCAAAGCCTGCTCTGGACGTAGAGAAGGAATCTAGCTTGTAGTGCTTAGCAAAGTTATGCAGAAATGACTAAGCTGCTGCATATTTCTACAGTCTACACCTTTCACAAAGCCAGAGCCTAACAAAAAGGATTAGCATGAGAAAATAATTAAAAAAAAATCTCCACTTTCACATGCTTCCCTCTTTTTCCTATCTTCAATGGAATTAAACAGTTGATCATAAGTGCTGAAGATTTTTGTCCAGTTACTGTAGTATGCGAGTTGCCTGTGGGCATCCACAGTACGTAAAATTCTCTCCCCCATGTTTTTAGGTTCTGGTAATACAAGGAGATGAACTGCCTTACTCAAGGTAAACTCAAACAACCTTGGGCAAAAGAGAAGGGTTTGTCCTCAAAGTTACTCTATGTGAAAAATGACATAGGGAGGACTTAACTGCTTAAAACTCAGATACTCTTCTTGCGGAACTACAGAAATTAATACAATGGATTTCCCAATATGAGAATTTCAGATCAACCTCATGAGCAGGTTCAAAAGAAATTGGGCAAGTTTTTCTAATGTAAAATAAAGACCACAAGAAAGAGCGACATACCTTCACGGTAGCCAGATATATAAAACTCCTTTCAAAAGCTGTTTCACTTGATACAGACAAGAAAGGATGGTCTAAGGGCAGACAAGCAGAGATGACGGAGTTGAATCCTGACAGTAGAGCAAGACAGGCCAGTGGAAAGCAACTCACAAAAAAATCTGCAGAACAAAATGAGTCCGAGCCTTAAAGGGATCCTGGTTCTCATCATGGCACCAACTATAGACTTGTTTCCACTCTCCCCACATATGATTTTATAGAAGCAGGTTTCTTTGCTGCCTTTAATACCTGCTGCACATCCTCAAAAAAGGTGCTTAAATGGTACTAAAATTCTATCATCCAGACATTCAATTGACGTAATTAATGTTTGGGTGCATCAAACAACCAGTGTCGTGTGTGAGTAAGTCTATTCTGTGAAGGAGCCTACAGTAACTGCCCTTGGCCATTAATAAAAGGAGGAAGAACCATACTTATATCTTTGTGAAGTCCTTCTGAATCTTTAGAACCACCATGGCTATCAGAGGAATGGTGGAAAAGCATCCAGAAATACTGCATTCCATGGGGATAAAAAGGTGCCCATCTTCCAGGCCTGTGGGTAAGGAGTCCTGCAGCATAACTTCTTTAACAGAGTGTTTTGCTGCAGGGAAACAGATCTGTTCGAGGAGTTCCATACAGATAGAGCAATTCCTGGAAGACCCCTGGGAGCAACTTCAATTTGTTAGGGTCTGCTCTGCTCCTGCTCAGCTCGTCTGCAACAAAGTTTTACTCTGACAGAAAGCAGGTAAATTAGAGAGAGACTGTGTCAAGCTGCTAATCCCCAGGCTACAACAGCTAGTCTGAAAAGGGGGTAGGAACCAATCTCCCCCATTTTTTTTTATGTACCACATCACTGTGGTGTTGTCTGTGATTACCAGATGAGGGCATTGAGTTCAAAGATGGTTTAGGGATTTAAACATCTGTCCATATTTTTTGCAGTTTTTAATGAAGTACTTTACAGGGGTGGCCATGGTGGTGCAGTGGTTAGCATTACCGCCTCACAGCAACAGGTTCTCGGTTCGATCCTCGGCTGGGGTGCCTTCTGTGTGGAGTCTGCATATCCTCCCTGTGGTCGCGTGGGTTTCCTCCGGGTGCTCCGGTTTCCTCCCACATCACAAAGACATGCTGCAGGTGGATTGGACACACTAATTTGGCCCTAGGTGTGTGTGTGCCTTCTGTGGAAGGTTGGGCGCCGGGCTGGCAACTCGAAACCGTAAAACTCCACTGCCAATCATGAGCGGACAAGGTGATCCACTGTGGTGACCCCTAACCAGGAGAAGCCGAAAGAAGAAGAAGAATGAAGTACTTTACAGTTTCTGATGAAGTTCCTGTGTTTTGGAATAAAAGAGCTAAAACTGTGGTGAATAAACATTTGGCTGAGACTACTGGTGCAGCGTCATTTTTATATTTAAAGACATTTATCAGAGCCATTATTCTTTAACAATTAATTGCTTTAATTTCTCTGGCTTGTTCCACTGGACCTAGACATTTACTCCCTTGAACACAGTCTCCCTAAAGCAAAGTCTGAGGCATCTGTAGTTACAGAATGAGTAGGGGCTTGAAAGGATAAAGGGAGCCTAGGTTGAGAGACAACAGATTGACCCAGTAGGAGTAGCTCTTTTTTTTTTTTTTTTTTTTTTTTTTTTAAGTCCCAGTACTGCAATGAAAGGCATACTTCTCAACCAATGAGCACAACAAACCTGGACAAAGCCTAAAATAATGAGGGGACAAATGCCCACAAATAGGAAAATATTTAATTTAACAGCATTTTTACACTGAGTATTTTCTGACTGCACTCTTGTGGCAGAAGTGCGCTGTAGCAAACCTATCTGAATTGGGGACTGCTGGCAGATAGCTTATTGTCTGTAGGCCTTGGTGTTGAACTTTTTTTCCTGATTCTATACAATCCCAGTGTTTGCACTAAGCTGCTCTCCACACAGCTGTGGTTAACAGTAAATGCTTTCAAGTAAAAATTTCACTTAAATTAACTATCTCTGTAACCTTCACCCCTGCTGCTCTAGGTGTATCGGAGTTGCCCACAGAGTAGCATCGTCTTGTTGGATAGCTGCAGTTCATACTGAGTATAGCACCCACTCCGTCAGCCTGCGATCATCCCAGTCCAGTTAACTCATTCCCTCCAATGGAGCTCTTTTGAGCGTGTACCTTTAACTCCCAGTGGGTGTGGCTTCAGCCTTTAAAAAAATGAAGTTATCACCTTACAGTTCTAACAAATGCTCATTAACAGAGTTCAAATATCAAAACAATTGTGTTTGCCATCATGTATGCTTCAAGATAAAATATTCTGATATGTAACATGGTTTTGGAATTATTAATGCAAATATGAAGAGGCAATATTTGACGCCTAGAGGAGCAGTAGGAGGTAACTGTGCAAATGCCTGGAGACGTCACTCGGCTGTAATGAGTTAAATCTACCCACACTCCCTCCCTTGTTAAACCCATAGTAAAAAAACTGAAACCATGGATAGAGAATTGAGACTACTCTCACATGCTGACAAATCAAATGACAAACAGGTTGTCAGCACATGCACATCATTTACCTCACTAAACAAAGTTTTGACACAAACCCACATATGCGGAGGTATGCACAAGTAACTTTCCAAACCCACAGAGGCTTCCCATACTTTTCCCTCAAAAAAACACTTGCAAACAAAACCAAATCGACACAAACCACTACACACAAAAATAAACATGACAGTGTCTCCACAAGCAAGCCACTATGGCAAATCACTACACAAACACCTTTGTCACAGGAGACTCCAATGTGAGACACACACATGCTCCTCTCACCAGGTTGGATAAAGCCAGAGTTACAGTCAGTTGCCTACCAAGGAACAGGATTTGTCAGAACACGCAGACACTCGGGTCACTAAACCATAAATACTAGTATGGCTCGGAAATAGTTCATGTGGGTGTGAATGACCAGAGATATACTTCTCCAAACTATATGGCGAGGGACATGATGGATCTCTGAATGTGTCGCAGGTGGGTATAAGCCTCGCACTGAGTAGCATTCTACCCTCACAAAAAATCATATCACAATACAAACAGAAACTGATTTGAACTAAGTAATTGGCTTGGCTAAGGATATCATTCCAAAAGGATCCATTATTTGAAAGTCCAGGACAACGTGAACCACAGACCACAATGCTTTGCCAGAGATGGTCTGCTCCTGTCGCTGATAGGCTATCAAATACTGGCCAAGGCATTAACCACCCCCATAATGCCTTTTTAATGCATTGCTAAATCAACAGACTTAGCAACTTAAATTCTTCTAATGCCAAGCTGAAGGTACTATTGCTCAGTGATAGGAGTCTTAAAAAACTGCACTCCCTGGAAGCTCTACTTGCCCTGGAGAATGTTAATGTCTGTGCAGTCAGAGACATAGTGCAAGGCTACAGTGCCTATCACACATTTAGACCAACCCCTGAAAAGAAATCAAAGGAGGAGGTGTTTCCAATTGCACAAAAAATAATGACATGCAAGACTGGTCAAGCAGGATGACCCGCTTGAGCTACTCCATGTCCAGCTGACCACAGGCAAAATCTCCTATCATATCATCGCTAGCTTCAGGTTCCCCAACCATGAAAACCAGTCTGCATACCTGAAGTTACTAGAATCATTTACCATTCACCCTTCCATAAACTGGGATACATACACGACCACTAACATGAAGGCTCAGAGATTCCTGGACTTTGTCAATGCAAATGCTTTGGAAAGAATAGGTGTGTAAAATCTTACCATAAACCAAGGATGTCCTTCTCATCCATGTTGCAATATTCTAAACATAAGGGATCCCCCACCTGAGGCGAACCAAATGTCCGGCCCATATACAAAAGATTAGCCTCGCTGCTGTATGTTGCATGGGACATCACACGTAGGTACCATAAACGGTGGGCCATAAATGTGACGTCTGCATGCACAGACCTCAGAAATGAATACCCCAGTCAGAAAGTAGTTTAAGGGAAACTGATCAGGATGTCATCCAGAAAAGGAAAGTTCATAGGTTGACACTAGGCTATCTGCCCTAGGGCATTTATAAGCCTAGCCAGAGTGTGTTTGGCTTTCGCCACCCTTTTAGATTAGTTGACTGTGCCTTTGTATAGTAGGTCACAGAAGGTAGCCCTTTTAAGGTTTGTTTACTATAAGCAGCAACACAGAAGAAATCCCAGGGGTAAACTTATGATCTCCCATCCATTCCTCAAGATTTCTCTTGAAGAGGGTCAGTGAGGGGATCTGCCTGACATGGATTGGGATTTTGTTCCAGAGTGAGGGGAGCCTCTGGGATATGAATATGCCCTGCCAGCATGTCCTATTTATTTCTGTGCTGAGGTTCAGGTCCCTGGAGCATGTAGCTCTAAAGGATTTAGATTTCCTGAGGTGAAGCATATCCATTAATTCTGGGTTGGACATGGCTTTATATGTCAGACACAGATCACCTCTGAGTAGGCGATAAGCAACTGAGTAGAGCTGGAGTTTCTTTAGCAGAACTGCATAGGGCATCTGTTTGAGCCCCTTGATCCTCTTGGTGAGATACTTTTGGGGACTTTCCAGTTGCTGAAGGTGTCGGGTAAGGTACATCCCAAACGGGGCATTGTACTCAATTATGGGCCTGATAAGTGATGAGTAGAGTGGCACAATGACCTCTCGATCTAGATATGAACCCTTTCATAAGGTGGACTATATAGAAGGTCTTTCTAACCACTTTGGCAACGTGATTGTCAAAGGAGAGATTGCTATCTACTTGGGTCCCCAAGTCCCTAATTACTTCTTCCGTACTTAATGGACTACCACCTATGTGGTAATTTGTGGGCACATTGTTTTTTCCAAACAGGATGACTATGCACTTTTTGGCATTTAGCTTTAGGCCATGGCTATTCAGTTAACTGAATATAAAGGAGAAGACGTAAATGCCTTAGTGGGGGTAGGAGGGAGAGAACAGAAATACTGCAACATGGAAGTGAAGGACAAAGTACAGTTGTGTACACTTAACATAAATGTAGATGTTGAAGTGTATTTACTGTTGCAGTCATCACATTTGGGTTATCTTGCCAGGGGGTAGCTCTCAAATGGCCCGAAAACCAGATGCTTAGTATTTCTGCATCGGTTGCTGTCACTCCAGGACTGACGTCAGGTTGTCAGTGGTATAAAATCAGGCAGCCGACGCCATTGCATCAGTTTTTCTTGCCCTGTCAGGAGCACCCAAATAGGGAGCTAGGTTATGGTGGATAAATACCACCAGTAGAAAGTAAATACCAAAAATTCCCTGTAAGGAGAGAGGAAGAGAGAGAGAGACAAGGGGGATGGAGAGAGGGAAACTAGGACTGCAACAGTGAATACACTCTAACATCTACATTTATGATAAGTGTATACAACTGTACTATGTTCTTCATGTTTCACTGCTGCAGTCATCACATTTGGGTTGATTCCCAAAGCTGAAGAAAAGGGTGGAGGCAGTCAAGAAGACTGGGGGCTGACTAGGATGCCTTGCAAGAGTGCGGTGGCAAAGCCTGCCCTGGATTTGGAGAAGACAGGTAAGTGGTAATGCCTGGTGAAGTTATGAATAGAAGCCCATGTTGCAGCCTCCTGGATGTCCCTGGTGGGGACCCCTCTAAGGAAAGCTGCAGAGGTGGAGGTTGCCCTGGTGTAATGTGCCCTGACCCACTTTGGGGGCATTTTCCCATGCTATTTATAGCAGAAATGGATGCAGTGTGCATTTGAAGATGGTTTACCTGGATATGGCCTTGCCCTCTGCCCCTGCTGCGAAGCTGACTAGCAATTGATCAGTTTTTCTAAAAGATTTAGTCCTATCCAGATAGAATATGAGCAGTCTGTGCACATCTAGAGAGTGCACAATCCTTTCCCCCTTTGTTTTGTGGGTTAGGGAAAAAGGTGGGCAACTGAATGGATTGGTTGAGAGCCACACTGGACACCACTTCAGGCATAAAGGATGGGATAGCCATGAGGGAGACCCTGTCAGCATGGAAAATGAAGGGTTCTAAAGCCATGAGTGCTTGCAGCTCTGATACTCTTCTAGCTGGAGTAATGGCCAGAAGCAAGGCTGTCTTCCAAGAGAGGAATTTTAACTCTGCTGAAGCTGCTGGTTCAAATGGGGGGGGGGGGTAAGGGTGAGCTTTTCCAACAGAAAGTTAAGGTCCCAAGCTGGGGTAGGAGCTCTTCCTGGTGGCCTTATTAGCCCCTCTTAGGAACTGTTTGATGAGAGGGTGAGTAAAGAGAGGTAGCTCTGTGCTGTAATGAACACAGGTGGCAGAGGCATGAACTTTAATAGAAGAGAAGGATAGACCCCTGTGTAGTAGGTCTGCTAGGTAATCCAGAATGAGAGGTAGGGAGGGCTGTGCCATTCCGTTTCCCTTAGCCTGAATCCATGTGCAAAACCTTTTCCACCTGTCAGCATAGGATTTTCTAGTGCTGGGCCATCTGGCCCTCAAGTATAACATCTAGGACTTGTTTGCTTAGGCTGGCAGCCTGAGGAGAGGTCATGGAATAAGCCAGGCTGCCAGGTTGAGGGTCTGCAATTGGGGATGTATGAATTCTCCATTCCTCTGGGTCAGGAGTGTTGGGATCTGAGGTAGGTGGCAGGGGTGACAGGCTGTGCAGCAGTGGATACCATTGTTGGCATGACCAGTCTGGGGCAATCAGGACTGCCCTCGGTTTTTCCTCCCTTATTTTGAGCAGTACCCTTGAAATGAGTGGTAGAGGAGGAAATGCATAGACCAAGAGGTTTACCCACTGGAAGGATACAGCATCCACTTTCCAGGCCTTTCTGTGAGGTTCCCTGGTGCAGAATTTTCTGAGCTGATGATTGGAGTGGGAGGCAAATAAGTCCACCTTTGGGGTGCCCCATTTCTGGGTTACAAGGTTGTGTGGTCTAGCAGGTTTCTGCTTAAGTTGTCTGCCAGAGAGTTTAGGGAGCCTGGCGGGAATTGTGCTAGCAGGTGTAGTTGCACGGCTGAGGCCGTGTGCCAAAGGATCATGGCGCACCTGCAGAGAGGATAAGAGCGAGTACCTCCCTGCTTGTTGATATACCACATCACGGTGGTGTTGTCCGTTTTGAACAGTAGAGGCCCTAGGGAGAGTAAGGGACTGAAATCTGTCAGGGCGTGCTGAACAGCTAGCATCCCTTTTTGGCTGATGTGCAGATGTATTTGATTTGGGCTCCAATGGTCCTGAATGCACCGGCCGTCCAGGTATGCACTTCAGGCATAGTCTGATGCATCTGTGGTGAGGGTCAGGGGGTGTGGGGTTGTAAGAAGGGAAGTCCCTTGTTGTGGTTGCACGCTGCTGCCCACCAAAGGAAATCTTTCCTTAGACAAGGTATCATTGGTATGATAGTTTCCAGGTCTTGAAAGTGTTGACACCAAAGGCTTTTTAGGTACCATTGTAGTGTCTTCATATCTAGTCTGGCATACGGAATTAGTAAAATGCAAGAGGCCATGAACCCTAGAGCCTGCAGGATTTTCCTTGTGGATAACTGGGTTCTGGTGGCTAGTTGACAGAAGTAGGCTGTCAGGTAGGCCTGTTTTTTAGAGTAAGGAATGCCATCTGGGATGCTGTGCCCAGGCTTGCTCCCAGGAATACATTTTTTTGTGTGGGGACTAGTTTTGATTTCTTTTCGTTGACAGTATACCCCAGGAAGGTCAATAGGTCCTTTACAAAGGTCAGATGGCTGTAACATTTTCCTGACTTCTGCCTGAATCAGGCAATCATCTAAGTAGGGGTAAATTTAAATATTTCCTTGTCTGCAAAAAAGGAATGGCTGGAGACAGGGATTTTGTGAAAATTCTGGGAGCAGTGGATAAGCCAAAGGGAAGCGCAGAAAACAGAAAGTGCAAAGATTCTGCCCTGAAACATAGATATTTCCTGCACGATTCCGTGACAGGAATGTGGAGGTAGGCCTCTTTTAGGTCTAGGGCAGCTAGCCAAGCATCCTTGGAGAGCATGGGAAGCAGCTGTTGGAGGGTGAGCATTTTGAATTTTGGGATCACCAGGAAGGTGTTTAGAATGGATAGATCGAAGATTGTGCACCAGGTACCCTCTTTTCTGGGCAACAGAAAAAGTCTGGAGTAGAAATCTTGGCCTGTTCTGCAGGACCGTGCTCTACTGTCCTCATAGAGAGCAGGGAAAAGATTTGCTTTTGAGCCTCTGCCCACTGGTTTGGTGTTCGATCTGGGAACCCTTTTGGGGTTGGAAGGGTGTGGAAGGACCATTTGTATCCCCGAGACACAATGTTCAGAACCCAGTGGTCACTGGTAATGGTGGCCCAGATGCTTGCGTGAAAGAAGAGTTTTCCTCCTAGGGGTAAGAGAAGGTGGGCAGAGGTAGGGGGTGGGGGGAGGCGAGTCATTCTGAGATCTTACCATAAGGGGGTGGGGCTTAGAACTCCCTGGTTTTGAAGTGGAGGCAGTCCACTGCTTAGATCTCTGCATTCCCTGTGGCTGCTGTCTTGGGGGGGGGGGGGTCTGGTTCCCTGGGATCGAGGCTTGCCTGGCTTACTGGGAGCAGGAAAAGACCAGTGTTTGATGGAGCAATGCTTGCTGAACGTAGGTGGCTGGACCTGCAAGAAATCCTTAACTGTTTGCATAGATTTTGCTTTTTCTTCCATCTTTAAGCCCTCTTCTGCCTTAGTGCCAAATAAGTTATCTTTGTGCAAGGGGGCATCCAACAATTTAGATTTGACATGGTCTGGCAGGGGCTATTTCCTTAAGCCATGCATGCCTTCTAATTACAGATCCAGTGACTGCTGCCCTGCAAGAAGCTTCTAGGGCATCAAAACCACAGTGCAAGGCATGTTTAGTTACTTGACTTGCAGAATGCATTAACTCTTGTAATTCTTTTGATTCTGCCCAAGCAGGAATGGAAGGCATTTTTTGTGTAAGGAGTTCCAGGGTATGTTGCTGTAATTTCAGCATATAGAACTGACAATTTAATGCCCTGACAGCAAGAGTAGCTGAGGTGTATACTATTTTACCCTATCTGCCCAGTTCTCGGTAATCCGTATCTGAGGGGGAGGAATTCTTAGCAGAGGTTGCTTTAATTCCTTTAGGCCCTTGAGAAATCACCTCAGGGTCAGCAGTAGGATTTTTAAAAATAAATTTGACAGAGTCAGGGACTCTATAGTACCGGTCTGGTTTTCTGGGTGCAGGAGGGAGGGTGCCAGGAGTCAAGCTGGATTCCAGGAAAACATCCTCCACAACATCCAGGACTGGGGGGATGGCCAAGGGTCTGTGCTGTGGAATTCCCTGAATCTCTTTTTAGACTGAGGATAGTCATGACTCTCCCACTGGAAATGCTCCCTTAAGGTACATAGGGTTTCCCCAAAGGAAAAATCCTCTCGGGAAGAGGCTAAAGGAATGGAATCCTCTGCATCAGAATCCTCATAAATAGAGAGGGGTTGCATGTCTTCATATTCAGATGCATCAGATTCATCTGATTTTTGCTCAGAAAACTACAGGGGACAGATCTCTTTTCCTTTTGGAAGGGGTAGCTTGGCTTCCTCTGACCAGCATAAGGTCTTCTGCCATTTTAAGCATTTGAGACTAAGGCAAGGAAGCAGGCGTCTGGGAGTGGGTCGGTTCATACCCTGGGCCTTAGAAACTCTGATGTTTCTGAAAGAACAGTAGTCGTGAAAGAAGACATCGGTTTGTGTTGAGAATCGGTAGTGCGAAAGACTTCCTCAGAAGCCGGTGCCTGCTCAGCGGCTTTGGACCCATTTAACGTTGAGATGACCACAGGTTCCTTAGTCGAAGAAGTTTTGCGGCATACCGGACTCTGAAAGGGTCTCAGTAGCGGCCTGCAAATCCACAGAAGCGGGCATCAGGGGCTGCAAGACAGCCTCATAGAGGACCGGAGAACTGACGATTAGCTTAACGGAAGTGTCGTCGGTAGGTCTGGACCTGTGTCTGTCTCTGTCTTTATCTTTATGTTTTTTCAGATCTGCTGTCGGATGGCTTACCGAAGCCATATCGGAATTAGGACTGCAAGCGAAAATATCTGGCTACAATAAGGGCCTGACGACGGATAGTTCTGGTGTTGAACAAAGCATGGAAGCGACAACAGGGGACGTCGTGGTTTGGGCCTAAACAAGTGACGCAGTAAGAATGGAAGTCTGTGTGTGGTATTTGCGTTCCACAGGCGAGACAATTAACTTTTTCTGACATAAGTTAGTGCAAGAAAAAAGGATTCCCAACGGGGTATTTAGCTTTAGAAGACTTCAACTTCAATTCGGAAGACGAAAACTCAGATAGCGGCCGACCAGCACTCATGTGAACTGCTTCTGCTTCCGGCTCCACTGCAAGAAAGACTGATGTAATGGCATTGGCTGCTTTACTTTATATTACTGACTACCTGACGTCAGTCCTGAAGCGACAGCAACTGACGCACAAATACTAAGTCTCTGGTATTCTGGCCGGCCAAGGGCCAACCTTGGCAGGGATGAACCAAATGTGATGACTGCAACAATGAAATATGAAGAACATCGGGTTTTAACAAGTGTTCCTTTTAAAAATGCTTTACATAGTTTGAGAGGATAAGGAATTATCCCCAAGACCATTACGAAAACTTGAAATCGCTGCCAGCTGAATTTTAATAGTACAAGGAGAGGCTGCTGCATCAGACAGGATAGGAATTCTAAAATATTTTTGATAGGCACTGAAAGGGGGAGGGGGGTCAATATTCACTTTGCAGGACCAAAAGGTAAATCTCTACATTTACTAATACAGAGTATACGTGCAGGTGGCTTATGAGGCGCGAAGAGAATTCGACGAACTGGGGAAGGAAGATTAACTTACCTGGCAATTAATGGAACTGGAAAAACCAAGCTGTCTGCTTGAGGTTCGGGAGGTTTGGATGTATCAAATCCTCTGGATGAGATAAGAGATCCATAGTTGGATCCAGAGTCCAAGGTCTTCGTATCAGGTAAGACCAGAGAAAGGGGAAACAAATTTGGCGAGGCCAACAAGAGGCAATGAGGATCACTCTGCTCTTCAACCTGAGGGCTTTCTGTAGGAATTCCAAAATTAAAGAAATCGGGGGAAAGGCATACAGAAGTCTAGGGGGGGCAACTGTACAGAACAGCGTTCTGCACGACTCCCCGGGGGGAGGATTAGGGTGAAGTAGCTGCTTCACTTGTTCTGGGGCAAGACAAAGATCTCAGAAAGGCTGGCCCCACGGATGAAAAATCATTTCCATTTGGCTAGGCTTATATAGGCCCTAGGGACAATAGCCTAGTACCTACCTATGAATCATTTTGGGATTGAGAGACCACACATGAGGTAGAAGAATAGACCTGCTTATTTTGTTGGTCATCACAATGGAGCTCTCCAGAATATGCACTGCTATCAGAAAACAGTTTGGAAGAAATCGCCCACTGACACACACTGTGTGCTTCTCAACAAAGAGGCTAAGACTTGGTTCCTCCCTGTTTGCTGATGTATCAAACTACTGACATGTCCATTTGAATCACAATAGTTTCTAGAAGAGCAGCAGCTTGAAAGGCTTGCAACAGTAAAAGCTCTGCTCTCCTCTCTAGAACGTCGATATGTATACTAGCCTCTATGGGGGACTGAGTGCCTTGAACAGTCTTGCCCAGACAATGCCCCACCACCCCATCTGGGAAGCATCTGTGGTCACTATGGCCATGGGTTGCAGTGAGACAAAAGGATGGCCTAGAAACATCTTTTGAGTGCATCCACAATGCTAGAACTTTTCTGCAAAGACTGGTGATCAAAATCTGATCCAACACAAGCTGAATTACTAACCACTGAGATGCAAGTAGCCAATGAAGAATTCACATATGAAATCTTGCCAGGGGAACTAGAGATATTCCATCCGCCACTGAAACTAGGGCTTGTAAGACTAGATGGGCAGATATTTTTTCGTTGTTTCATCTATCAAAATTGTTTCCTGATTTTTAGCAATCTCAGTGGTGGAAGGGCAGCTAATCAAGTTCTCGTATTTAGCAGCTCTCCTACGAATTCTAAACTTTGAGTTGGAGTCAATTGAGCTATTTCATAAACAAGGTTTGAACAAGTCTGCAGAACACAATCTCTTGCTACTAGCAACAGATGCCTGGTCTGAGCAATAATCAGCCAGTCGTCCAAATATGAAAACACCTGGAATCCTTGCAGTCTCAAGTTAGCTGTTACTACTGCCATGCATTTGGTGAACACCCTGGGGCTGTGGTGAGACCAAAGGGCTGAACTCTGAACTGATAGTGACTAGCTCCCAGCATGAAGCAGAGGAACCTTCTGGAACATTTGTCCATTTTTTAATATGCATCCTGAAGGTCTATCAAGCACATCCAGTTGTCCAAAAATGGAAGAATGGATTGTACTGTAGCCATTAGAAATTTTGTTTGCCAAACTGATTTGCTCATCAGGCTGAGAACCAAAACTTGTCTCCAGTCCCTTGTCTTTTTGGGCACTAAAGAATCTTGAGTAAGTTCCGGACTCTATCTGGTCTAGTGAGACAACTTGAATGACTTTTTTCTAAGCAGTCTTTGGATCTCTAGGACTGCTGGTTCCCTCTGACTGGGTGGAACATTGGGGATTTCTTTGGAAATGGGAGGGGAAGTGAAGAGGTAATAGCATAACCTCTGTATATAATCCTCTGCGCATACAAGTATCTGATGTAATTTCTAGCCAAGCATTTTCGTGCAGGGACAAGCGTCCCCCGAATGCCTTCAGAGGAAGGTAATTGGGCCTCTGTTCAGGAATGCCGACAGGGTTTCCCAGAAAAGGAATAGTTGAAACCCTGATTTTGTGGGCCACCTCTGCCGTGTGAGCGGTGTCTTCCATCAGAGTTCCTTCCTCTGCCCCTAGGGGAACTTCCATCACGTGTGGCCTGAAAAGGCCCTCTGGATTTTTTGGGCCACCACCAACTCTCTGATTCCTGGAAAAGGTTACTTGAGGAGTGAAAAAATACACAACTACAACAGAAAATGTCTTTCCATTTTTCTCACACCTGGATAATGTTTCTCTAACCTTTGACCAAACAAGGACATCTGTCAAAGGGTGCACTGATGAATGACTTAAATGGCTCCACAAAGTCAAAGTTGCATCCAAGGGTGTCTCCTTATGGCTATGCTTGAACTCGCTGCTCTGGTAGTCCCTTCAGCTGTATGTGCAATGAGCTGCATGGATGAATTAGATACAGACTCCATGGTAGCTAACTGAGAGGCAAAGTACAGTTTTGTACCTACCATAAATGTAGATGTTCGAAGATGCACATTGCTGCAGTCCTAACACTTGGGTAGTCCGCTGTCCCAGTCGGCCCGAATACCAAAGTATAAGGCTGACGTCGGTCAAGGCGCATTTGTCTGACATCAGGACGTCAGGGTACAAATGCGCATGACCGACGTCATATCCTCAGTCTTTTCTTGCCCCAGATGTCAGAAGACCCTAAAAAGATAAGGCCAAAACCAAAAAACACCAAACACTCCTGTACCTAATATATGTACAATATATACAAATTTACAAAATAGAACCCCACCCACACAACCACCCCTAAACACAGAGGGGAAGGAGGGTAAATTGGACTGCAGCAATGTGGATCTTGAACATCTACATTTATGGTAGGTACAAAACTGTACTATGTTCTTCATCACACATTGCTGCAGTCCTAACACTTGGGTAGAATCCCAAAGCAGAGGTAAGGGAGGATGGCTAAACTATAATGAAGCAGGAGCTGCCAAAATGCCCTGCAACACAGCAGTGGCAAAACCAGCCCTGGATTTAGAATAGAGAGGAAGGTGGTAATGCTTGGAGAAAGTATGCACTGAACTCCAAGTAGCTGCCTCCAAAATATCCTTAGTTGCCACCCCCCTTAGAAATGCTGTTGAAGTGGCAGTAGCCCTAGTGGAATGAGGCCTAATCCCAGCTGGAATCTCCTTGCATGACGGGAGTAACAGAATGCAATGCAAAACCCAATCCACTTAGATATAGTTTGTTTTGACACAGGCTTGCCCTGAGAACTCAAAGCAAAAGAAACAAACAACTGCTGAGACTGCCTAAAATCCCTAGTCCTGCTTAAATAATAACGCAACTGCCTGTGTACATCTAAAGTGTGCAAAATCTTTTCCCCCCTATTTTGGGGATCTGCATAAAAAGTAGGCAAATGAATAGTTTGGTTTAAAGCCACACTAGAAACCACCTTAGGCATAAATGAAGGATTAGTACGTAATGATACCCTATCCTTATGAAAAATCAAAAAAGGCTCAACCGCCATAAGGGCCTGCAATTCAGAAACCCTTCTTGCAGAAGTAATGGCCAACAAAAAAGCAGTCTTCCATGACAAGTATTTCAATTCAGCAGTAGCTGAGGCTCAAAAGGTTGTAGAGTAAGTTTCTCCAACACAAAATTGAGGTCCCAAGCAGGAGTAGGAGCTCTACGTGGGGTCTTATATTCTTTGCCCTCTAAGAAATTGCTTGAACAAAGGATGAGAAAACAATGGTGGGTCACAATCATAGTGAGCTGAAATTGCTGCAGCATGAATCTTAATGGAAGAGAAAGACAAACCTTTGTCCAATAACTCAGTAAGATATTGAAGAGCCACACTCAAATTAGGCTCAGAAACATCCAAATCCTTTGCTGCACTCCAAAATAAAAATCTCTTCCATTTTTCTGCATACACTTTACGTGTACTAGGTCTTCTGGCTTCCATAATCACATTCAAAACTTGTTGAGGAAGTTGAGACCTGCTGTGGTTCAAAACAGCATATGCCAGGCTGTTAGATGAAGAGAGTGAAGCTTGACATTGAGTAGATGACCGTCCCTCTGAGACAAAAGGTGTGGAATTAAAGGTAAAGGCCATGGAGGCTTCCTTACCAGATTCCTCAGTAATGGGTACCAGTGTTGCCGAGGCCAATCTGGAGCTATCAAAATCATCCTTGGCTTGTCTTGTCTGACCTTTAGGAGTACCTTTGGGAGGAGAGGCAGAGGTGGAAAGGCATACACATGAAGATTTTCCCAACTGAACGAAAGAGCATCCACTTTCCAAGCTGTGTGATGAAACCTTTTCGTGCAAAACTTTGGCAGCTGGTGGTTTAGTGGAGAAGCGAACAGATCTATGTCTGGAGTTCCCCATGACACTGTCAATTTTGAAATACATGAAGATCCAGTTTCCACTCGTGGGGATCCATGATTTGCCTGCTTAACACATCTGCTAAGGAGTTCTGTGCTCCTGGCAGAAACCTTGCCTGAAGATTTAGCTGCAAGCTGAGCAGTCTCCCACAAAATCATTGCTTGCCTGCATAGAGGATAAGAATGTGTTCCCCTTGCTTGTTGATGTACCACATGACAGTTGTGTTGTCTGTTAGAATCAACACCTGCCCTGGAAGAAGTAACTCCTTGAAAGCCATTAATGCAAACTGGACTGCTAACATCTCCTTCATGTTGATATGTAGATGCTGTAGTCTGGCAGGCCACTTGTCTTGTATCCACTTTCCATTCAGATGAGCTCCCAAGCTATGTCTGAGGCATCTGTCGTTAGAATCTGACTCGCCTCTGGCCGGGTCACAGAGAGTCCCTTGTTTAGGTGACATTCCTGAGCCCACCACAAAAATTCCTTTTGAATGCAAGGTATTATTGGAATGACAGTGTCCAAATCCTGGCAGTGCTGTGTCCATACATTTTTAGATACCATTGCAGCTTCCTCATATGCAGTTTGGCATTGGGAAGCACCAGAATACAAGATGCCATGAACCCTAAGGCTTGAAGGACTGTCCTTGCAGTCAGCCCGGACTGAAGAGATAGTTGATGGAAGTAAAGGGAAAGATTCTTTTGTTTGTCCGGGGTTAAAAGGCCATCTGGGCTGCTGTATTCAGTCTCACACCCAGAAAGCACATGTCTTGAGAGAGTACTAGACTGGACTTTATTTCGTTCACAGAATACCCCAGGCATCTTAGCACTGCTATCACATATTCCAGATGCTGAAGAAGCTTGTCCTTTTCTTGAGCCAGAATCAGACAGTCGTCCAAGTAAGGATAGATTTGTATTCCTTTTAGCCTGAAGAAAGCTACAACTGGAGCCAGAACTTTGTGAATACTCTGGGCAGTAGATAAGCCAAAGGGCAATGCAGAGAACTGATCATGGAATTTCCAGCTCGAAACGCAGATACTTCCTGCAACTGAGTCTGATAGGCACATGAAGGTAAGCCTCCTTGAGATCTAAAGTTACCATCCAGTGATCTTTGCCCAGCAGAGGTAAAAGCTGTTGTAACGTCAACATTTTGAACTTGGGAATGTCCAGATAAGTGTTGAGGATAGACAAATCCAAAATTGGTCTCCACGTGTTCCCTTTTTGGTACTAGGAACAGGCGAGAATAAAATCCTAGGCCCCTTTCTGGCACAGGAACCGGCTGAATGGCCCCTATCTGGAGTAACAGAGAAATTTGCTTGTGAGCCTCTTTTCTTTGTATAGGAGGAATGTCTGGCATGCCTTTGAAAGGAGGCAAGGTATGGAAATATAACCTGTAACCGTGGTGAACGATATCCAATACCCATCTGTCTTGGGTAATAACACTCCAATTTTCTTTGAAAAGTGCCAGCCTTCCTCCCAAAGGTGCTGCCAGACGAGAAGGCTCTGGCAGCTGAAAAGGCAAGTCATTGGGTCTGCTTACGAAAGGACTGACCCCTGCCCTCACCAGAAGACTGGGCAGGTGAACTGCCTGTTCTAGGCCTAAAAGAACCTTGAGCTCTGCCCCTACCACGTCTAGATCTACCCCTAGACTGAGAATCATAAGAAGGATAAGTCCACCCCTTAGTAGGCCAATTTCTACTAAACTTTGGAGGCTGAACCTGCAAAAATCTTTAACAGTCTGCATAGACTTAGCCTTGTCCTCCATTTTCTTTAAAACTGCTTCCACAGGCGCACCAAATAACACATCAGATTGTAAAGGAGCATCTAAAATCCTTGTCTTTACATGTTCAGCTAAATTCTGATCCCTCAGCCAGGCGTGCCTGAAGAACAGAACCAGTGGCTGCCACCCTCAAGAGGCCTGTACAGCATCAAAACCACATTGCAAGGAATGCTTACCCACCTGTTCAGAAACATGAACTAAATCCTGCAACTCTTTACACTCAATACCTTCCGCTAGAGCATCTACCTTAGACTTCAATTGTGAAAGGAGATAATTTTGGTATTTCAACATGTGAAACTGGCAATTCAAAGCCCTCATGGCTAAAGTGGAAGAAGTATACACCTTCTTTCCCCATCTATCCAAAGCCCTTGCCTCTTTATCAGAAGGAACAGGATTTTTAACAACAGAAGCCTTAACACCTTTAGGGCCCTGAGAAACAGTTTCCGGGTCTGCCCTAGGACTCTTAAAAAGATACTTATGAGCTTCAGGCACCCTATAATACCTATCCGGTTTAACTGGGGCAGGAGGCAAAGAATCAGGGTTCAGGGAAGCCTCTGCAAAAACATCCTCTACCACATCCAGAACAGGAGGTATAGCTAAAGGCCTATGCTGGGGTAGAAACAAAAATTCCCTAAGCCTTTTCCTGGAATCAGAGAAATCTTGACCTTCCCATTTAAAATGCTCCCTCATGGAATGAAGAGTCTCTGAAAAAGAAAAATGCTCAGGAGGAGAAGCCGAAGGTGTAGAGTCATCTACATCAGAATCAGAATAAGGAGGATACTCCTGCAAGTCTTCAACCGAAGACTCAGCTGCCTCCGAACACTGCTCAAAACTCTCAAGCTCAGGTTCCACCCTAGGCCTCTTATCAGGGGGGGGCATAGAACCTCTAATCATAGTAATCAAATCTGCCATTTTAAGCATATGTTTCTTAGGCAGAGACCCTGAAGAACTAGGGGAGACCCCCACTGAAGTTAACCCTGGCCTGCCTCTAGAAGAAGCCTTGGAAACAGAAGGGGAGGGCCTAACCACCTTAGGAAGGGAGGGGAGAACAGCTACCTGAGAAGCCCCTTCAGCCTGGCCTACCTCCTGAGAGGACACATCTTGTAACAGTAAAGTCTCTCCCTGAGAATCCAAAGGAACTTCTGGTAGAACCACCGGCTCCACCGAGCCCTCTAAAGAACCGACGTCCGGGACAGACGGTTCTTCCACCCTAGGCTTCGCTGCTTTGTCCTTGCGCTTTTTAGGCAAGCGGCGTCGGAGCATCCGACGGCATGTTGTAATTACAACGCTTCCCAAAAACTAACCTGGCACAATCTAATCTTCTCTTAATAGTGCGTTTGTTAAATCTAGCACAAGAGCGACAGCCAACAACGTCATGCTCAGGCCCTAAGCAAGGTATACACAAGGTATGGTAATCTCTATGAGGTATCTGTTTCCCACAAGAAATACAGTTATTCACTTTTTCTGACATCCGGTTAAATACTGAGGCAAGAAAAAACCAAAATATTCCCCAACGGGGTACTTAGCCAACTTTGATTCGGTCTGAAACTCCGACTTCAGAAAATTTCAGAACGCCAACCTGCACTCGCAATACTGCTTCTGCATCGGACCATGCGGCAAAAAAGACTGAGGATATGACGTCGGTCATGCGCATTTGTACCCTGACGTCCTGATGTCAGACAAATGCGCCTTGACCGACGTCAGCCTTATACTTTGGTATTCGGGCCAACTGGGACAGCGGACTACCCAAGTGTTAGGACTGCAGCAATGTGAGATGAAGAACATCTTTGCCTTGTGCCTCCTCAGGACAACTCGTGCCAGGGTATGACAGTTCCCTGATGAGATCCATTTGAAGCCTGGCGAAATTTGTCAAAAAATTCAGAGACTGCAATGCAAAGGACGATGAAAAATAAATAGCTTGCCAAACCTATTCATTGTCCGGGATGCTCTGCTGGGTGGATGAATAGAGGAACTTTCCTCAGCCACTTCCTTTTTAATGACCACTATTATGACCATGGCATCTACTGGTAAACCTTTTGCCCAAACTATTTATCTTCTGGAAGGGATAAAATTTTGCCTGGTCTCCTAGGGATAGGTTCAATGGAGTCAGGCGCCTTCCACACCTGCTGAGAAATTAACTGAATAAGTGGGCGGAGTCACCCAAGAGGTAAATGAGTGAGTGCCAAAAGCCTGCAAGTATACCGATTCCTCAGGGGTAGTATTTTGGGACTTCCAATCATCTCTGTTTCAAAATTTCTTGAAAGTCTCCAAGAGAGACAAACACGGGGTGATCTGGAGGAACCTCCCGCTTCATCAAAATCCGTATCTTTGCTGATTGATTCCTGCAGGGAATCCAAGTGCTTCCTTTTGCACTTTTTCTTCAGCGGGATCTCAACAGGGGAATGGTCTGGTGAGGTACAAGACTAAAACAGAATTTGTATTTGAATCTCCTGAGGGTTTAAGTACTCCCTGCCCCAGTAGAGGAGCAGGTGGGATAAATGGACTCGAGGAAGGAATATGCTTCGAAGAGGAGGTGGTCAACAACATGGCTGAGGCAGACGTCTCCATAGCCTCGAAGGCTGTACCCCATGAAGAGGGAAGGGAGTGCAGAACAGAGATGGACTGCCTTGGGACTGATGTCACTCCCCGATCTGACAAGACCACCTCCGACACAAACACCTTTGGGTGCCAAGCATTCTTTCACCCCTTTGACAAGTCCTCCTCCAACAGAAGCTGGAGCTGAACTGACCGTAGCCAAATCCCCAAGGTGCAGGGATGGCTTTGAAAAAATTGGGAGTCAACTCCTGCCCCTCGGGGCCAACAAGGTAGATATGGCTCCGGGAGGTCTCCGGACCCAATACAGCCGAAGAACTCCGAGCTTGATTCAGTGTCAAAGTAGCGGAGACTGTAGAAACCGATGCATCTGATGCCAGACAACTCGAAGATGTAATCTCCAAGCCCTAAGAGAAGGTTGGAGGACTAGTCAAATGAGTGAAAGAATGCTTGGCACCTAAAGGAGACAGAGCCGAGAGGGTACCTGAAATTCCTCTCGCCCATAAAATTTTCTCAACCAGTCTCTCCACATCAGTCTCTGAAAGGCTTTTGCTGGAAGGAATAGAGGTCAGTGAGGGAGACAGTACAGTTGTGTACACTTACCATAAATGTAGATGTTCGAGTGTATTCACTGTTGCAGTCATTACAGTTGGGTAATCAGCTGGCAGGTTGCCCTCAGTCCGCCTGAATTCCAAAGTCTTGGGTCCTGCATCGGTTGCTGTCTTCCCTTCCATGACGCCAGGTCGTCAGGGGGTACAAAACATGCAGCCGACACCATTTTCTTTAGTTTTTCTTGCCCCCGATGTCAGGTGCCCCCAAAAAGTTAGCAATATTATATACATATGCACATATCTATATACATGCATCAATATAAACTTTACCTTCATCTACAAGCAAATACACACATAGGGTGTAGAAGATAGAAAAGATAAACTGTAGAATGACAGGGGGATGGCGGGAGGGTAACCCGGACTGCAACAGTGAATACACTTGAACATATACATTTATGGTGAGTGTACACAACTGTACTATGTTCGTGTTTCATTGTTGCAGTCATTACATTTGGGTAGAATCCCAAAGCTATGGTTGGGAAGCTGGAGCTAAACAGCATTAGGTGCGGCTATAAGGCCCTGCAGCACCGCAATGGCAAAGCCTGCCCTGGACTTAGAGTAGAGATGCAAATGGTGATGCTTTGTAAAGGTGTGAACAGAACTCCAAGAAGCAGCCTCTAGAATCTTTGGTTGGTACTCCTCTGAGAAAGGCTGCCGAAGTAGCTGCAGCTCTGGTGGAATGAGACCTAATGCCCTTGGGCACAGGTTTACAATGGTGTAAGTAGCAGAAACGGATGCAGTGGCTTATCCACTTTGAAACTGTCTGCTTTGAGATGGCCTTTCCTTCTGATCCTGCAGCATATGACACTAAATTGCTCAGTTTTTCTTAGAGCTTTTGTCCTGCTCAAGTGGAATCTTAGCTGTCTGTGTACGTCCAAGAAATGTAGAATTCTCTCCCCTTTGTTCTGCGGATTTGGATAAAAAGTTGGCAGATAAATTGTTTGGTTAAGAGCCACACTGGAAACCACCTTAGGCATAAAGGTAGGATTTGTCCTCAGAGACACCCTGTCTGGGTAAAATATGATAAAAGACTCTACAGCCATGAGGGCCTGTAGCTCTGAAACTCTTCTTGCTGAAGTAATTGCTAGGAGCAGAGCTGTCTTCCATGATAAGAACTTTATATCAGCGGTAGCGGCTGGTTCAAATGGAGGCAGGGTGAGTTTTTCCAACACATAATTGAGGTCCCATGCAGGTAATGGTGATCTTCTAGGAGGCCTTAGGTTTTTGGCTCTTCTGAGATACTGCTTTAGTAAAGGATGAGAAAAGATTGGTGGCTCTGTATTGTAATGAGCTGAAATGGCAGAGGCATGGATTTTGATTGATGAGAAAGATAGGCCTTTGTCAAGCATCTCAGTTAAGTATTGTAATATCTGAGGAATATGTGGCTCTGCTGTATCAGTTCCTTGTGCTTGATTCCAAGCACAGAATCTCTTCCATTTGTCAGCATAAGATTTTCTAGTACTAGGCCTTTTGGCTTCCAAAATGACATCCATCACAGCTTTACTGAGAGGTGTCGTTCGTATGATTACATGATTAGCCATGCTGCCAGGTCACAGTTTGTAGTTGATTGTGCTGGATCTGATTGTTTTGCTGGGAGAGTAGTTGTGGTCTTTGAGGCAAGGTCCAAGCTGGGTATTGAGACAAGTTCCTTAGGATTGGCTACCAGTATTGGTGGGGCCAGTCCGGGGCAATTAGTATCATCTTTGGCTTCTCTTCTGACAAGTTTTTCCAACTGAAGGATAGGGCATCCACTTTCCATGCTTGTCTGTGATAAGTCCTTGTGCAGAATCCTTTCAATTGGTAATTTTGAGGAGAGGCAAATAGATCTATATCTGGGCTCCTCCATTTCTCTGTTATGCTGAATACTTGTGGATTTAGTTTCCACTCATGAGAATCCATAAGATTTCTGCTTAAGTAGTCTGCCAAAGTGTTCTGTTTTCCTGGCAGGAATTGAGCTTGAAGATTTATTTGGTAGGTCAAAGCTGTGTCCCACAGTGCCATGGCTAATCTATCTGCAAAGGGGGTATGAGTGTGTGCCCCCTTGCTTGTTTATATACCACATGACTGTGGTGGTGTCCGTCTTTATCAGAAGTTGCCCCTGATGAAGTAAGTCCTTGAAGGCTGTTAGGGCCTTTTGAACAGCTAGCATCTCTTTCTGGTTGATATGTAGATGCATTTGATTTGGTGCCCATATGCCCTGAATGCATCTTCCTGCCATGTGGGCCCCCCAGGCATAATCTGATGCATCTGTTGTTAAGGTTTGGCTGGCAGGGGGTAGAGTGAAGGGCCGTCCCATGTTTTGGTGACAGGCCTTTGCCCACCATAGAAACTCCTGTTGCAGGCAGGGGATGAGAGGAATCACTGTTTCCAGACTGTGTGAATGTTGACTCCATAAACTTTTAAGGTACCATTGAAGTTTCCTCATATGCAGTCTTGCATATGGAATTAGTATTATGCAGGATGACATGAAGCCCAGAGCCTGCAGAATTTGCCTTGCAGAAGACTGGGTTTTTGTTGCCATCAGTTTGAAGTAAGTAGTCAGTTGCCTTTGTTTGTCTGGCATGAGGTAAGCCATATGGGCAGTTGTATGCAAGCTTGCACCCAGGAATGTTATCTTTTGAGAGGGTACCAGTTGTGATTTCTTTTCGTTTATTGTGTACCCTAGGCATGCTAGAAGCCTTTTCACAAATGCCAGGTGTCGTAGAGTGTCCTTGTTCTCTGCTTGAATGAGACAGTCGTCCAAGTAAGGATATATCTGAATACTTCTTTGTCTGCAAAATGCAATTACTGGTGCCAGGTACTTTGTAAAGACCCTGGGCGCAGTAAATAAGCCAAAGGACAGTGCAGAGAATTGGTAATGCATTAAGCCAGCCTTGAATCTGAGGCATCTTCTGCATGACTGTCTTAGGTTCATAGGTTCATACTAGGCTATCTGCCCTAGGGCATTTATAAGCCTAGCCAGAATGTGTTTGGCTTTCGCCACCCATTTTAAATTTATTTTGCTATGCCCTTTTTCGAGGTTAGTATACTGTGCCTCTGTCTAACAGTGACACAGAAGTGATACCCGGGGTAAACCTACGATCTCCCATCCACTCATCAAGATTCCTCTTGAAGAGAGTCAATGAGGGACTCTGCCTAACCTGGACTAGGATTTTATTCCAGAGTGAAGGGAGCCTCTGGGTTATGAATCTGTCACTCCAGCATGTCCTATTAATTTCAGTGCTGAGGTTCAAGTCTCTCGAGCGCGTAGCTCGATGGGATTTGGATTTTCTGAGGTGCAGCATGTCCATTAATTCCGGTTGGACATGGCTTTATACGTCAGGCACAGATCGCCTCTGAACAGGCGGTATGCCACTGAGTAGAGCTGGAGTTTCTTTAACCGGGCAGCATATGGCATCTGTTTGAGCCCTTTGATCCTCTTGGTGAGGTACTTTTGGGGTCTTTCCAGTTGCTGCAGGTGTCTGGTAAGGTACATCCCAAAAGGGCATTGTACTCAATTATGGGCCTGATGAGGATGAGTAAAGAGGCATGATGACCTCCCTGATCTAGATGTGAATCCCTTCATGATTAGGTGGGCTATATAAAATGTTTTTCTAACCACTTTGGCCATGTGGTTGTCAAATGAGAGATTGCTATCAACTTGGGTCCCCAGGTCCCTAATTACTTCTTCTGTACTTAATGGATTACCACCTATGTGGTAATTTGTGGCACTTTGTTTTTGCCAAAGGGATGACTATACACTTTTGGCATTTAGCTTGAGGCCATGGCTCTGGCACCAGTTGTCTGTTTCTATGAGGCCCTTTTGGAGGATGCTTGTGTCAGCTGGAGAGTCTATTATGGTGCCCAGTTTGCAGTCATCTGCGAACTTTGTCAGCCACAGTCCTTCCATGTTGGCCTGTACCTCCGAGAAATATATACCGAACAAGAGAGGTCCCAGGACTGAGCCTTGTGGGACACCACTTGTAACTGGTTTGGAGTCTGACATGGCTCCAGCAATTCTAACCATGTGGGTTCTGTCCTTGAGCCAATTTGCAATCCATCTAGTGACATAGGGGTTTATATTTAAGCTGGTGAGCTTATCTATAATGCCCAAGTGGGGTATTGTATCGAAGGCTTTTGCGAGGTCCAGGTAGGCTGTGTGGACCACCTTCCCCTCGTCAATGGCCTTGGTGACTGTTTCAAAGAAATCAACCAGGTTTAAGATGCAGGATCTGCCCTTAAAGCCGAACTGGGTAGGATCCAGTGTCTGTAGGTCCCCAATATCTTTATTTATGAGGTCCATGATGATCCTTTCCATAGCTTTGCAGACCAAGCTAGTCAGGCTTATGGGGCGATAGTTTCCAGGATCCGTTGAGGCACCACCTTTATGAAGAGGGACCACTGTTGCTGTATGCCACTCTTTGGGCACATATCCTGTAGTAAGGCTGAGATTGAACAGTAGTTTTATGTTTGGGTTTAGCTCTTATTGGGACATGCAGGTATGTCTCAAGTCCAAAGTCACCAGCCAAGCATTCTTGCCCAGCATGGGCAGAAGCTGTTGCAAAGTGAGCATTTTGAATTTTGGAATGTCCAGATATGTGTTCAAAATCGATAAATCCAGTATTAGCCGCCAGGTCTTGTCCTTTCTGGGTACCAAGAACAGTCGGGAGTAAGAACCTTGTCCTTTTTCCTGTTCTTGTACTGTCTGAATGGCCCCCATTGTCCATGAGGGATGTAACCTGTTTCTGAGCCTCTGCCCATTGTTTTTTTGGCAGGTCTGGCCAACCATTTGTCATTGGTAGTGTGTGGAAATGGAATCTGTATCCCTGTGATATGATGTTCAGTACCCACTTGTCCTGGGTTATTAACTGCCAATTTTGAACAAAAAGTGCTAATTTTCCCCCTATGGGTGCTGCCAAAAGATAAGTGCTTGGTGTAGGCAGAGGGAAGTCATTGGGATTGGTTTCTGTAGGTTTGCGCTTTATCTCCTCCAGATTTGGAGGTATATGCACCCCATTGCTTTGACCAGTATGAGTCTTGAGCCTGGTACCTTGTACCCTTAGGGCGTCTGGATTTGCCCCTTTGAGCTCTGTCTGACACCGGTAAGGACCAATTTTTTGTAGGCCAGTGTCTACTAAATCTAGGTGGCTGCACTTGTAAGAAATCTTTAACAGTTTGCATAGACTTAGCTTTGTCTTCCATTTTCTTTAAAACCTTTTCTGCCTTAATACCAAACAGAGACTCATGCTGTAAAGGTGCATCTAGTAATTTAGCTTTAACATGATCAGACAAATTTTGTTCCTTTGACCAGGCATGCCTCCTAATCACAGATCCAGTAACTGCGGCCCTGCAGGAGGCCTCTAAAGAATCAAAACCACATTGCAAAATATGCTTTCCAACTTGTTCAGTTGCATGCAATAATTCTTGCAATTCCTTATTTTCTGCACATTCTGAAATCAACATCATTTTCTGTTTTAGCAATCCCATAACATGTTGTTGGTACTTAAGCATATGAAATTGACAGTTTAAGGCCCTGATTGCCAAGGTTGCAGATGTATACACCTTTTTTTCCCCCCCATCTGTCCAGCACCCTTGAATCTCTGTCGGAGGGAGTAGGGTTTTTTGCTGTTGAGGCCTTAATTCCCTTTGGGCCCTGTGAAATAGTTTCAGGATCAGCAGCAGGGTTTCTAAATAAAAATTTATGAGAGTCAGGGACCCTGTAATACCTGTCAGGCTTACTGGGAGCCGGAGGTAAAGAGTCAGGGGTCAGGACTTGACTCCATAAAGACATATTCCACAATATCTAACACAGGGGGAATGGCTAAAGGCGTGTGCTGAGGGAGGAGGAGGAAATCCCTGAGCCTCTTTTTTGATTGAGAAGTTTTGACTCTCCCAGTGAAAATGCTCCTCAAAGTATGCAAGGTTTCCCCAAATGAATAATCCTCAGGAGGAGATGCAGATGGAATACACTCCTCAGCATCAAAATCCTCATAGGGAGGGAAAGATAATTCCTGATCAGAAGACGATTCAGAAGAAATAGAAACCTGATCTTAAGATTCATAGTCAGTGTCTTGCCTAGGCCTCTTTTCTGGAGGGGGATGGGTACCCCTGATTAAGGTAATGAGGTCTTCAGCCATTTTGATAATCTGTTTTTTAGGCATAGAGGCCTGTGCACGTGGCTCAGGCATCTTTTTATAGTTTTTGAAGGTGTCTTTGCCTTTGGTTTTTGCAGCTTTCGGTTTGATATAAAAATGTTGAGGTCTGCATACACCCTCAGAAGCCGGTGCCTGCTCAGCGGCTCCGGACCCATCCGAGGGAGATACATCCGTCGGTCCAATACCTTGAGTATCTTGCGGCATGCTTGACTCCACATGGGTGTCGGTAGAGGCCTGCGACTCGAAGGTAGCGGGTATTAGGGGCTGCGAAAGCACTTCAATGAGAACCGGTGACTGGCTTAGGAGAAGCTTCGTCATCTGTTTTGGATCTCGACTGCTTTTCTCTGTCCTTTTCTTTGCATTTTTTTATGTACTCCGGTAGTCTGCTATCAGACGAAATCTCTGGGGAGTTAAATCTGTTTCCAAAATACTTAGATGCAAAAATATACCGACGCTTAATAGTACGTTGGTTAAATCTAGCACAAAACCGACAGCCAGGCACGTTGATCAGGGCCTAGGCAAGGAATACAGTATAAATGGAAATCCTTATGAGGTATTTGCTTCCCACAAGTAATACAATTATTAACTTCTGACATCGGTAAAAAGCAAGAAAAAAGTTTCCCTAATGGGGTACTTAGCTTTATTGAAACTCAAACGCGAATATTTCAGTAGTCGGCTGACCAGCACTTGCGAAATGCTTCTGCTTCGGACACCACGCAAGAAAGACTAAAGAAAATGGCGTCGGCTGCATGTTTTATACCCCTGACGACCTGACGTCATGGAAGAGAAGACAGCAACCGACGCAGGACCCAAGACTTTGGAATTCAGGCCGACTGAGGGCAACCTGCCAGCAGATTACCCAAATGTAATGACTGCAACAGTGAAACACGAACAACATCTAGGTCTATGCAAAAAGGCTTCAGGTAATTCATCAGCAAATGGGTCAATGAAAGGAGAATGGTGAAAACTAGGCTCTTGATAACTAGAAATACTCTGAGCTGAATCAGTCAGCACTAAAGAAATGTTTGGAGCTGGAGGCTTTAGAACCAAGCTAGGGGGGTTGAATCTGCACTGAAACCCTCTATTGCCTCTAAACCTTCGATGCCGAGGGTTGTCTGTGCAGACACTTGAGTATCAATGCCCATCAGAGCCAAAGAGCTTTTTGGCACAGAGGATTTAACTCTTTTGACTGTCGATGCCATTGAAGATGACACAGACCTGCTTCTTTTCTTGGCCTTCCCAGAGGAAAAGAAAGGTGACATGTCAGTTTTGCTTTTTTTTTTCCCAGCAGATATGGCTTCACTGAAGCCAGCTGGAACTAAATCTTTTTAAAATATGCTTGTTGTTTTTCTCTACTAAAGATCTATGGCTAAAGCCATAACATACTACAATCTTCTTGCAGGTGATGTGGTCCCAGGCAGTAAACACACAATACGTTAAAGTCTGAGGAAGGAATTTTGTGGCCTCACTGCTGGCACTTAAAACCAGACAGGCCTTTAGGTTTTTCAGCCATGCTATGTACAGAAAAGTTTCCACATCCACCACACATGCACACGACAGAAGGGTGAAGGAATCATATAACAACAAGCACTTGTAAATTATTTAAACACAGTAAAAGTAAAGGAGATTTTTTTTTTTTTTTAAAAAAGAAATGTAAGGAAAGGGTAGAGAACACTGAAGTGTGTGGAAAGAGAGCTGTCTACTAACAAAGGTAGAAGAAGAGGTACACAAAGCGTACTGGAAAAGGAAATTTACCATAAATCTATCCTCAACCTCTTTTTCCCATTTTGCACATGGGGCAGAGTGCCACTTCACCAGTGAATTATCTCGAGTCAAGGTTTACACCATCGGGTGGCTAGGCCTGCCCCATTTCATCCTTAACCCTCACACCTACAGCCAATTTACAGTATCCAACCCACCTACTGCTTTGTCTTTGGAATGTGGGAGGAAATTGGCGCATCAAAAGAAAACCCAAGTGACTGCAGGGAGGACATGCAGATTCCACACAAAAGGCACCCCAGCAAAGAACTGAACCAGAGAACCCCTTGCTGTGAGGCAAGGATAACCACTGCACCATGATGGTAATTAAGAGCTACACAATTAAGAAGTAAAGGAAAGGACAAAATATAGAAATTAACTAGTGGTGAAGGAAGAAAAAGCCCAAGTAATAAGAAAAAATTTTTCACTTGGCTTGAGAGTGTAGACAAACTTGTCCAGGAAAGTGGCAAATGAGATTTGAGATAACTAGAAGAGATGTATTGTGAGTAGGGTTGGAGTTCAAGAGTTTTTGACCTGTGTGAGTTGTAGAAATGGCCAAGATGGTCCCACTTGTGAGTATTGAACCCATTTGGTCAAGGGTAAAATGAAGACTGACAACTTCATATTCACTCCTGAGGTGGCACCCATATCCCTTATGTACAGAGGTAGCCTGTAAAACTTGTCAAAACTTCTGCCTGCTGACCCTTCCTATCTTTCTCCTAGAGATAGAAAATTGGGTAAAATATGGGTAAAAGTGGTTAGCTGTCAATACTATGTCCCCTTGTGTCTCCTCCTACTTAATATTTTCATAAATAAACTTCATACCGCTGCAACACTTATCACTTTAATACAATATGCTGATAATCAACCCTTACCTCTTCTCCCCCCATCCATAACAAAATTACAGGAAATCACTTGAAAATTATTCAGTGACATTGAAAAACAGCTAAAAAATGTTATCTTGCCACTTAATGCCAAAATACAAGCTTAAGCTATTTACTCCAAAACACCATAACCAGAAGCACACACCCTTCATATTATCTCAATTAACACAAAAATAGAGACTATAAGCCAAACTAAACTACTTTTTGAGTCATAACAGACGACAACCTCAAATTTGCTCACCACATACTTCACTCTATCAAGAAAACTAATCAAAAACTCGCCTCTCTCTATACAGCCAAACACTATCTGACAGATCAAAGATTAACTTAGCAGGAACATACCTCCTTCCTTCTCTAATATACGTTTCCCCTATTCTTACAAATATCAACACTAAACTAGCCTCCTGCTACTACAAAATAGCTAAATTTGTTAACCAACCAACCTTATAAAACACACCACTGCCTTGCTTTAAAACAATTAAACTGCCTTGAACTCCTAAACTAGTTGACACTCTCACGATTAATCACTGCCCACAACCTACTGTACTCTCCAAACACCTAGCATTGCACAAAAATCTTATTGCACTAGTCACTCACTAGAGAACTTTGCTCTAGCGATAAACTCTTATTATGTATTAGTAAGACATTTAACACTGCTGAAGACTATCTACTCCAGATTTGGCCGTGTTAGCTGGACCTCTCTTTTTTCTTGGCTTTTTTTTTTTTTTTTTTGTTCGGGACAGACTTTTTGCTGCAGTTTGTGTATTTTTCTTACTATGTGTCAAAACCTGGAATGAAATCCGCACATAGTTAAAGCAGATATAAAACTTAAATAGCTTCAAACAATTGCTTAAACAGCATCTGTGCCAAAGATGTCGCTGTTCTTCCTGCTCGCCTGGCTAGCTTTATTAGATTACTTTTTTCAAACTCTTAAAGCCACTTTGCTTCCCAACCTTTTGTACCTTATCACTCCTCTTCATATTGCACTAATTTCCTCAACTCTTACTCTTCCTCCTCCTCTCACACCCCACCTCTAACATTAATCATCTTCTGTCCATCTATTTTCCAGCTCTTTTCCAGAATTTCTCCTTTCTTATTTCTTAATTTTTTTTACCTACATTACTACTTGACTGTCTATAAATTACTAACCTCAAAAACACCCCCGTTGGATTTTTTTCCCCTGCAGTCATCATGCTATAAATACATCAACTATTGTATTTTTTTATTCAGTAATTAGCCAATGTATGTTAATTTCTCTCGTTTTTGTGTTAAATGCTATGTTCAAGTAAGCATTTAAAAATCATGTAAATAAGCTCATGTACAAGATGTTTTTATCCTGCAATTATACATGTGCATCATGTGAAACTTAAATGTGTGCTTTTCTCCCTGGGCCTCTACTGAAAATGAGTTTTACCCAGTTAGACTTCTCACAGTCAACAAAGACAAATAAAGTCATCAAGATAGATGCAGTGTTATCACTTGCTCTACAATTTTTCGAGTCAAACTGCCATAAAACAGATATAATAGACAGAGACAGAAGCTTAATGAAAAAAAAAAATCATGCGCACCCACACGAGCATGTGCAAATACACATACAAAGCTCGTATCAGAAAACCTGTGCTGCCAAGTACTGGACAGTTATTTTTTAAACTATATCAGTGTGCATTATGTAAAGAAAAAGTATGCAGCTAGACCTAAGAAATGGCTAATTGTTTCTGTGTTGTTGAACTAAGAAATAATTCTCAACACTGCTCTGAACTTTTCCACAACTGAACAACCCACTTGAAAGACATTGAAAACATACTGGCAAGCAAGTTTGCTGTAAATTTCTCACCAGTAAATACCACAAGAACTTCATCAAGAATCACTTCCCCGCCTATCACTATGGACCATGTGCTTAAGTTATTTCCCAAGACTAAAAACAGCTTTGGGTTAGACAACAAGCAGCATAGTCTAAAATACAGTACCAAATATGCACTCACTAATCCCCTCAAACTGTTTAGTCTAAGTTTTGCTACAGCTTACGGCCCCCTGAATCCTGGCTCACTGCTGTAATGATGCACTTCTACAACGGTGGACCCACCATGGACCCTGGAAACTATAGACACAGCTGCCTTAACTGTAAAGCCACAGAACACATCATCAATTTCATTATGAACTACAGCAATTCTCCTTTAAGGCCAAGACTTGTCTGCTAAATCCTGTTAGCTTCTTTGGGGTCGTCACTCAAACAGTTGACAGTGGTCACATTGTACATGCTCTGTACCTTGACTTGGTCAAGGAATTTAACCAAACCCCACAATGGAGTCATAATAAGCTAATGACCTTAAATATCAATCCCTGTGTAGTGAAATGGATATCCAACATACACTGTCCAAGTGGGTGACACTGCCTAACTCGCAGAAAAGTGGTGTAACCCCAGGGCTCCATGTTGAAATCTCCTCTCCTTGCTGATAACGGACTTTTACTTAACCAAATTTGCTGACATCTGAAGACTGGGTGTAGCTGTAAAACTCCCCAAAGATGCATATGCCACTTAAAGTGAATTAACACAAGTCAATACCTGAAGCACAGAAAAATAGTTTACTACAGTACAATCCTACATATGTGGAGGTTATCAACAAAAACATACCTAAACAAAAGAGACCTCCGAGGCAAAAGCACACACGCACATTACAACCCACCGCACCAAGCACCACACACAGTACACATGCCTCTGTCTCACAGCCTCTAAGGCTCAGTCACAAACCCAACATACTAGTCATAGCAGACTATCATGAGACACACATGTGCCCCTCATCAGGACAGACAAGGGGAAAGTCAGGTTAAGTTGCTTGTCAGGTGCTAGAATCATGCACTCAAGTCTCTCAACAAGTACTGTTATGACTCTGTCATAGTCCATGTTAGTACGAATGACTTGAGACGCACCTCTCTGAACTACATGAAGAGAAACATGACTGAGGTCGCTGAATGTGTCCCAGGCAGGTATGTCCCTAGCCTTAAACAGCATCCTACCGTCACCCATAAGGATGCCTCAGTACAAACAGAAAATGATTGACTAACAATTGGCTTAGTTTCTGGCGTTATTCCAAGGGGATCCAGTACCGGACAGCCCGGGAGGACATGACTGACAAACTACGATGTTTTCCCACAGATGGCCTTCATCTGTCTCCCCTGGGCTTTAGGCTTCTGACAAAGGCTCTTGCCTCCCTCATAGTGCCTTTTTTAGGCAAAGTCATGAGGACAAAATTACCAATGTGAAAAATTATTCTTAACAAAATGTTTTAAAGGTCATGCTGATAAACGCTAGAAGTTTTAACAAGAAAAGTACAGTTTTGTACCTACCATAAATGTAGATGTTCGAAGATCCACATTGCTGCAGTCCTTACACTTGGGTAGTCCGCTGTCCTCGGTCGGCCCGAATATCAAAGTATAAGGCTGACGTCGGTCAAGGCGCATTTGACTGACATCAGGACGTCAGGGTACAAATGCGCATGACCGACGTCATATCCTCAGTCTTTTCTTGCCCCAGATGTCAGAAGACCCTAAAAATAAAGGTCAAAACCAAAAGACAGCCAACAAACAACCAACCATCCTAGCACTAAAAATATGTACAAAATATACAATATACATCATATTGACAACCCAACCCACACAACCGCCTCTAACTACAGAGGGGAAGGAGGGAGGGTAAATTGGACTGCAGCAATGGGGATCTTCGAACATCTACATTTATGGTAGGTACAAAACTGTACTATGTTCTTCATCTCACATTGCTGCAGTCCTTACACTTGGGTAGAATCCCAAAGCAGAGGTAAGGGAGGATGGCCAAACTATAAGGAAGCAGGAGCTGCCAAAATGCCCTGCAAAACAGCAGTGGCAAAACCAGCCCTGGATTTAGAGTAAAGTGGTAGGTGATAATGCCTAGAGAAAGTATGCACTGAACTCCAAGTAGCTGCCTCCAAAATATCCTTAGTTGCCACCCCTCAAAAAGCTGTCAAGTGGCAGTAGCCCTAGTGGAATGAGGCCTAATCCCAGCTGGAATCTCCTTGCCATGATGGGAATAACAGAAAGCAATGCAAAACCCAATCCACTTAGAAATAGTTTGTTTTGACACAGGCTTGCCCTGAGAACTCAAAGCAAAAGAAACAAATAACTGCTGAGACTGCCTGAACCCTTTAGTTCTGTCCAAATAATATCGCAACTGCCTGTGTACATCTAAAGTGTGCAAAATCTTTTCCCCTTTATTTTGGGGATTTGCATAAAAAGTAGGCAAATGAATAGTTTGGTTTAAAGCCACACTAGAAACCACTTTAGGCATAAAGGAAGGATTAGTACGTAAAGATACCCTATCCTTATGGAAAATTAAGAAAGGCTCAACCGCCATAAGGGCCTGCAACTCAGAAACCCTTCTTGCAGAGGTAATAGCCAACAAAAAAGCAGTCTTCCATGATAAAAACTTTAATTCAGTAGTAGCTGCAGGCTCAAAAGGTTGTAGAGTGAGTTTCTCCAACACAAAATTGAGATCCCAAGCAGGAGTAGGAGCTCTTCGTGGGGTCTTATATTCTTTGCCCTCTAAGAAATTGCTTGAATAAAGGATGAGAAAACAATGGTGGGTCACAATCATAGTGAGCCGAAATTGCTGCAGCATGAACCTTAATAGAAGAGAAAGACAAACCTTTGTCCAGTAACTCAGTAAGATATTGAAGAGCCACACTTAAATTAGGCTCAGAAACATCAAAATCCTTTGCTGCACTCCAAAATAAAAATCTCTTCCATTTATCTGCGTACACTTTCCTTGTACTAGGCCTTCTAGCTTCCAAAATAACATTCAAAACTTGCTGTGGAAGTGGAGGTCCACTATGGTTCAAAACAGAATATGCCAGGCTGTTAGGTGCAGAGAGTGAAGCTTGACATTGAGCAAATGACTGTCCTCCTGAGACAACAGGTGTGGAATCGAAGGCGAAGGCCATGGAGGCTTCCGTACCAGGCTTCTCAGTAATGGGTACCAATGCTGTCGAGGCCAATCTTGAGCTATCAAAATCATCCTTGGCTTGTCTTGTCTGGCCTTTAGTAGTACCTTTGGGAGGAGAGGCAGAGGCGGAAAGGCATACACATGAAGATTGCTCCAATTGAAAGAAAGAGCATCCACTTTCCAAGCTGTAGGATGAAACCTTTTTGTGCAAAACTTTGGCAGCTGGTGGTTTAGTGGAGAAGCGAACAGATCTATGTCTGGAGTTCCCCATGACACTGTCAATTTCTGAAATACATGAGGATCCAATTTCCACTCGTGGGGATCCATAATTTGTCTGCTCAACACATCTGCTAAGGAGTTCTGTGCTCCCGGCAGAAACCTTGCCTGAAGATTTAGCTGTAAACTGAGAGCAGTCTCCCACAAAATCATTGCTTGCCTGCATAGAGGATAAGAATGTGTTCCGCCTTGCTTGTTGATGTACCACATGACAGTTGTGTTGTCTGTTAGAATCAACACCTGCCCTGGAAGATGTAAATCCTTGAAAGCTATTAATGCAAACTGGACTGCTAACATCTCTTTCAAGTTGATATGTAGATGTTGTAGTCTGGCAGGCCACTTGTCTTGTATCCACTTTCCATTCAGATGAGCTCCCCAAGCTTTGTCTGAGGCATCTGTCGTTAGAATCTGACTCGCCTCTGGCCGGGTCACAGAGAGTCCCTTGTTTAGGTGACATTCCTGAGCCCACCACAACAATTCCTTTTGAATGCAAGGTATTATTTGAATGACAGTGTCCAAATCCTGGCAGTGCTGTGTCCATACATTTTTGAGATACCATTGTAGCTTCCTCATATGCAGTTTGGCATTGGGAAGCACCAGAATACAAGATGCCATGAACCCCAAGGCTTGAAGGACTGTCCTTGCAGTCAGCCTGGACTGATGAGACAACTGATGAAAGTAAAGGGAAAGATTCTTTTGTTTGTCCGGGGTCAAAAAGGCCATCTGGGATGCTGTATTCAGTCTCACACCCAGAAAGCACATGTCCTGAGAGGGTACTAGACTGGACTTTATTTCGTTCACAGAATACCCCAGGCATCTTAGCACTGCTATCACATATTCCAAATGATGAAGAAGCTCGTCCCTTTCTTGAGCCAGAATCAGGCAATCGTCCAAATAAGGATAGATCTGTATTCCTTTTAACCTGAGGAAAGCTATCACTGGAGCCAGAACTTTCGTGAACACTCTGGGCGCAGTAGATAAGCCAAAGGGCAATGCAGAGAACTGATAATGAGAAGTCCCAGCTCAAAAACGCAGATACTTCCTGCAACTCAGTCTGATAAGAACATGAAGATATGCCTCCTTGAGATCCAAGGTTACCATCCAATGATCTTTGCCCAGCAGAGGTAAAAGCTGCTGTAACGTCAACATTTTGAACTTGGGAATGTCCAGATAAGTGTTGAGGATAGATAAGTCCAAAATTGGTCTCCACGTGTTCCCTTTCTTTGGTACTAGGAACAGGCGAGAATAAAATCCTAGGCCCACTTCTGGCATAGGGACCGGCTATATGGCCCCTATTTGGAGTAACTGAGAAATTTGCTTGTGAGCCTCTATTCTTTGTTGAGGAGGAACGTCTGGCATGCCTTTGAAAGGAGGCAAGGTATGGAAATAAAACCTGTAACCGTGGTGTATGATATCCAATACCCATCTGTCTTGGGTAATTAAATTCCAATTTTCTTTGAAAAGTGCCAACCTTCCTCCCAAAGGAGCTGCCAGACGAGAAGGCTCTGGCAGCTGAAAAGGTAGGTCATTGGGTCTGTTTACGAAAGGACTGACCCCTGCCCTCACCCGAAGACTGTGCAGGAGAACTCCCTGTTCTAGGCCTGAAAGAGCCCTGAGCTCTGCCCCTACCACGTCTAGATCTACCCCTAGACTGGGAATCATAAGAAGGATACGTCCACCCCTTAGTAGGCCAATTTCTACTAAACTTTGGAGGCTGAACCTGCAAAAAATCTTTAACAGTCTGCATAGACTTAGCCTTGTCTTCCATTTTCTTTAAAACTGCCTCAACAGGAGAACCAAACAACACATCAGATTGTAAAGGAGCATCTAAAATCCTTGTTTTAACATGGTCAGATAAATTCTGATCCCTCAGCCAGGCGTGCCTGCGAAGAACTGACCCAGTGGCAGCCACCCTAGACTAGGCCTGTACAGCATCAAAACCACATTGCAAAGAATGCTTACCCACCTGTTCAGAAACATGTACTAAATCTTGTAACTCTTTACAATCAATACCTTCCACCAGAGCATCAACCTTAGACTTCAATTGTGAAAGGAGATAGTTTTTGTATTTCAACATGTGAAACTGGCAATTCAAAGCCCTCATAGCTAGAGTGGAAGAAGTATAAACTTTCTTTCCCCATCTATCCAAGGCCCTGGCCTCTTTATCTGTAGGAACCGGATTCTTGACAACAGAAGCCTTAACACCTTTAGGCCCCTGACTAACAGTTTCTGGGTCTGCCCTAGGACTCTTAAAAGATACTTATGAGCTTCAGGCACCCTGTAATACCTATCCGGTTTAACAGGAGCAGGAGGCAAAGAATCAGGATTAAGAGAAGCCTCTGTAAAAACATCTTCCACCACATCCAAAACAGGAGGTATAGCCAAAGGCCTATGCTGGGGTAAAACAAAAATTCCTAAGCCTTTTCCTGGAATCAGAGAAGTCCTGACCTACCCACTTAAAATGCTCCCTCATGGAATGAAGAGTTTCTGAAAAGAAAAATCCTCAGGGGAGAAGCAGAAGGAGTAGGACCATCCACATCAGTATCAGAATAAGGGGAATACTCCTGCAAGTCTTCAGTCAAGACTCTGAAACATCCGAAGCCTGCTCAAAACTCCCTAGCTCAGGCTCCACCCTAGGTCTCTTATCAGGAGGGGCAAAGAACCCTAATCAAAGTAATCAAATCTTCTGCCATTTTAAGCATATGCTTCTTGGGCACAGTTCCTGAAGAACTAGGGGTGACACCAACTGAAGCTAAACCTGGCCTGCCTCTGGGAGAAGCCTTGGAAACAGATGGAGAGGGCCTAACCACCCTAGGAAGGGAGGGGAGTATAGTAACTTGAGAAGCCCCATCAGCCTGACCTGCCTCCTGAGAGGCCACATCCTGCAATAACAAAGTCTCTCCCTGGGATCCCAAAGAAACCTCCGGTGGAACCACCGGCTCCACCGACACCTCTAAAGAACCGGCGTCCGGTACGGACGGTTCTTCTAGCCTAGGCTTAACTGCTTTGTCCTTGCGCTTCCCGAAGAAGCGGCCGGAGCATCCGACGGCATTTTATAATTGCACCGCTTCAAGACTAACCTGGCACAATCTAACCTTCTCTTTATAGTGCGCTTATTGAATCTAGCACAAGAGCGACACCCAACAACGTCGTGCTCAGGCCCTAAACAAGGAATACACAAAGTATGATAGTCTCTATGCGGTATCTGTTTCCCACAAGAAATACAATTATTCACTTTTTCTGACATCCGTAAACCACTGAGGCAAGAAAAACTAAAATATTCCCCAACGGGGTACTTAGCCAACTTTGACTCGGTCTGAAACTCCAAAATCGAAAAATTTCAGAACGCCAACCGGCACTTGCAATGCTGCTTCTGCATCGGACCATGCGGCAAAAAAGACTGAGGATATGACGTCGGTCATGCGCATTTGTACCCTGACGTCCTAATGTCAGTCAAATGCGCCTTGACTGACGTCAGCCTTATACTTTGATATTCGGGCCGACCGAGGACAGCGGACTACCCAAGTGTAAGGACTGCAGCAATGTGAGATGAAGAACATCTGCACTCATTGCAAGCATTTCTCGCCCTGAAAGATGCTGACATTTGTGCAGTCACTGAAACCTGGTTCAAAGCTGCAGACAGCACCCCAGCTTTACCAGGTTACTTGTCCTACCATACTTTCAGACCCCAGAGGGCTACAAAGCCAAAGGAGTTGGAGTTTCAATATTTATCAAAGACATACACACCTCCTGGCTGGTCAAACAGTAAGATGCACATATTGACAAAACACCTTTTCAAATTTTTAGCTAGCTACACACCCCCAACCATCACACAGGGGGCCCACACCAACTATCTGGACTTACTTGAATCCATCAAGATTCAACACTCTACCTTGATCCTGGGCAATTTTAACTACCCAACCATAGAGTGGAAGACCTATTCTAGGTCAAAGAATGCCCAGAAATTCTTTGACTTCTTCAATGCCAATACATTGGATCAACTGGTAGAGACCCTCACAAGATGTGAAAATATCCTGGACCTGGTACTAACCAACGTAAGTAGCCACAGTAGCAACTCTAGTGTCATCCTCTTTGGTAAGATCCGACCATAAAGCAATCACTTTCAAAGTCATCATCTTCCCTGACACCCCCCCCCCGCTTGCCAGGGTCAAACAAAAAAACTTTTCCAAAGTGGACTACAACTTCTTGAGAGCAGGTATAAGCAGCTTCAGCGCCACCATCCAGTCAGCTGAATCAAGCACTACTGTCCAAGCCTACACCAAACTATATGAGCACCTATATAGCTACATGGACTCAGTACGAGACAGGACCAAATCATCTTCTCCATCTTCAGTTCTCCATAACCTCTTACCTTCAGACTTACCTGCATATTTTTCATTCCTCACTGATTGTCACCCCTGACAATCCACTCTCGTGTCTCTTCCCGCTTTGTTCGTCATGTGGGCTCACTCCGCTCCCCTACCCTGCCCCCAATTCCCACACGCCCCCAGTACTCCTACATTTATTCCTCCATACCCACACCCACATCACATTCACACCAAACTGCTTACATAATTACCTCCCCCAAACACCACTATCTTATCACACCCTCTTTTACCTCACCTCTTAACCCTCCTTGCAACAGCACCCCACCTATTTAATAACTCTCTCTACCTGCTTAAAGTACTCTGTCAGTTACTTTTCTCCCTACATCCCAAACAAATATAATGTCTAAACCAACTACCCCATACCAACTACAAGTCTTTTTCTTGCTCTCTCTCTTACCCTCACTAACTACTGCCCATCTCTTAACCTCCTACGAACATCCACTATACTCTACACTTCTCTTCCCCTCTAAACATACTTCCACACCACCATTAACTACCTATCCAACATTTCTAAACCTTATATCTAAACCTATCAACTTGACAAATACCACAGAATAACTCCTATTAAGTATACCAACCAGAACACTAGAAAAGTAATTGACTTCTATCATAAGCCTCTCATCCCTAAACACATTATACTGCTACACTTAATACTAGATGGGGATAGTCACCCTAACCAAGGCCCAAACAATACCCTTAACACTCCAACCTGCAACCCAAATAAAACTAATAACCCAACCACCAAACCATCTAACTCACTATCTATAGCTCACCTCAATATACGTAGCATTGGCAACAAAATTGCTCAACTTCATGCCCTTTTAGATGTTCACTTATTTGACATCTTATGCCTATCTGAAACTTGGCTAAAACCTACTGTTAAAGACAATGAAGTAATTCCACCAGGGTACAATATCATTAGACTTGACCGCACAGTCAAAAAGGGAGGAGGGGTAGCAATCCTCCATAAAGCAGAACTTCAGGTTATTACTCTGAACATTAACCCACCATCAAACAATAGTGCTGAAATACTTATCACTAAACTTCAAATCAACACACATAAGTCCATAAACATTATCTGTATATACCTTCCCCCAAGTAATAACATCACTACACTTGAAAATATCCTTAACTGGCTTTCAATCAATCTCCCACAAGAAACCATAGTACTAGGAGATTTCAATGTAGACTGGATGACCTGTAGTAATATACACCCAACCACACATATTAACCTTTATGGCTTCTCACAAACAATTAACTCCCCTACCAGAACTAACAGAACCAACAACAAAGAAAGTACCTTGGACTGGATTCTTACAAATAATCTTCAGCAAACATATAAAGCAGGTACCCTCCCAGATGACCTCAGTGACCATTCACTAACCTATATTATCAGACATAAGACCAACCTAACTTTCCCTCTCTCCTACAGAACAATACGCACAAAAAAACACCAACTCAGAACTTTTCCAAACTGAACTCAAACAATTTAATTGGTCACCATTAAAATTTCTTCCACTTAATGAAGCCATAGAATACTTCAATACAATATTCCTAGCAATCCTGAATCATCACGCCCCACCACGCTCAGTTAGATATAAAACTAACCCAGTACCTTGGCTCACCAATAATACCAGGCAAAAAATCCTTCTCTGAAATAAATCCTGGGCAAAATGGCGCATGACTAAAACACCTTCAGATCACCAAACCTTTAAACAACACAGAAATAATACCAAAAAAGCCATCCTATTAGACAAAAAGAACTTTTACCTTCAAACACAACAAACCTACTACAATGCACCACAAAAATTATGGTCTAGCATTAACAAACTTCTTTACCCAGGCCAATCTATCACACCCAACCCACTAGGCTCTAACCCTGACAATCCCTTACATACTGCTAATGCCTTCAATTCTTTTTTCACTGATGCTATCCAAAATCTTGCTAGACATCTTTCTCCTGACACCTCATCTGCCAACTTCTACCACTATCCTACCTCCACCTTTCCATTTACAACCAGTGTCTACTTCCTTCATCTGTTCCCTTCCCCTAAAATTAAAGCCTACCACACCATCAGCTGACCAAATCCCAGCAGAATTCCTGCAAAAAAGAGCTAAAGCCATAGCTTACCCCGTCTCTATTCTGATCAACAGAACCATAAATGAAGAAACTATTCCATCTATCTGGAAAATTTCCCATATAATTCCACTACATAAAGGGGGACACTCAGAGTATTCTAACTTCGGTCCAATAGCTTTGCTATCTCCCCTTGCAAAAATTATGGAAAAATGCATCCATAAGCAATTACTTTCACACCTTCTCCATCACAACTTGCTTGCCAACTGTCACAACATGGTTTCAGAAATTTCCACAGTACCACCACTGCCCTGCTATCCTTCACAGACACCATTAACAAAAGCCGCAACAATAATCTTTCCTCTGCAGTCTTCATTGATTTATCTAAAGCCTTTGACATGGTTAATCACCAACTCCTACACATACTGAAATCCCTCTCATTTGATCCCCAAGCCATGCATTGGTTTAAATCTTACCTTGACAACCGTCAACAGGCGGTACTTTGGCAAAATAAACTAATAACCTTCCTATCTCCCTTGGTGTTCCTCAGGGCTCCATTTTAGGTCCACTTCTTTTTTCCATTTATATTAATGACCTTCAAACAGCTATACCACACGCCACCTGCATTCAATATGCAGATGACTCTACTATTATTTGTACAGCCACCTCTGAAACTGAACTTAAATCTTTTACCCAAAAAGCTTTCAATACTGTATGGTTTTCAAACCGCTGTCTCATCCTTAACCCCAAGAAAACTAAATTGTTACTTTTCACTCCAACCCGAAAAACAACTCCCATCCACCTCACACTTATCAAATGATGGCACTATCATTTCTCCCGACCCAACCACTAAACTTTTAGGAATAACAATTGACAACCACCTCAACTTTGATACCCACATTAACAATACAATAAAATTAGTGAACAAAAAACTGGGATCCCTTTACAGAATTAAGCCCTTTCTAACTCCAATAGCTAGGGCTGTTACAGCCAGAACCCACTTAATCTCAACCCTATTCTATGCCTCCCCTATATATACTAATTTACCTACAAACAACCTCAACAAACTGGCCACATCCTATAATAATATTGCTAGGTTTGCCACAGGCTCTCTATTCAGAACCCATCACTGTCTGAATCTAAAACAACTAGACTGGCTAGAATTTCACAACCAGCTTCAATTTCTACAGCTTCCCATTGTCCACAAGGCCCTGTGTATAAGCCCACCAACACCCCCATACTCTCTATCATTACACCTTATAATAACAATAAGAACCTATGTTCTTCCAATAAACTGCTGATTAATACTTCAAGATCCAATCACTCAGCAGGCGACTCCCTGTACTCTAACTCTGTAGGAAAACTATGGAATTTACTACCCACTGATCTCACTACACAAATGTCACTGCCACTCTTTAAAAAAAAGAATCTAAAGCTCTTTCTTAAGACACACTGGCTCTGCTCCTGTACTAACCCTGACTAACTTTTCTCCTTTCAAATTACAACTACTCTAACACCTAATAATTTCTGACTTAAGAGTCTAAATACCAAGTTATTATAAATATAATGCATGTATACATAGATAGTGTATCTCAAATACAATACCCATTATTACTGTTAATTCTATTCCTTGCTTAGACTAATGTATCTTTTATATATTAAAAAAAAAAAATTTGTAACAACTGCTTTTTTAGTTCTTGGTAAGTTTTAACTGCTATTACTTTTTTAAATGTATGCATGGATTTTCTATTCTTTTTGGAGCTTTTCTCCCCTGGCCTCTAATGAAAATGAACATGTATCCAGCTAGACTAGCCCGGTCAACAAATGTAAAATAAAATAAATAAATAAATCTTCCTCAAGGCAGAGTAAACCTGTCTGGTGGACAGTAGCAATAAACAGAGACTATAATAAAAGAAAAAAACTGCTGTCCAGGACCAAGAAGGAGGAAGTGCCAAGTTGCAAGCACTCTCCTTTGTCTGAACAAGCAAATAAGGTCAGTGGTGAAATCCCCCAACTCTAACTTCGAGTTCAAACTGGCCACATCCACTAAGGACACTCAAGGCCTTTTTTGCATACATCTGCAGTCTCAAAGGTAACTCCCAAACCCGCTCTGAATTTGTGGTCAAGAATACCACATACACAAATGCCATAGATATAGCCAACCTGCTGGCAGACATGTTCAATGAAAACTTCACCCCCCCCCATCCCCCCAGGACATCCACAGCACCTGGCTCCCTCTCCTCATCAACAGGGAGTATGTTATTAATGCCCTCTCAAAGGCAAAAAATACAGCCTCCATGGGACAAGGCAACATCCCTGGCTGTGTCCTACATGAACTCAGGCAAGAGTTCTTAGCATCACTAGGCATCCTATTCAACCAAAGCCTGTGCACCGGCATCATCCCAGTAGAATGGAGGACAGCCACTGGCATCCCTCTACACAAAGGTGGAGCATCCACCGACCCAGGCAATTACAAGCCCATCAGCCTAACTAGCCTGATCTGCAAGGCCATGAAACGCTTTATCATGGACCTTACAAACAAGGACATTGGCAACCTCCAAATGCTTGATCCCATACAGTTAGGTTTTGTCAAAGGGAGATCATGCCTGTTAAACTTGGTCGCCTTCACCAATGCCATGGATAAAGGCAAGGCAGTGCACACCACCTACCTTGACCTAGCCAAAACCTTCGACACTATTCCCCACTCGGGCATGACAGATAAACTCTCCCAGCTAGGCATCAACCCACATGTTACCAGATGGGTAGCCAACTCGCTCACTCACAGAACCCACTCAGTCAAAACAGGGGAAGCCACCTCCAGCAGTAGAACTGTAACAAGTGGCGTACCCCAAGGATCAATCTTGGGGCCTCTACTGTTTGGGATATACTTTTCTGAGGTGCATGCCAAAACCAGTGATCTGTGGTTGACCAAGTTTGCAGATGACTGCAAGCTGGGCACTGTCAAATTCCCTCAGTGATACGAACATCCTCCAAGAGGGCCTTAACCAAATTAATGACTGGTGCCAAAAGCATGGCCTCAAACTGAATGCCAAAAAATGCATCATTATCTCCTTTGGGGGAAATGGTGTCCCCACTAATTATCACATTAACAACAACATACTAAACACGCAATCAGTCGTGAGGGATTAGGGCACCCAGGTTGATAGCACCCTGACTTTTGACCACCATGTTGCCTCTGTTGTACGGAAGGCTTTCTACATGGCTCACCTCATTAGTACGGGTATTTTGTCCAGGAACAAGGAGGTCATAACATCCCTGTACTCCTCCCTTATCAGTCCCATTATCAAGTACAATGCCCCCTTTGGTATGTACCTTGCCAAGCACATACAGATAAAAGCCCTGTTGCTCTACTCAGTCTCGGAGATTGCTCAGAGGTGACCTGTGTCTGGTATATAAGGCTGTCTCAGACTCTGCCTTGATGGAGTTACTGCATATATGCAAATCAAACTCCACTTGCGCAACTTGCATGCAAGGTCTCAACCTGGTCTGACACATTAATAGAACTTGGTGGGAGGATATATTTGTGTCCCAAAGACTTCCCCCATCTGTGGAAGAGACTTCGCCTCCATGTCAAGCAGAATATCTCACCAGCCCTCTTTAAGAGGCATGCGGACGACTGGATGGGAAACAGAAAATATACCCTTGGGATCCCACTTGTGCCCCTGCTGGACTCGGAAAACAGGTGCTGACTTTGTGGGAACATGGCTGAAATTCTTGACTAGGCTTATAAGGGCCTCTGGGCCAACAGCCTAGTATCGACCTATGAACCTATAAACTACATTTCTTTGTATTCAGTTTATCATCAGTTTTTAGAAACACACTGCAACCTACTGTCTTGACAACACCCCATTATCACTAGAGACAGTGATAATAGACCTAGGGACATGGACTGATATCTCCCTTTCCTTTGATCACCATATGGCAGCTGTAGTTAGGAAATCTATATTTTATACATATTCCTATACTATATAATTCTTAATTGTCAAAAACATATTTTTTAAAACAAAATAACTCATTCCTTTATATTCTCCCATAGTTATAACTGTTGTGGAATATAATGCATCATTTGGTAACTAACTAGGTAAATACATTGAAACACACAACAAAATGCAGAGGTTCCTAAACAAAAACAAAATTTGAGACCAAAGATCTAACTACCAGGAGAGATCGGAGTGATTCTCTTTGCATTCTGTGTCATATTGGCTCTTGATGGGAAATTTGTGCCTTGCTTATCTGACCATTAGGGATCCAATTATACAACCTCCTTTGTCTTATGGAGTGAAATAATGTAACCAAAGCCAGAGCCACAGACCTCAACATACATCAGGAAATAAAACAACCCACAGAGAGATAGGTTCATCACCTAGTATTTTCCCTTTCTCTAGGATAGCCCCCCCCCCCCCATCCATATCAAACAATGTCTGTCACCTTTCAAATATAGCTTTAACAAGTGCATGGGTACCCTTAAAATTCCCCCAGGGTTTACAGAGCATACCAATCCTGGTAAAGGGTGTTACAGCCTTAAGGTGGATACTGGCAAGATGCACATGGCCTTTGGTCTGTTTGCCCTGTATATCCTATGAACATATGAATCTGTGATTCAAAGATGGTCAATATTCCTGACAGACTATAAACCTCACTGTTTCATGAGAAATTCAAAATTACAAGGAAGTGGGAAAAAACATGAACCAAAATCATGGAAATTTTGCAAAAATCAGGAAATACTGTGAGTTGTTCTATTCGGTACAGAGAGACCCAGGTGGATGGGAATTGCAAGCTTTTATCATCTATCATTGCAAGAAAAAACACTTGCCATTACAAAAACTACCACTACAAGAGGGCTCTAGTCTTCTTGCTTGCTATACAAGCTCCCCATTCAAAATGCAGTGTAACACAGAGAGCGAGAGAAAAGCTGAGGGAGAAATGAGCATATACAAGCATGCATGCAGGTGCACACATTCACACAGTCTGAAAATCCACTCAAAATCAAGCACATGCATACACATGGCTGGTTTCTGAAAACCTGCACACATACATATACTTGGCTGGTTTCTGAAAACCTGCAACATTCATAAACACATTTGTGCACGCACATACATACACAAGGCTGGTTTCTATTAACAAGTACACATATGCACATGTGCACACAAACTTAATGCACATCCTTGAGTCCAAGCTGCACTTAATGTACTGTTTCATGATTTAGGAACAGTGGTATGACTCGGGAGACTATGCCTCTCATGACCATCGGATTTTACATAAGTGTATAGGTGGGCAGTGGCAAAGATCCAAGAAGAAAATTCCCAGCTCAGCATGCATTGCACACTGACATAATTGTGTTTACAAATCAAGTTAAAAAAATCACAGTAACAATCAATTTATTTTAGGAGATATCTTCTCTGAAGACTTCAAAATTACTGAAATTATTTGCTTCATTAAAAAGAAATAGGAAGTTGGTAGGCTAGCTCTCCCCCACAATCCACAAATGAAACCAGTCATTTAATACACAAGACAGGTGCGCCTTAAAGTACCAAACAAGAAAAACAATGTTCACATTTACACTAACACAGAACTTCTTAAACTCAAATGAAATCCATTTTAAATTATAAATTAACACAATAAAAAGAAAAAATAAAGCAACACAAAAAATAAATACAATAAGTAAAATAGATGAAATGTAATACTCTGTATACTGCAACAGTCCATTCTGTAGCAGTCGTCCCTGAAAAACTTTAAATTGCTGAACTTTCTTTGTAATTTACATATTAGACAGACAAATATTAATGATCCCTGTCAATATTTCTAAATAAACAGTCAAAAATACAAGGGGTACCAACAGTAAAGAAAATTGCTGGAATTCATTTACTGCAGGGAAACTACGCGGTAGATAAAATTTGCAGCCTGGCAAGCTGTAACTTCACTTGTTAGTTATACTAACAAGTAAATAGCAAGCTAATATTTTCCTACTACCAAATTACATACTTGCAGACTTAAACTTTTATTTCCTAATGGTTTGTCATTACAAAACTACTGTGCCAAAACTGTACAAGATTTTGCATCGTGAAATTTCTTTCAGTCTGGCCATACCAACATTTTATTAAAGGAAACAGAGTATGTGCACTATGTTATGTACCACTGATGAGACATTAAAGTAAGCATTACTGTAGTACAGTAAAGCTGGAGTGGAGCTGTGACATCTATCCTTCTCCTGTCAACGTTTACGGAGAAAACTAATCAGGCACTGCTTGCACAATTGTGCACTGGGCTTTTAAAAAAATCCTTAACTGAAAATGGTACATTTTGATTAACAGTAATGTCATAATCTGTTTTTATCATCAATATTGTTAGTTTAACAAACTAGACAACTACAAAAAGTTAACTTTAAAATTCATATTTGGCAAAAATTTCTAATTGTTTTATACATCTGTCAAAGGCAGAGTTATCTCCACATGTTCAGTTACAAATTGAGCATGCTCACTATTGAACACCCTGATAGGTTCATAGGTTCATACTAGGCTATCTGCCTGGGGCAATTATAAGCCTAGCCCGATTCTGTATGGCTTACGTCACCCCTTGATTTGAGTATACTGTGCCCTTTTTAAGGTTTAGTTTACTGTGCCTCTGTCTAATAGTGACACGGGAGTAATCCCTGGGACAAACCTACGATCCCCCATCCACCTATCGAGATTCTTCTTGAAGAGATTCAGTGAGGTGCTCTGCCTCACATGAACTGGAATTCTATTCCAGAGCGAAGGGAGCCTCTGGGTTATGAACCTGTCCCTCTAGCAAGTTCTATTTATTTCTGTGCTGAGGTTCAAGTCCCTTGAGCGTGTGGCTCTAAGGGATTTAGATTTATTGAGGCGGAGCATGTCCATTAATTCTGGACTTGACAAAGCTTTGTACGTCAGGCATAGATCGCCTTGAAGTAGGCGGTATGCAACTGAGTAGAGCTGGAGTTTTTTTAACCGAGCAGCATATGGCATCTGTTTGAGACCCTTGATCCTCTTGGTGAGATACTTTTGGTGTCTTTCTAATTGCTGCAGGTGTCGGGTAAGGTACATCCCAAAAGGGGCACTGTATTCTATGATGGGCCTGATGAGGGATGAATAAAGGGGCACGATTACCTCTCTTGATCTAGATGTGAAACCCTTTGTGATGAGGTGGGCTATGTAGAAGGTCTTTCTAACCACTTTGGCAATGTGATTTTCAAAGGAGAGATTGCTATCAACTTGGGTCCCCAGGTTCCTAATAACTTTCTCTGTACTTAATGGGTTTCCGCCTATGTGGTAATTTGTGGGCACATTGTTTTTGCCAAAGGGCATGACTATACATTTTTTGGCATTTAGCTTTAAACCATGGCGCTGGCACCAGTTATCTGTCTCTGTGAGACCTTTTTGAAGGATGTTTGTGTCAGCTGGAGAGTCGATTATGACGCCCAGTTTGCAGTCGTCTGTGAACTTGGTGAGCCATAGTCCTTCCACGTTTGTCTGTACCTCGGAAAAGTATATACCGAACAAGAGTGGTCCCAGGACAGAACCCTGTGGGACACCACTTGTGACCGGTTTAGAGTCTGACATGGCTCCAGCAACTCTCACTCTGTGGGTTCTGTCTTTGAGCCAGTTTGCGACCCATCTTGTGACATAGGGGTTTATATTTACGCTGGATAGCTTATCTATGATGCCCGAGTGGGGGTATTGTGTCAAATGCCTTTGCAAGGTCCAGATAGGCTGTGTGGACTACCTTCCCTTCATCTATGGCTTTGGTGACTGTTTCGAAGAAGTCAACCAGGTTCAAAAGGCAGGATCTGCCCTTGACAAAGCCTAACTGGGTGGGATCTAGTGTCTGTAGGTCCCCAATGTCTTTGTTTATGAGCTCCATGATGATCCTCTCCATAGCCTTGCAGACTAAGCTAGTCAGGCTTATGAGGCGATAGTTTCCATGGTCCGTAGAGGCTCCACCTTTGTGGAGTGGGACCACTGTTGCTGTACGCCATTCTGTGGGCACATATCCTGTAGTGAGGCTGAGATTGTATAGCTGTTTTATTTGAGGGATTAGTTCCTCTTGGAGTTCATGTAGGACGCAACCTGGGACGCCATCTGGTCCCATGGAAGCAGTGTTTTTTGCTTTGGAGAGGGCAGCCTTCACCTGAGCATCAGAGATGCTTGAGAGGCAGCCCTCTGCCAGGATAGATACTTGCTCTTTTGGGGTTGGGGTGGAGACGTTTGCACTGAACCTGTCTGCCAGGATATTGGCGATGTCTGTGGGCTCAGTGTATTTTTTGTCGTTTAGAATCAACTCAGAACAAGTCTGGGAGTTGCATCCCAGGTTCCTAACACAACTGAAAAAAGCCTTATGATTGTCTTTGGTGTCCTGTGCAATTTTTCTCTCAAAGCTGGCCTTGGAGGATTTTATGAGGGATCGTAATTTTTTGCTAGTACTGATCAGAGATGCCTTCCCTATTAGGGATTTTGCTCTATCATGTAGTAGCTTCCTCCTTCTGTTGTACAGTTTTTATTTATGGCAGGGGTCCACCAGACTGGACGCCTGCCTTTGTATGATTGGGTCTTGGTTTTGTTTGGGATGGCATGATCCATGCATTCCTGGAGATGTCCATAGAATGCGTTTATATAGGATTCTGCAGTTTGGGCCGTAGTTTCCACTGGCCCTGGGGCCTTGAAGGATTCCACTTCGGTTTTGAGAAGTGAGAAGTTCGCTTTTGAGAAGTTTTTCACTGTGGTTTTCTGGGCTGGGGGTGGGGTCGGGATGTGGACATCCAGTGAAATTAATTTATGGTCTGATCTTACCAATGAGGGATATGCTTCTGGTGTGGAGCATAGAGTCCCCATGTTGGTAATGATCAGGTCTAGTATGTTGTCCCCTCTTGTGGGAGTGGTGACTAGTTGTTCCATAGCATTTGAGTTCATCATATCCAGGAACCTTTGGGCTAAGGTGCTGGGGCTTGAGTAGTGCTCCCAGTCAATGTTTGGGTAGTTGAAGTCGCCCAATATAATGGTGTTCGGAGAGATCTTCATGTTCTCCAATGTTTTCAGGAAAGCAGAGTGGGATTCCTGACTTTGAGAGGGTGGTCTGTAGGATGCTATAAATTGAAAAGCAGTCTTGCCCACTGTTAGTTACACATGGATGGTCTCCGATACTTTGTGCAATGCCACTAACCTGGAGGTGTGGATATCCTTGATAAATATGGAAACTCCCCCTACTTTTGTGGTTCGGTCCGGGTTTTGGGGCCGAAAAGCATGATATGAGGTACAGCCTGGTAGTGCTGGGGTGCTCTCTGGAGCCTTGAACCAGGTTTCTGTCACTGCACAGATATCGATGTTCTCCATACTGAGGAGAGCTTCGAGTGCGTGCATCTTGAGGTTAAGACTTCTGGCGTTAAGCAGCATTACCCTTAGTTTCTTGTTCCTTGTGCTGTCTATGGGGGTGGGTTTGACTTTTGAGCCTTGCCTAAAAAAGGCACTATGGGTGTGGCAAGAGCCTTTGCCAATATCCAAAAGCCCCCCTAGCGAAGCAACGTGGCTTCTCGAGCATGTCATCCCAGGCTGACAGACACTGGATCCGCTTTGAATGACACCAAAATGTTAGCCAATTGTTAAAATCGATCATTTTGTCTTTGTACTGTGGCATCATTCTAGGTGAGGGTAAGATGCTGCTCAAGGTCAGGGTCATACCAGCCTGGGCTACATGATCAGAGAGCTCCTCTATGTCTCTTTTCAAGTAGTCCAGGGAGGTACGTCTCAAGTCATTCACACCAGCATGAACAATGACCGAGTCATATTTGTATTTGCTTTGGAGTGACCTGAGTTGCTTGCGTCATGTGGCGGATCCTAGCACCCGACAGGCAACTCACTGTGACCTTCTCTTTATTCAGCCTGGTGAGCGGGACGTCAGTGTGTCTGACAATAGAGTCACCTATTACAAGTATCAGGTGTGTTTATTCAGCCTTAAGGGCTGTGGCTGCTTGGCGCAGTGACTTTGTGGGCTATGTGTTGTGCGTGTTTTGTTTTGAGGTAGCATTTGCTTGGATGTCTGCTTTGGAGGTCTCTGTTGCTTAGGTAGATTTTTATTTAGAGCCTCCGAGTATGTTTTAGTGTATTTATGTGTTTGATTCGCTGATGTGGTGGGACTATGTGATACTGGAATTGTGTTGTGTGAGGTTACCTTCTCCTCCTGACTGGTTGCACCAGTTTTGAGATGAGAGAGCTCAGCCTCCAGTTTGGCTAAATAGTTGCATCTCTCACATATATTTGAACCTGTTTGGAGGAGGAGAGGGTTGTCCGTGTACGAGACAGTTGTAACATTGCCTCAAAATTCCCAGATTCACCAGCTGGACTGGAGAGGAAACCATTGACTGACCTTTGGTCATGCTAGAGTAATATAGGGAAACTGAATTTAAGACAGACCAATAGAAGACAGGGTAATCGTAGAGAGTATAAGAGTAAGTAGTGCTTATGGTTTAATAGTGCTAACTTGTAGGATTACTTAATTGGACCAGTGAAGGGCCTTAGAATGAGAATATGGTGTTTAAAGTGAGAGATAGAGCAATTCTAAGGGAAAAAGTGAAGAGCAGACTTTGTGGAGCCAGGAATAGTTTAAACCCAATTAGGCGGCGCTGCCCGTTGTTGCGCTATGCACAAAAACGCGCAAAACCGCGCAAAAGTGGGTTTTAAGAGAGGAAGATGAAGGAGTTTGGAAATGACCCAAAATGGCCAATAAAACTACAGTTTCAAGTCAGTAACCACTCCCACAGAGGCAGGCAGGCTGCTCAATGTTTTTCACTGCCACTGATCAATAGAGAGACTTCCCTTTAGGCCAAGCAAAAAATGGCCTCCAAGAAACTTAGAAACAGTTCAAGAAAGTACAGTTTTGTACCTACCATAAATGTAGATGTTCGAAGATCCACATTGCTGCAGTCCTAACACTTGGGTAGTCCGCTGTCCCTCGGTCGGCCCGAATATCAGAGTATAAGGCTGACGTCGGTCAAGGCGCATTTAACTGACATCAGAACGTCAGGGTACAAATGCGCATGACCGACGTCATATCCTCAGTCTTTTCTTGCCCCAGATGTCAGAAGACAGTACAGTTTTGTACCTACCATAAATGTAGATGTCCGAACTGGATAGCATCTGCAGTCATAACAAGTGGGTTGTCCTGTCGTCAGGCAGCCCTGCAGTCGGCCGGATTCCAAAGTCCGGGTCCGGCTTCGGCTGATGTCGCACTCCACCCGACGTCATCTCTGTTGGTCTTCGGGTATAAAAGCATCAGCCGACGCCATTTTCCTCAGTGTTTCTTGCCCCAGATGCCAGTAGCCCTCTGCAGGCTAAAATTTGGATAGATGCCAATGTTTCCAAATAGATAGAGGTAAACACAACAATAAACATGTACATATATACAAACAAATACACCATAAAAGACTCCCCCCCCCAACAGCTAGCTATTAGGAGGGTAAACACCCTAGGAGTACCACAGAGGGGAAGGAGGGAGGGTAATCCTGACTGCAGATGCTATCCAGTTCGGACATCTACATTTATGGTAGGTACAAAACTGTACTATGTCCTTCATGGATGCATCTGCAGTCATAACAAGTGGGTAGAATACCATAGCCAACTAGGGGAGGAGGATAAAAGTAGATTATGGTGTGTTTAGGATCCCTTGCAGTACAGCAGTGGCAAACCCTGCTCGGGATCTGGAATATAGAGGCAAATTATAATGCTTGGCAAATGTATGCACGGAGGTCCAAGTAGCCGCCTCAATAATGTCTTTGATTGCCACTCGTAAGAAGGCTGTGGTAGTGGCTGTTGCCCTTGTAGAATGAGGTCTTATGTTCTGTGGAATTGGTTTTCCATGGAAGGAGTAACAGTATCGTATGCAATTTCCTATCCATTTGGAGATTGTCTGTTTGGAAATAGCTTTTCCTTCCCTTCCTGTTGCATAGGCTACAAAAAGTTGGTCAGTCTTTCTGCTATTTTTGTTCTGTCCAAGTAGTAGCGTAGCTGTCTATGTACATCCAAGGTATGCAGTATTCTTTCCCTCTGTTTTGTGGGTTGGGAAAGAAGGTAGGTAGGTGGATTGCCTGGTTTAAAGACACTCTGGATACCACCTTGGGCATAAATGTAGGATTAGTCCTCATGGACACTCTATCTTGGTGGAAGATTAGGAAGGGTTGCACTGCCATTAAGGCCTGTAGTTCTGAAACCCTCCTTGCTGAAGTAATTGCCAGTAGGAAAGCAGTTTTCCATGACAGGTGTTGTAGGTCTGCTGTTGCTGCTGGTTCAAAGGGTGGTAGTGTCAACTTTTCTAGCACAAAGTTTAAATCCCAAGCTGGTAATGGTGGTTTCCTTGGAGGTTTTACATTCTTGATTCCTCTGAGGAACTGCCTGAGCAAAGGGTGCGAAAAACAGGTGGATCAAAGCTGTATTCTGCTGAAATAGCTGATGCATGTATCTTGATGGAGGAGTAGGACAGGCCTGAATGAAGAAGTTCGCCAGATACTCCAGAATGTTAGGCATATCTATGTTTGACACATCTTTTCCTCTTTCCGTACTCCAAATGACAAACCTTTTCCATTTTCCAGCATAGTTCCTTCTTGTTGAAGGTCTGCGTGCTTCAAGAATAATGTCTTTAACTCTTTGGGAAAGTTCTGGATTAGCTGCTGCTATGTGATGTTCCATGCAGTCAGTTGCAGCGTTTTAGGTTTGGATGTATGATGCTGTAGTTGTTCTGAGTTAACATCAAAGGCATCAGGGTATTGGCCACATATTGTTCGAGACATGCTCTTCAGTAGTGGGTACCAGTGTTGTCTTGGCCAGTTTGGAGCTATCAGGATTATCCTTGGACGTTCTTCCTTGATTTTTAGTAGTACCTTGTGTATCAAAGGAAGAGGTGGGAATGCATATGCTGTTAGGCCTTTCCAGTTGAAGGAGAGTGAGTCCACTTTCCATGCTAGTGGGTGGAAAGTCCTTGTGCAGAATTTTTTGAGCTGGTGATTGAGAGGTGATGCGAATAGGTCTATCTGTGGCATTCCCCATTTCTTCGAGATGGTCTTGAAGATGTCCGTGTGCAGCTTCCATTCGTGGGCATCCGAAGTGGTTCTGCTTAATATGTCTGCTAGAGTATTGTCTTTCCCCGGTACAAATATTGCCTGTAACTGAATGTTGTAGCTGAGTGCCAGGATCCACAGCTCCAAGGTCATTCTGCATAGGGGGTATGAATGAGTGCCTCCCTGTTTGTTGATGTACCACATGACTGTGGTGTTGTCTGTCCTTATCATCAACTGGCCCTCTTTGAGAAATGGTTTGAACTTTTGGATTGCCAGTTTTACTGCCAGCATTTCTTTTAGATTGATGTGCAGGTGAAGTTGATCCTGTGTCCACAATCCTTGCACGCATTTGTCCAGCATGTGGGCCCCATCCTAGGTCTGAAGCATCTGTTGTGATGGTCTGGCTTGGTTGACATCTGCGAAAGGGTAGGCCTGGGTTTGACTGGCATGCCTGAGCCCACCATAGGAACTCCTGTTTTAAGCATGGAATTAGTGGGATTTCTGTTTCTAGACTGTGTCTGTGTTGGGACCATAAATTCTTTAGGTACCACTGTAGTTTCCTCATATGTAGTCTGGCAAATGGGACCAAGATTATGCATGATGCCATGAAGCCCAAGGCCTGCAGAACTTTTCTTGCTGTTAACTTGTTCAGTTTTGTTAGTGCCAAGAAGTAAAGAGGAAGTTCTTTTGTTTTTCTGTAGTCAGGAATGCCATTTGTTGTACTGTGTCCAATTCGCCCAAGAATGTCCTTGTTTGGGATGGTATCAGCCTTGATTTTTGTAAATTGACTGTGTATCCCAGTCCTTGTAGCAAGTAAATGACCCTTTGTAAATCTGTTGTCAGCTTGCTTTTGTTGTCCCCTTGTAGCAGGCAGTCGTCCAGGTATGGGTAAATTTGAATTCCTGTAGTCTGCAATGGGCGATTACTGATGCCAGGCATTTTGTGAATACTCTGGGCAGTAGATAAGCCAAAGGGCAATGCTGATAATTGATAGTGCTCTGATCCTGCAAGAAATCTGAGGTATCTTCTGCAGATTGGTCGAATGGGGACGTGCAGGTATGCCTCCTTGAGATCTAGAGTTACCAGCCAAGACTCCTTGCCCAGCATGGGAAGAAGTTGCTGTAGGGTCAGCATTTTGAATTTTGGGACAATGATGTATGTATTTAAGGTGGACAGGTCGAGAATTGGTCTCCAACTTTTTTCTTTCTTGGAACTAGGAATAGTCTGGAATAGAACCCCTTTCCTTGTTCTGCTGTTGGCACTCTTTCCACAGCTCTCATGTTTGCTAACTCCATTATCTGGCGTAGAGCCTCTGTTTTTGATTTGGAGGTAGATTTGGCATTCCTCTTTGACTGGTGGAGTGTGGAAGTGAAACCGTAACCTTGATCTATGGTTTGTAAAATCCACTTGTCTTTTGTTATGTAGTGCCAGTTCTTTGAAAATAAGGTTAACTTTCCGCCTAGAGGAGCTGCTATTTGTTCCCTGGTAGGCGGATTTAGGATTAAGTCACTGTGGTTGTGCTGATGTAGTGGCAGTGGCTGTGTCTGTGCCTCTGTTGTTACCTTGCCACTGTCGCCTCTGTAGGCACCTCCTCTGGATTGGTTTCTGCCTCTGGAACGCCTATTCCTGCCCCTTTGAAATTTTGTGGAGTCAGGAAAGGACCAATTTTGGCAGGCCAGTTCCTGCTAAACCTTGGGGTTGAACCTGCAAGAAATCTTTAACAGTTTGAACAGATTTTGCCTTTTCTTCCATTTTCTTCATAACCTGCTGGGCAGGTACCAAACAAACTTGTCTTGTCCATAGGAGCATCTAGCAACTTAGCTTTAACATGATCCGGTAAAGCTTGTTCCTTTAGCCATGCATGCCTTCTTATCACTGTGCCTGTCATGGCTGATCTAAATGAAGCCTCCAGTGCATCATAGCCACATTTTAAGGAATGGTTGCTAACCTGTTGTATGTTATTTACCATCTCTAATACATATTTCTTATCAAGAGATTCATCAGTGGTTAGTTTTTTAGTTAACTGATCAAGCATAAACTCTTGGTATTGTATCATGTGAAACTGACAGTTTAAAGCTCTAGCTGAGAGAGTAGCTGAAGTGTAGACCTTTTTACCCCATCTGTCTAATGACCTTGCTTCCCTTTCAGAAGGAATAGGGTTTTTAGCTGTGGTCGCGGCTACTGCCTAGGGACCCTGGGATATAGTTTCTGGGTCTGCAAGTGGGGCCTTGCAAAGGTGGTGATGAGTATCTGGCACCCTGTAAAATCTGTCTGGTTTGGCAGGGGCTGGGGGTAAAGAATCTGGAGCGGAGCAAACATCATTGAAAGCATCATCCACCACAGAGAGAACTGGAGGTATAGCTAAGGGCCTGTGCTGTGGGAGGTGCAGAAAGGTCCTAAGTCTTTTTCTGGAGTCTGAAAAATCCTGTTGCTGCCATTGGAACTGTTCTCGCATGGCATGCAAGGTTTCCCCAAAGGAGAATTCTTCTGGTGGGGAAGCAGCTGGAAAGGATTCTTCAGCATCAGAATCTTCAAAATTGGAGAAGGGAGCCTCTGGCTGGTCAGTTATGTCTGATTCATCAGCAGAATCATCAGAAGACACTGGCTCAGGGGGCTCTGCCCTAGGTCTCTTCTCTGGGGGCTGAGAGGCCCTGTCTGGGTGAGATTGAGATCCTCTAATTAAAGAAATTAAATCTTCTGCCAAAGAAAGCATTTGAGAACTAGAAGAGGGCCTGGATGTGGGGGGTTTAACAGGCACTGTTTTAGTAGACTTGGCTGCTTTAGCCCTGGCGAAGGCCTTAATGGACATGGCTGCTGGAGGCCTAGCAGCACCACGTGCTGGGGTAGAGACATCCAAGGGGATGGTGTCTGATAAGTCAACCACCGTAGTGGGTAAAATTTCTGAGGTCGATTCAAGAGTTGTAGCAGGGGCCTCAGTTGAAAGAATAGGTTCAGCTGTACTTTGATCAGTTTTCTCGGTTTCGGCCGAAACTGAGACACTCGCGGTTTGCTTTACCGTGGTTTCGGCCGAAACCGCGGACCGCGAGTGTCGGTCTTTATCTTTGCGTTTTTTGGTAGATTGGGTAGTCGGAGGATCCGACGGCATAATGTACGCAAAATCAGAACCGGAAAACTGTTCTGCAAACTCCGACCGACGCCTAAGCGTTCGTCGGTTGAAAGAGGCACAGGCCGAACAGGCTGCTACGTCGTGGGCTGGGCCTAAACAAGGCAGACAGTAAGAGTGGAAATCTTTATGAGGTATTTGTTTCCCACAGGTTAAACAATTGTTAACTTTTTCTGACATCGGCTGAGGCAAGAAAGAGTCCCCAACGGGGTACTTAGCTTTAGAAGTCTTCGAAGTAGTATTCGGTAGAAGTAATCTCTGGATCCGACCGACCGGCACTTGCGAACAGCTTTTGCTTCGGGTGCCACGCGGCAAGAAAGACTGAGGAAAATGGCGTCGGCTGATGCTTTTATACCCGAAGACCAACAGAGATGACGTCGGGTGGAGTGCGACATCAGCCGAAGCCGGACCCGGACTTTGGAATCCGGCCGACTGCAGGGCTGCCTGACGACAGGACAACTCACTTGTTATGACTGCAGATGCATCCATGAAGGACATCCTAAAAAGAAAGGTCAAAACCCATAGACAACAACTAAACAACCAACCAGCCTAACCCCAAAAATATGTATAATATATACAATATATACAATATACACAATATACCTCAGATGGATAACTCAACCCACACAACCACCTCAAACTAAAGAGGGGAAGGAGGGAGGGTAAATTGGACTGCAGCAATGTGGATCTTCGAACATCTACATTTATGGTAGGTACAAAACTGTACTATGTTCTTCATCTCACACTGCTGCAGTCCTAACACTTGGGTAGAATCCCAAAGCAGAGGTAAGGGAGGATGGCTAAACTATAATGAAGCAGGAGCTGCCAAAATGCCCTGCAACACAGCAGTGGCAAAACCAGCCCTGGATTTAGAATACAGTGGAAGGTGGTAATGCCTAGAAAAGGTATGCACTGAACTCCAAGTGGCTGCCTCCAAAATATCCTTAGTTGCCACCCCCCTCAAAAAGCTGTGGAAGTGGCAGTAGCCCTAGTGGAATGAGGCCTAATCCCAGCTGGAATCTCTTTGCCATGATGGGAATAACAGAAAGCAATGCAAAATCCAATCCACTTAGAAATAGTTTGTTTTGACACGGGCTTGCCCTGAGAGCACAAAGCAAAAGAAACTAATAACTGCTGAGATTGTCTGAACCCTTTAGTTCTGTCCAAATAATATCGCAACTGCCTGTGTACATCTAAAGTGTGCAAAATCTTTTCCCTTTATTTTGGGGATTTGCAGAAAAGTAGGCAAATGAATAGTTTGGTTTAAAGCCACACTAGAAACCACTTTAGGCATAAAGGAAGGATTAGTACGTAAAGATACCCTATCCTTATGGAAAATTAGGAAAGGCTCAACTGCCATAAGGGCCTGCAATTCAGAAACCCTTCTTGCAGAGGTAATGGCCAACAAAAAGCAGTCTTCCATGACAAATATTTCAACTCAGCAGTAGCTGCAGGCTCAAAAGGTTGTAGAGTGAGTTTCTCCAACACAAAATTGAGATCCCAAGCAGGAGTAGGAGCTCTTGGGGGTCTTATATTCTTTGCCCCTCTAAGAAATTGCTTGAACAAAGGATGAGAAAACAATGGTGGGTCACAGTCGTAGTGAGCTGAAATTGCTGCAGCATGAATCTTAATAGAAGAGAAGGACAAACCTTTGTCCAATAACTCAGTAAGATATTGAAGAGCCACACTTAAATCAGGCTCAGAAACATCCAAATCCTTGGCTGCACTCAAAAACAAAAATCTCTTCCATTTATCTGCGTACACTTTCCTTGTACTAGGCCTTCTAGCTTCCAAAATCACATTCAAAACTTGTTGTGGAAGTTGAGACCCTCTATGGTTTAAAACAGAATATGCCAGGCTGTTAGGTGAAGAGAGTGAAGTTTGACATTGAGCAAATGACTGTCCTCCTGGGACAACAGATGTGGAATCAAAGGCAAAGGCCATGGAGGCTTCCGTACTAGACTTCTCAGTAAGGGGTACCAGTGCTGTCGAGGCCAATCTGGAGCTATCAAAATCATCCTTGGCTTGTCCTGTCTGACTTTCAGAAGTACCTTTGGGAGGAGAGGCAGAGGTGGAAAGGCATACACATGAAGATTTTTCCAACTGAAAGAAAGAGCATCCACTTTCCAAGCTGTGGGATGAAACCTCTTCGTGCAAAACTTTGGCAACTGGTGGTGTAGTGGAGAAGCGAACAGATCTATGTCTGGAGTTCCCCATGACACTGTCAATGTCTGAAATACATGAAGATCCAGTTTCCACTCGTGGGGATCCACGATTTGTCTGCTTAACACATCTGCTAAGGAGTTCTGTGCTCCCGGTAGAAACCTTGCCTGAAGACTTAGTTGTAAACTGAGAGCAGTCTCCCACAAAATCATTGCTTGCCTGCATAGAGGATAAGAATGTGTTCCCCCTTGCTTGTTGATGTACCACATGACAGTTGTGTTGTCTGTTAGAATCAACACCTGCCCTGGAAGAAGTAAATCCTTGAAAGCTATTAATGCAAACTGGACTGCTAACATCTCCTTCAAGTTGATATGTAGATGCTGTAGTCTGACAGGCCACTTGTCTTGTATCCACTTTCCGCTTAGATGAGCTCCCAAGCTTTGTCTGAGGCATCTGTCGTTAAAATTTGACTCGCCTCTGGCCGGGTCACAGAGAGTCCCTTGTTTAGGTGACATTCCTGAGCCCACCACAAAATTCCTTCTGAATGCAAGGTATTATTTGAATGACAGTGTCCAGATCCTGGCAGTGCTGTGTCCATACATTTTGAGATACCATTGCAACTTCCTCATATGCAGTTTGGCATTGGGAAGCACCAGAATACAAGATGCCATGAACCCTAAGGCTTGAAGGACTGTCCTTGCAGTCAGCCCGGACTGAAGAGATAGATGATGGAAGTAAAGGGAAAGATTCTTTTGTTTGTCCGGGGTCAAAAAGGCCATCTGGGATGCTGTATTCAGTCTTACACCCAGAAAGCACATGTCTTGAGAGGGTACTAGACTGGACTTTATTTCGTTCACAGAATACCCCAGGCATCTTAGCACTGCTATCACATATTCCAAATGACGAAGAAGCTCGTCCCTCCCTTGAGCCAGAATCAGGCAATCGTCCAAATAAGGATAGATTTGTATTCCTTTTAGCCTGAAGAAAGCTATCACTGGAGCCAGAACTTTCGTAAATACCCTGGGCGCAGTAGATAAGCCAAAGGGCAATGCAGAGAACTGATAGTGAGAAGTCCCAGTCCGAAAACGCAGATACTTCCTGCAACTTAGCCTGATAGGAACATGAAGGTAAGCCTCCTTGAGATCCAAAGTTACCACCCAGTGATCCTTGCCCAGCAGAGGTAAAAGCTGTTGTAACGTCAACATTTTGAACTTGGGAATGTCCAGATAAGTGTTGAGGATAGACAAATCCAAAATTGGTCTCCATGTGTTCCCCTTTTTTGGTACAAGGAACAGGCGAGAATAAAATCCTAGGCTCCTTTCTGGCATAGGAACCGGCTGTATGGCCCCTATTTGAAGTAACAGAGAAATTTGTTGTGAGCCTCTATTCTTTGTTGAGGAGGAATGTCTGGCATGCCTTTGAAAGGAGGCAAGGTATGGAAATAAAACCTGTAGCCGTGATGTATGATATCCAATACCAATCTGTCTTGGGTAATCAAATTCCAATTTTCTTTGAAAAGTGCCAACCTTCCTCCCAAAGGTGCTGCCAGGCGAGAAGGTTCTGGCAGCTGAAAAGGTAGGTCATTGGGTCTGTTTACGAAAGGACTGACCCCTGCCCTCACCCGAAGACTGTGCAGGAGAACTCCCTGTTCTAGGCCTGAAAGAGCCCTGACCTCTGCCCCTGCCACGCCTAGATCTACCCCTAGGCTGGGAATCATAAGAAGGATACGTCCACCCCTTAGTAGGCCAATTTCTACTAAACTTTGGAGGCTGAACCTGCAAAAAATCTTTAACAGTCTGCATAGACTTAGCCTTGTCTTCCATTTTCTTTAAAACTGCCTCAACAGGAGAACCAAACAAGACATCAGATTGCAAAGGGGCATCCAAAATCCTAGTTTTAACATGGTCAGATAAATTTTGATCCCTCAGCCAGGCATGCCTGCGAAGAACTGTCCCAGTGGCAGCCACCCTAGACGAGGCCTGTACAGCATCAAAACCACATTGCAAAGAATGCTTACCCACCTGTTAAGAAACATGCACCAAATCTTGTAACTCTTTACAATCAATACCTTCCGCCAGAGCATCAACCTTAGATTTCAACTGTGAAAGGAGATAATTTTGATATTTCAACATGTGAAACTGGCAATTCAAAGCTCTCATGGCTAGAGTGGAAGAAGTATAAACTTTCTTTCCCCATCTATCCAAGGCCCTGGCCTCTATCTGCAGGAACCGGATTCTTGACAACAGAAGCCTTAACCCCCTTAGGCCCCTGGCTAAAAATTTCTGGGTCTGCCCTAGGACTCTTAAAAAGATACTTATGAGCTTCAGGCACCCTGTAATACCTATCTGGTTTAACAGGAGCAGGAGGCAAAGAATCAGGATTAAGAGAAGCCTCTGCAAACACATCTTCCACCACATTCAGAACAGGAGGTATAGCTAAAGGCCTATGCTGGGGTAAAAACAAAAATTCCCTAAGCCTTTTCCTGGAATCAGAGAAGTCCTGACCCTCCCATTTAAAATGCTCTCTCATGGAGTGAAGGGTCTCTGAAAAAGAAAAATCCTCAGGAGGAGAAGCAGAAGGAGTAGAATCATCCACATCAGAATCAGAATAATGAGAATACTCCTGCAAGTCTTCAGAAGACTCAGACACATCCGAAGCCTGCTCATAATCCCCCAACACTGGTTCCATCCTAGGCCTCTTATCAGGAGGGGGCATAGAGCCTCTAATTAAAGTAATTAAATCTTCTGCCATTTTAAGCATGTGCTTCTTGGGCGCAGAACCTGAAGAACTAGGAGTGACACCCACAGAAGCTAAACTAGACCTGCCTCTAGGAGAAGCCTTGGAAGCAGAAAGAGAGGGCCTAGACACCTTAGGAAGGGAGGGGAGTACAGTTATCTGAGAAGCCCCTACAGCCTGACCTGCCTCCTGGGAGGCCACATCCTGTAAAAACAAAGTTTCTCCCTGGGACTCCAGAGAGGCCTCCGTCGGAACCACCGGTTCCACCGACGCCTCTAAAGAACCGGCGTCCGGTTCGGACTCCTCTAACCTAGGTTTAACTGCCTTGTCCTTACGCTTCTTTGAGGAAGCCGGCGTCGGAGCATCCGACGGCATATTGTAATTGCACCGCTTCCCAAAGACCAACCTGGCACAATCCAACCTTCGCTTTATAGTGCGTTTATTGAACCTAGCACAAAAGCGACACCCAACAACGTCGTGCTCAGGTCCCAAACAAGGTATACACAAATTATGGTAATCCCTATGCGGTATCTGTTTCCCACAAGAAATACAGTTATTCACTTTTTCTGACATCCGGTAAACCACTGAGGCAAGAAAAAACCAAAATATTCCCCAACGGGGTACTTAACCAACTCTGACTTCGGTCTGAAACTCCGAATTCGAAAAATTTCAGAACGCCGAACGGCACTTGCAACACTGCTTCTGCATCGGACCATGCGGCAAAAAAGACTGAGGATATGACGTCGGTCATGCCCATTTGTACCCTGACGTTCTGATGTCAGTTAAATGCGCCTTGACCGACGTCAGCCTTATACTCTGATATTCGGGCCGACCGAGGGACAGCGGACTACCCAAGTGTTAAGACTGCAGCAATGTGAGATGAAGAACATCAGCAAGCCTGTAACTGAACTTTTTTAAATCTCAGAAGAGTGGGAAAAAAGCAAGACTTTTTTTGTTTTTTTGTTTTTTTCAGAGATAGCAGAGGTTCACAAGTATCAACAAGTTATAACAGTGCAGTAAATGACCCCACACAAGAGTGCTAGGTCAAAGACAGATAAAATGCAAGTTTTGAGAAAAAAACGATTTTAAAAATAAGTGCAAACAGGAAATTCAGTAAACAGCTCTAGGTTGTGCTCTAAATACAGTTACTAATGCAGAAATCAAGTTTAAGAAGCCAGAAAATGCTCAAAATAGGCGGCTATGCAAAACAACTTAGCAAATAAACATAGGAAAAATACTTAAAATCTCAAAAGTGGCTCCTTTCTTTTCTCAGCGTTTTTTCCTCTTGGTGGGTGCTTCATCCACAGCCAACAAGCCTGAAAAGACGCCAAAACCACGAGGCAACCAGGTTTTAAGAGAGGAAGATGAAGGAGTTTGGAATTGACCCAAAATGGCCAATGAAACTACAGTTTCAAGTCAGTAACCACTCCCACAGGGGCAGGCAGGCTGCTCAATGTTTTTCACTGCCACTGATCAACACAGAGACTTCCCTTTAGCCCAAGCAAAAAATGGCCTCCAAGAAACTTGCAAACAGTTCAAGAACAGCAAGCCTGTAACAACTTTTTTAAATCTCAGAAAAGTGGGAAAAATATAGATAGCAGAGGTTCACAAGTATCAACAAGTTATAACAGTGCAGTAAATGACCCCACACAAGAGTGCTAGGCCAAAGACAGATAAAATGCAAGTTTTGAGAAAAAAACGATTTTAAAAATAAGTGCAAACAGGAAATTCAGTAAACAGCTCTAGGTTGTGCTCTAAATACAGTTACTAATGATGTTTTATTACTGATGCTCAGAAATAAAGCACGTGTTTCTTCACCTTGCTGCTTAACATTCAAAATTATTTTTGTATCAACTTACTCTCTAAATTGTGACTTAAAAAGAAAATCCAGTATTTCAGTTTTATTAATTTGTTTTAGTCATGTCCACAATCAACTTTGTATGCTAGCTGGAAAATGGTCTGCTAGGCCACTTCTGTTATGTTTATAAAGTCAACTGTATAGTCGCTGTCAATATTAGGCAGTGACCCTTTAGTAAAGTCCAAAATACATTTTAGATTTAGACAAAAGTACTAAGTTTCTCATTAGTTGTGCATTTTACAGAAGTCTAAGGCAAATAAAATAATACAGAAGTGTATCCATTATCCGAACGTCAATCATTTAAAATGTCAATTATCTGAACGCAGTCTTCCTAAGAGTTGCATTTGTAAGTATGTGCGGAATTTAACATTCATTGCTGGTTTACTTGTTTTTCTACTGCTCGGAATTTAACACTCCGTTCATTGCTGTTTCCTTCATCAACAACAAGTGTGCGTGTGTGTCCAATTCTAATGTATGTCACAGCGTAAAGTAAGAGGTTATGTTAAATGAATGAGTTAAAATGTGCAAGAACAGGAGAGTCTTAAAAGCTTTTCTTATCATTTGACTGCAGAACGCCAAGTGCAGGTCTACTGAGTAAAAGAAAGCAGTAAGTAAAATGTTGTAAAATATGTGGATAACTGAAAACTTGGCATGAATATGAAGTCATCTGCAGTTAATGAATGGCAAGTAGTACAAGTAACACCTTGGTCTTGGAACAAAGTTGTATGTCTTTAAATCAGTGGTTCCCAACTTTTTTTCTAATAAGGCATGATACAGGAAGTAGAAAAAGAGCAAATTTATTGTGTGTCACATTATCCAGGCACACGCATGTCATACATGTATCCTGTTGTCCAGCCTGCAGTTGTGTTTTTTCTCTCCCTCTGTCATTAACTAACAAATAGAAAAGGAGATGATTTACATATTTATTTTGTATAATTACTATAAATTACAGAAGTTTATCTGGTTCAATTACATCTGATTATTCGAACTGCCCTATGCCCCAATTAGTCTGGATAATAAACTCTACTCTAGCTGTGTTTTTTTTCCCATTTCTTTTCCACCTTTCTTTTCTTCTGCTCATGACAGTGACATGAGTTACCTGGTTTCCTAGGCAGTTTCACGAGCTGATGCCCCTCCTCCCCCACCACTAACTTGAAGACTAAAAATTAGTATGTAAAAAGTCTAAAAATCTACGTATTTAACTGCCATTTGCTACACTTAAAATACTACATTAAACAGGCGTTTCAGCCCTACAGCTATAACCACAAATATCAGAACTGACTGCTCTACTACACCATTGGCAGACTGAGGCTGGGACATCTCCCTCAACTTCTTCTCTAAGCAATTGTGGGCAAAGCAAGCAATAGCACATGGCCAACAGTCCAACATTGGAGAAATTTTAAATATTAATCCAGTTCACTTAAAAAGTTAGTGAAAAAGCAGGTTTTGCATCACTATACATTTTCTGAAAAATACGAAGTATGAAAAGTACAGTTTTGTACCTACCATAAATGTAGATGTCCGATAGATATGCAACTGCAGTCATAACATATGGGTTTGCCCTGCCTCAGGCAGATCTCGGTCAGCCGGATTCCAAAGTCTGGGTCCGACGTCGGCTGATGTCGCATTTCTCTCCGACGTCAGAGCGGCTGGAGTACATAAGCATCAGCCAACGCCATTTTCTTCAGTGTTTCTTGCCCCAGATGCTAGGTGCCCTCCAAGGAAGGCTGTAATCAAATTGGAAGGAAAAAACAGGATTCCAAACAAATAAGTAAGCAATAAACAGATACACCATAACAGATATCCCCAGGTAAGAGGAACAGGGATAGGAGTGGACCCAAGGCATAGAGGGGTATGGAGGGAGGAAAAATCCGACTGCAGTTGCATATCTATCGGACATCTACATTTATGGTAGGTACAAAACTGTACTATGTCCTTCAAGAATGCAACTGCAGTCATAACATATGGGTAGAATACCATAGCTTAGCTGGGGGAGGAGGAATGCTCTAGGAAAGAGATGGTGTGGCAATCAAACCCTGCAGGACTGCCGAAGCAAAGCCTGCTCTGGATCTGGAGTATAGAGGGAGATTGTAGTGTTTGGAGAATGTATGCACGGAGCTCCATGTAGCAGCTTCTAGAATGTCCTTTGTAGGCACCCCTCTTAAGAATGCTGTAGAGGTGGCTGTAGCTCTGGTGGAGTGTGGTCTGACATTGGCTGGAACACTCTTCCCATGGAAGGAATAACAAAATCTGATGCAATGTCCAATCCATTTTGAAATAGTTTGTTTTGAAATTGCTTTTCCTTGTACTCCAGGGGCGTAAGCTACAAAAAGTTGATCACACTTCCTACTGGTCTTGGTTCTGTCCAGGTAGTAGCGAAGTTGTCTGTGAATGTCCAAGGTATGTAACAGTCTTTCCCCTTTGTTTTCAGGATTGGGGAAGAAAGCAGGCAGATGAATAGCTTGATTTAAAGAAACCCTAGATACCACCTTTGGCATAAAAGTAGGGTTGGTTCTTAAGGAGACCCTGTCTCGGTGAAAGATTATGAACGGTGGTATTGCCATTAGGGCCTGTAGTTCCGAAACCCTTCTTGCTGAGGTAATTGCCAACAGGAAAGCTGTCTTCCATGAGAGGAATTGTAAGTCCACTGAAGCTGCTGGCTCAAAAGGAGGTAGAGTCAGTTTTCTAGGACAAAGTTGAGGTCCCAAGCTGGCACTGGAGCCTTTCTTGGTGGCTTAATGTTCTTGATTCCCCTAAGGAATTGCCTTAGCAAAGGATGTGAAAAACACAGGTGGATCAGTGTTATATCTAGCTGAAATAGCTGAAGCATGTATCTTTATGGAAGAATATGAGAGTCCATTCTGAAGCATATCTGCCAAATATTCCAGGATGAGTGGGATGTTCAATAGTGATGCATCATGACCCTTGCTGGTGTTCCAAATGCTGAATCTCTTCTATTTTGCCAAGTAAACCATTCTGGTGGATGGTCTTAAAGCTTCTGTTAATATCCGCTGAAATTCCTTGGAGAGAGATAGATTGAGGTTATTCATGGGATCTCCCAGGCTGTCAGCTGCAGTGTCTGAAGGTTTGGATGCACTGTTTTGAAGTTGTGCTGAGTCAAAAGTAGGGGCCATTGGGGAAGGGCCCACTTCTTGTTGTGACATATGCTCCGTAGTAGCGGGTACCAGTGTTGTCTTGGCCAGTCTGGAGCTATTAGGATCCCCTTGGGTCTCTCTGCTTTGATCTTTAGTAATACTGTGGTCATCAGTGGCAGAGGTGGGAATGCACAGATTTTTAGGAAGTTCCAGTAGAATGAAAGAGTATCTATTTTCCAAGCTTGTGGATGGTATGTCCTTGAACAGAATTTTTGTAGATGATGGTTGAGGTGAGAGGCAAATATGTCTACTTCTGGCCTGCCCCATGTCAAGGTGAGTTGTGTGAAGATCCTTGGGTGTAACCTCCACTCGTGAGGATCTATGAAATTCCTGCTTAGGCTGTCCGCCAGCACATTGTCTTTGCCTGGAACAAACTGGGATTGTAACTGTATGTTCAGGCTCAGTGATTTTTCCCAAAGATTCATTGTCAGTCTGCAAAGGGGGTAGGAATGGGTGCCCCCTTGCTTGTTTATATACCACATCACAGTGGTGTCTGTCCGTATCAGTAAATGGCCTTGTTGAAGTTGATGTCGAAAGGCCTCGATGGCATGCATTACTGCCAGCATTTCCTTTTGGTTTATATGCAGATGTGTTTCCTTTGGAGACCATTGTCCTTGTATACATCTGCCTTCCATGTGCGCCCCCCATCCAATGTCTGAGGCGTCTGTGGTCATGGTCTGTGTTATCTGAGGCTTTTTGAATGACATACCTGTGTTTGCCTGGCTTACCGAGGCCCACCATAGGAATTCCTTTTGTAGGCATGGAATGAGCGGTATGGTTGCATCTAAGTTGTTGTTGTGCTGAGACCATAGGCTTTTTAAGTACCATTGAAGCTTTCTCATGTGTAGTCTTGCTAATGGAACCAGGAGAATGCAGGATGCCATGTAACCCAGGGCCTGTAGGAATCTCCTTGCAGTCATCTGGGTGAGTTTTGCCAAACCCTTGAAATAATGAGTTAACTTCTCTTGCTTGTCTTCTGTCAGGTAAGCCATTTGAGAGGCTGTGTCTAGATTGGCTCCTAAGAAGGTTATTTGCTGGGATGGTTGAAGTCTTGACTTTTGAAAGCTGACTGTGTATCCCAGAGCGTGAAGTAATTGTATGACATAGTTCAAGTTTTTTGTCAACATCAGTTTGTCGTCCGCTTGTATAAGGCAGTCGTCCAGGTACGGGTAAATTTGGATCCCCTGGAGCCTGCAATGAGCAATTACTGAAGTCAGGCATTTTGTGAAAACTCTGGGCGCAGTAGATAAGCCAAATGGCAATGCTGAGAATTGATAATGCTCTGGCCCTGCAAGAAATCTGAGGTATCTTCTGCAGCTGTGTCTGATAGGGACATGCAGGTATGCCTCCTTGAGGTCCAGAGTAATCAGCCAAGACCCCTTGCCCAGCATGGGAAGGAGTTGCTGTAGAGTCAGCATTTTGAACTTTGGTACTATGAGAAAAGTGTTTAATGCGGACAAATCCAGTATTGGCCTCCATTGAGTTTCTTTTCTTGGAACAAGGAACAGTCTTGAGTAGAACCCCTGGCCTTGTTCTTGTTGAGGTACTCTTTCTATTGCTTTTATCTGAGCCAGCAGAGAAATTTGCTTGATAGCCTCTGCCCTCTGGTTTTGTGGTAGGTTTGGCATGCCCTGTTTTCTGGGTAAGGTATGAAAATGGAACCTGTAACCTTGGTCTATAATGTCCAAAATCCATTTGTCTTTTGTCAATCTGTGCCAATTGTCTGAAAACAGAGATAATTTTCCGCCCAAGGGTGCTTCTATTTGCTCCTTGGTTGGCGGTCGTAGAGGAACGTCATTGAGATTGTGTCTGAGGGGCGGGGGAGACCCCTGTGCCACTTCTTTAGTTTGCTGGCTGCCATTGTCGTCCCCTGTAAGGACCTCTGTATTGTCCTCTTCCTCGGCCACGCCTGTTTTTATCCCTTTGAAATTTTTCAGGATTAGGAAAGGACCAGTTCTTTGAAGGCCACTTCCTGCTGAATCTGGGGGGGCTGAACCTGGAGGAAATCTTTGACCGTCTGAACTGATTTTGCTTTTTCCTCGATGGACTAACACATCTTTAGCATTAGCACCAAAAAGCTTGTTCTTTTCCAAGGGTGCATCCAGAAGTTTTGCCTTAACATGATCTGGTAGAGGTTGTTCTTTTAACCATGCATGTCTGCGAATGACTGCCCCTGTCATAGCTGCCCTACATGAAGCTTCCAATGCATCATATCCACACTGCAGAAAGTGATTGCTGACTTGCTGAGAATTATGTACAGCTTCCTGCAAACACTTCCTGTCTAAAGGGTCAGGAGAGGCCAATGTTTTCTGTAAATCATCTAACAGGTAATCCTGATATTGTAACATATGAAAAAGGCAATTCAAAGCTCTCATAGATAAAGTGGTGGAGGTGTACACCTTTTTCCCCCATCTCTCTAATGACCTAGCTTCCCTGTTGGAAGGTAAGGGATTTTTAGAGGTGGAAGCAGAAACACCTTTAGGTCCCTGAGAAATAGTTTCTAAATCAACAGTATGGGCCCTGAACAAATGGGAATGTGTTTCTGGGACCCTGTAATATCTGTCTGGCTTGGCTGGAGCAGGAAGAAGGGAATCGGGGGTAGCACTGGAGTCAGAATATAGATAATCCAAAACATCAAGCACAGGAGGAATAGCTAGGGGCCTGTGCTGGGGCTTTTTAAGGAAGGTTCGAAGGCGCTTTCTGGAATCAGAATATTCCTGGCCTTGCCACTTGAAATGTTCCCTCATGGTATGCAGAACTTCCCCAAAAGAAATATCTTCAGGAGGGGAGGCCGAGGGGATGGAATCCTCTGCATCCGAGTCCTCATAGGTCTGAAAGAGCTCTTCCTGGCCCTCGGAGTGGACAGAGTCCTCAGAATCTTCATCTGAAGGGATAGGTTCAGAGGGTTCAACCCGGGGCCTCTTATCAGGAGGAGGCTGGGATCCTCTCTCAGGATGGGCCTGTGAACCTCTAATCATGGAAATTAAGTCTGCAGCCATAGACATGATTTGTGTCTCAGGAGTAGTTTGAGGTAAGGCTTTTGCTGTAAGGTGCTTAGTCTTGCTGGCTGCCTTAGCCCGAGTGTAGGCCTTAATAGACATGGCCATAGGAGGCCTGGCAGCTCCATGTGCAGGAGTGACCTTATCTACAGCAATGGTCTCGGGCATTTCCTCTTTCAGTATCCGGAGGAAAATCTATAACTGGCGTCGGAGTGGTATCTGGTATCGGAGTCGTCGGTATTGCGGTGTCTTCGGTTCAGAGCGGTGGAATAACCGTCTCAGGGGGAACCGGAGCACTCGCGGTAGGTTTTGGCGTGGAGTCGGTGGTAGACGCGGGCCGAGGATGTCAGTCCCGGTCTTTTCGTTTCTTGGGCGTTAGCGAAGTCGGAAGTTCCGATGGCATTGTATATGCAAATTTTTGCCGAAAAAGTCTTCAGCAAACTCCGCCCGGCGCCTGAGTGCGCTTATTGAAGCGAGCACAGGCGACACAGGCCGAGACGTCGTGGTCTGGGCCAAGGCAAGGAAGACAGTAAGAGTGGAAATCCTTATGAGGTATTTGTTTACCACAAGACAGACAATTATTAACTTTTTCAGTAATTTCTGACATCGGCTGAGGCAAGAAAAGGTCCCCAACGGGGTACTTAGCTTTTTTGATGACTTCGGATTCGAAGAATACAGAAGCTGACCGACCGGCACTTGCGAACGGCTTCTGCTTCGGGCACCGCGCGGCAAGAAAGACTGAAGAAAATGGTGTCGGCTGATGCTTATGTACTCCAGCCGCTCTGACGTCGGAGAGAAATGCGACATCAGCCGACGTCGGACCCAAACTTTGGAATCCAGCCGACCGAGGGCTGCCTGAGGCAGGACAACCCATATGTTATGACTGCAGTTGCATTCTTGAAGGACATCTAATGTTGGTGTTTACGAACTAACTAATCAGTAATTTATTAGATCATCAGATTTTGTGAAGGACATGGCCAAAATACGAGGCAAAACCAGGAGCAGTCATGAGGTGTATGTGCAAATGGTTAGTTTAAACAGTACTTCAATATAAGCCAACATTGTGAATTCAGTTCTGAAACGTCAGTAGACCACATAACACTCAACCATTTATCTCCAGACTTGGGCACAAAGACAAAAATAATTGTGGACATAGCAACCAAACTGGGAACTCATTCTGCATACCAGGCTTTTTAAAAACTACAGCTGAGAAACTATGAGGCTGCGATTTAACAAGTACTTTCTAAAGTAAATGTTGAAATGCATGTTGCAGTGGCAGCAGTAGTTAAATACAAGTGATCCCTTTACAGAGTATTAAAAAAATGAAATGTAGCCACCACAATAAGAAGGAAACATCTGTAATGCAGGCTGGGAAATTAAGGACTTAACACTTCTGCAGCAAGCCTGCTCACGTAGTTAGTAATATGCACACTTATGTTCTCCACATAAATAATGACGTTTAAGAACTGTCCTCAGAAAAGTGGTTCTCTAAACTGTTGGTGAAGCTACTTATGTATGCAGAAGGGTTAGCTTAGATGGTTGGACTACATACTAAATTAGGTGGGGTGTTCCCTGATTGAATCAAGACAAAAAACAGTGAGCATTATGATCAGTAGCAAGGGGTGCCCAAACTGACAGGAAAGCATTACAAGAGGAAGCATAAACTAAAAATGGCTTGCAGTACTAATACAGTTCAACAGTGAAAAAGCAAACTAACGAGTGATTTATTTTCATTGATAATGTCTGGAAGACAACATTATGAACGAAAATCATACTGCTAGACAGATATTGATTACATCCTGTCGTCGTCCATTAAAGCAAGCAGTAGAGTAGATGAAAGCATACAGGACTTAATGGCAAATGAAAGAAAATGAAAAATAAGAAAATCATAAACCCTGACACTAGAGGATAGTCACTGCTGAAGTGACAACCCAATTCCATGTGCAAAAATGGGTAAAAAAGTGTTGTGGATGGATGGATTAATGAAAAAAAATTTCAGTAAGGAGTTTTGCCTGTTTATTAATGGAAGCCTTTTAAATCTGGGAATGCCACCACAGTAAAATATCCACTGATAGGCAAGTATAGAGAGTAGAGTTATCTGCAAAAGGAACTGAGATACAGAGGTGTATGGGGGGAGAAGTAACAGTAGGATCTGACATACTTCATTGCTGTAAGGCTACAGTAAGATACTGAATGAAGATTTTATATATGAAATATATGGAATGGGGTGGAGAAAGTCAAGTGGAATGAAATGTGAATACCTACAAGGTATACGCTGAAAGGAATAGCTACTCAGGTATAAAATGTAGAGGTCCAGGAGGGGGTAGCAAAGTGGGCAAGTGCAGAATTAACAAAATACGCAGCCATATATAGTTGAAACACAGATTAAATAACCAATCAACCACACAAAAATAAAGTTTTTAAGAATCTGTTGTTTTTTTAAATAAAAAAGGTTCAGAAAGTAAGGTAAATTCACAGGGAAATAACTGCACCAATGTAGACTGACAGCCAGATTCATCAAGAATGCAAAAACACTAAACCACTCATACAGCTCCCATGATTCCTGGAAAAAAACTAATAGTAAACCAAGGGAAAACTAGAGGAGCTTCTCTAGAAATGGGGAATGGGGATAAAGAATATGCGTGAAAGCAAGTTAAGTTAGACGGGAGTTACAAGATTGTGTGTGTTTGAGTGTGGACAGCATGAAAAATGAACAAAAAAATTCTACCATGAGTTGCTATTTAAGTTTTACCTTTGTCACATACACAAGCCACACTGTAAAAAGTTAAAACATTTGCCACAAAAATCTCCTGACAACTCGAAGCTCAAACACATTGCAATAACTACTCCAACAAAACACAGTGTACAGAAACAATATAATGCATAAAGTACTGACATTTGTAATTAGTCATACCTGGAGAATTATTCTCACTGTCCGTGTCCATTGCGACTTCATCATAATTATCATACTGGTAGAGACTTCCAGACGTATCAAAAGTTTGTTTTTCAGACAATCTTCGCACATCACCATCTGAACACTGCATAGAGACATTACACAACCATATCAAACTTTTAAAAATTTGACCTTTGACTTGTTTCTACTGTCTGTATCATCACTATTCCAAACTTTTATCACTAACTCTTTTTCAATTAAACTAATACACAGCTTAGAGCTAGTGCCTAAATATCTATATACTAAAAAAATAAAAATCCACCTTTTTATAAAGAGAAAGTCACGTGCGTGAAATGAATATTTTTAAAAGAAAATGTCTGATGTTAAGTCATTCTGATAAAATCCACAGATCACTTATCACCAGAAGTGCAGACATACAAGCATACTCAGCGTAACTGTAGCTGTTATAGTAAGACTGCACCTTTTGTATCCCTTGTCATATACGGGATTGTGCTAGCAAGTGGAGGCCCAATTTCACGGACACCAATAGGATGTACAATACAAAATGATGTAGTGGAAAAACAAAGATAACAAATGAACTTTATTGCCTAGGCAATACAATGTTAAACAGATCAAGACTCAGAGAAGTGATCACTACTGATGGTGTAGGCTAGATGAACATGCATGCATGGTCAGGGAGTAAGAGGGTACTTTCATGCACTTAGAAGCATTTACAATAACTGATGATTCATGTTAAACGTTATTTTAAAATTAAGCTGTGCAAAGTGATACATCATCTCTTTCAATTTAAATTACTGGTAATTTTTTTATATTTTACCTTGTTATATTTGAATTCATACAGGGAATGTTAGAAGAGCATGTGAATTCTAAAAAGAATGGATTTCAGGATACATGTTCAGCAGAATATCAGAGACAAAGAAAAGGGAAGTAATAATACTGACGGCTAGAGATGCTTAAATAGTGATAGAAGAGAGGGAAAAAGACAATTGCAGATTTGTGGTAGTAAGGGGCTATCGGCAAGGGAGGTGGATTACTCTGGCAGGTAAATCAGTCAAAACGGTAGAAGAAGCTTACACAAGAAAACTAGTAAATCAGTCAAAACGGCAGCACAAGAAAACTAGTAAATCAGTCAAAACGGCAGCACAAGAAAACTAGTAAATCAGTCAAAACGGCAGCACAAGAAAACTAGTAAATCAGTCAAAACGGCAGCACAAGAAAACTAGTAAATCAGTCAAAACGGCAGCACAAGAAAACTAGTAAATCAGTCAAAACGGCAGCACAAGAAAACTAGTAAATCAGTCAAAATGGCAGCAGAAGAAAACTAGTAAATCAGTCAAAACGGCAGCACAAGAAAACTAGTAAACTCTGGCAGGTATTTAATATTACCAAAAACTGCTATTATGAGGCTTAAGAAAATTTGGGGAGAAATAATCAGCTTGCATCAGGGAATATTACTTGTATGTGAGGACTAGAACATGATTTGTAATACTTTGGATGTATCGGGGGAACAAAAATGGAAAATAAAGAAGATTTCTGAAAAAAAAATGTTTGAAAATATTTTGCATGGGAGATGTGAATTCAGTAGTAGGAACCTTGAACTTGAATATTACTCCCAAAGGCACAATAACTGGGCTACACTGTATAGAAATTGCATTTCATATGAACATGAGCATTTATTTGAAAGTCTCAACATCCAATAACTATTTCAGATCATGCACTAAAAAGATTATGCAGAGTAATTAAGTGAGAAAGAGAGAGAGAGACAGTTGCATCTCACCAACTTAATAAAGAGAAGAATTTAAGGAATGAGTAGTGGAAATTATTCCAGGTACTAATGGAAGACAGGCATTTCATCAGAATCAATAAATAGTGAGTGGGATAAAATGAACATGGATTTTGAAAATAGGGTACAAATAAAAGGGAGAAAAATAAATGGTTAAGTAGTAATAAGAATTTAGAGGGGCTGAACTAGATTAAAATTACAATAGAACAAGAGGTCTAAACGCAGAGTGCTAAACAAAAAATGAGTTATCTGGGTACTAATATGCATGAGTTTAATTAGAAAGATTGCTCTTGGGCTACTATTTTCTAAATCTCCATAGCACAAAAACTTTTAGTTCAACGACTTAGGTAACAGAGAGTAGAAAGGGTTGTCACCAAACGTATGGAGCCTATACCAAAAATAACCAAAAACCCTGTAGATGTTTTAGAGATATTTCAGAAATTTCATAAAAATTTATATAAAGTAAAGAAATGTGAAAAATCAAGAAACAGCAAAACTGAAAATATTTAAGGCAAGACTAGAAGCAGATGAGGCCCGACAACTAACAGTTAAGATAGGAGGGGATGAGATAAAAATGGTGATGTATATTCAATCTTCAGGAAAGTCTTCCTGAATTGATGGCATTCCTGTGGAAGTTTTGAAGTCAGGAGGGAACTATGCGATACAGATCTGGAAAATTAACAGTATTTTACACAAAGGGGAAGCACCATCATCTAGGAAGAAAGATGTGGGGGCTGTATTAACTAAAGATTGCAAAGATCCATCAGACTCAGCTGCATACAGACCAATTTCAATTTTAAACCATTATAAAGTGTTTAAGTCTATAATAGCTGAAAGAATAGTTGTGAAAAAATCTTACCATAACCATAGATGTTCTCTTCAATGCTGCAGTATTCTTAACATGAGGGATCTCACGCCTGAAGGCAACCCTACGTCAGCCAGTATACAAAAGTCTTGTACTACAGTAGGGTGCATGGGATATCACATGCAGACTTGGATGTAGGCCATAAAAACAGCGTACACATGTATATTCTCAGAACTGAATGCCAGACTAAGGATATGAAAGGTCAGTACATCCAAGCAAAACAATAGACTGGGGGGGGGGGGTAGAACACTGCAGCAGTGAAGACAAGGACATTGATGGTTATGGTAAGATTTTACACAACTATTCTATACCCTTCTATTCACTTACTGCAGTATTCTTAACTAGAGGGAGAGTTCCAAAGCTCAAGAAAGAAGGGAGGGTGGAGGAAGGAGCAGAGGAGTTCTCAAATGAAGCCATGTAAAATGGCTTTAGCAAACCCGGATCTGGAAATGCCATCCATTTTGTAGTCTTTGGTAAAGGTATGGACAGAAGACCAGGTAGCTGCTTCAAGGATGGTGCTGTTACCTAAGCCCTTGAAAAATGTCTTAAAGGAAGCCACAGTCCTGGTGGAGTTGGCATTCACGAGTGGAGAGAGTCTCTTTCCATGGAGTGTATAACAAAAATAAATACTCTGAAATCCAAGAATAAATTGCCGGCTTTTAAATGGGTAAACCTAGAGCCCTGGGATGAAAGCTCATAAACAGCTGATCAGATTTCCTGACAGGTTTTACAAGGACAAGACTAAAGTGAAGTTGCCCGTGTACATCTAAGGAGTGTAGTCCCTTCTCATTGTGGTTTTGTAGAGAAGGGAAGAAGCTAGGTAATTGAATGGGTTGGTTAAGGGATAACTCATTACCCACATTTGGCATAAAATAAGTATTCTCAAGGACACAACAGCATTATGAAATATCAAGAAAGGGGGCACCGCCATAAGGGCTTGAAGCTCCAACACCCTTCTGGCTGAGGTCCAGGCCACTAGCAAAAGTTTTACCAAAAGCAATGTTTGAGGAAGACTGAGGATGCAGGCTCAAAAGGGGTCAGGGTCATTTTTTTAGAACAAAATTAAGGTCCCAAGGAAGAGGAATATGTTTCCTGGGAGATCAAATGTTGAGGACACCCTTAAACAATTGTTTCACCTCAAATCTGGATGCTAGAGGGGACAGAAAGAGGCAGACAAGCAGGAACAGCTTACATGTGGGCTTTGACAGGCCACTGCCAGTTTAAAGCTCTGTGGGTTGGAAGGGTGGCCTAATGGTTAAGGTGCTTGCCTTGCAAGCACAAGGTGCAGGGTTTGAGTCTCACAAGGGATACTTGGCTAGGCTTAAAATGGCTCGCAAGGGCAGTTAGCTTGGTACTAATCTATGAACCTATGAGTAAGCCAGGCCAGCAGAGAGTAATTCACACAAGTAAGACAGAACTACTGGGACTCCCACTGTCAGTGGGTTTTGGTTCTTAGAGAGACAAGAGTGAAAATCTTTTCACTTGGAAATGTAAGATTTTCTTCTGTTGGGTTTTCTGGCCTCCTGCAAAACCTTGTGAATGTCCTCTGAGAATAGTTGTTTGAAAGGAATTAGAATCCTATCACCCAGAGTGTCAGCTTAACATTGAGAGGTGTGGGTGTATTAGGGATCCTTTGCCCTGTGTGAGTAGGTCCACTCTGTAGGGTAACTTGTGGTGACTGCCCTTGGCTAAATGTAGGAGGAGGGGGTAACCAATGCTGTCTTGGTCGAAAGATAGTCACCAGCAAGATTTTTGGTTGGTCTTGTCATATCTTGAACAGGACTTTTGGTATTAGAGGAAGGGGAGGGAATGCATACACAAACATCCCCTTCCAAGAGATGGAGAGTGCAACTACCTTCCAAACCAGAGCACTAGGTACTCTGGCACAAAATTTTGGAAGTTGTTTGTTCAGGGAGGAGGCAAATAAATATATCTGAGGAATACCCCATTGATGGACTATGTCCAGGAACATGTCTCTCTGAAGCATCCATTCATGGGATTGAGTCCGTGATCTGCTTAAGGGCCTGTCATGAGATTTCAGTTGGATGGAATGTACACTGCCTGAATAGTCATGTGGTATTGGGGCCACATATCCCCACACCAGAACAGCCAACCTGCAAAGAAGATGGGATTTGGTCCCCCTGCTTGTTCACATACCAGAGGACTGTCATGTTGTCTGTGAACAGCTGTAGAGGGCCTGGGCAAAGGTGAGGTTGAAATGCTTGTAGAGCTAATAACAATGTTCACATTTCCCTGATGTTGATGTGTTCTGATTTTTGGGAGGCAGTCGAACTTTCCTAAACTGTGAATTTGCCCAAGGCCACTCCCCAGCCCGTGTCTGATGTACCTGTGTAGAGTTCTAGGACTTGGGCAAGAGGCTGCAGCGGTAGACCTGGATTTAGGTCAATCTGTTGAATCCACCAAAGAAGTTCCCTCCTTAGGCAAGGAATGAGAAAGACTTGGTATTCTAATGGGTGAGAATGCTGGGTCCACACTGCTCTGATGAACCACTGAAACTTCCTAATGTGGAGTTTTGCCATCGGTACCATGGGAATGGCTGAAGCCATGAATCCCAGCACCCTGGGGAACTCCATGGCCGTGATGCAAGTCAAGGGGAGAAAGGAGTGAAAGAAGGACCAAAGGTCCTGTACCTTCCGAGGTGGAAGTGAGAAACTCATAGCATCTGTCTGGATTCGACAACCCAGGAAAATGTAGTCCTGTGAAGGAGTGAGAAAGTACAGTTGAATACACTTACCATAAATGTAGATTGTTAGAGTGTATTCACTGTTGCAGTCATTACATTTGGGTAATCTGCTGGCAGGTTGCCTTCAGTCGGCCTGAATAACAAAGTCTTGGGTCCTGCGTCGGTTGCGGTCTCCTCTTCCATGAAGTCATGTAGTCAGGGGTATAAAACATGCAGCAGATGCCATTTTATTCAGTTTTTCTTGCCCCAGATGTCAGGTGCCCCCCAAATGGGGAGCACAAATATATATATATATATATATATATATATATATATATATATATATATATATATATATATATATATATATATATATATATATATATACACATATATATATACACATATATAAACAGAAATATGTATAAATGCACTTTTAGCAAAATAAACTTTACCTTCATCTAAAAGCAAATACACCACAAAGGCTTTAGTGTATAGTGAAGGAAAGAAAAGGTATAGAAAGGGGGATGGCGGGTGGGTAACCCGGACTGCAACAGTGAATACACTCGAACATCTACATTTATGGTAAGTGTACACAACTGTACTATGCTCTTCGTGTTTCACTGTTGCAGTCATTACATTTGGGTAGAATCCCAAAGCTATGGATGGGAGGTTGGAACCAAACAGCATTAGGAGTGGCTATAAGGCCCTGCAGAACTGCAGTGGCAAAGCCTGCCCTGGATTTGGAGAAGAGAGGCAAATGATAATGCTTTGTGAAGGTATGAACAGAGCGCCAAGTAGCAACTTCTAGAATGTCTTTGGTTGGAACCCGAGAAAAGCTGCTGAAGTAGAGGCAACCCTGGTGGAATGTGATCTGATCCCCTTGGGCACAGGTTTACCATGGTCTAAGTAGCAAAAACAAATGCAGTGGCTTATCCACTTAGAAATAGTCTGCTTTGACATAGCCTTCCCCTCTGACCCTGCAGCAAATGCTACCAGTAGTTGCTCAGACTTTCTTAGAGATTTGGTCCTGTTTAAGTAGAATCTTAGTGATCTGTGTACGTCCAATGAATGCAGAATCCGCTCCTCCTTGTTCTGTGGATTTGGGTAAAATGTCGGCAGGTGAATGGTCTGGTTAAGAGCCACACTGGATACCACCTTAGGCATAAAAGAGGGATTGTTCCTGAGGGACACCCTGTCCGGGTAAAATGTAATAAAAGGCTCCACTGCCATGAGAGCCTGTAGTTCTGAAACCCTTCTTGCTGAAGTGACTGCCAAGAGAAAAGCTGTTTTCCGAGATAGAAATTTTATATTCGCAGTAGCTGCTGGTTCAAAAGGAGTCAGGGTGAGTTTTTCCAGCACAAAATTGAGGTCCCATGCAGGAGTTGGTGATCTTCTGGGAGGCCTTAAATTGTTGGCCCCTCTAAGATACTGTTTAAGCAGAGGATGAGAAAAGAGGGGAGGTTCTGTGTTGTAATGAGCCAAGATGGCAGAGGCATGGATTTTTATTGAAGAAAAAGATAGGCCCTTGTCAAGCATCTCAGTCAAATATTGTAAAATCTGAGGAATATTGGGCTTTGCTGTGTCTGTTCCTTGTGCTTGGTTCCAAGCACAGAATCTCTTCCATCAGCATAAAATTTCCTAGTGCTAGGCAGTCTGGCTTCCAAAATGACATCCATCACAGATTTACTGAGAGGTGTTTGAATAATTAATTAATCAGCCATGTTGCAAGATTCAGAGTTTGGAGCAGAGTGTGCAGAATTTGATTGTTCTGCTGAGACAGTAGATGAGGTATTTGAGAAGTACCATGGAGGAAGTTGAGACGTATCCCTTAGAAGTGGGTACCAGTGCTGGCGAGGCCAGTCCGGAGCAACTAGGATCATTTTTGTTTTTTCCGGTCTGATTTTTAGTAAGACCTTGGAGAGTAGAGGCAGAGGGGGAAAGGCATAGACTGATAGGTTTTTCCAGCTGAAGGATTAGGTGTCCACTTTCCATGCTTTTTTGTGATGATTTCTTGTGCGGAATTTGTCCAACTGATAATTTTGGGGAGAGGCAACTAGATCTATGGTCTGGGCTCCCCCATTTCTGTGTTAACATGCTGAAGATTTGTGGTTCCAGTTTCCATTCGTGCGCGTCCATAAGATTTCTGCTTAGGTCATCTGCCAGAGTATTTTGGTTTCCTGGCAGGAATTGAGCTTGAAGATGTATTTGGTAAGTCAAGGCTGTGTTCCACAAGGCCATGGCTAGTCTGCAAAGGTCGTAGGAATGTGTACCCCAAATGCTTGTTTATGTACCACATAACTGTGGTGTTGTCCGTCTTCATCAGTAGTTGCCCTGGATGAAGTAAGTCCTTGAAGGTTGTCAGAGCAGTCTGAAAAGCTAGCATCTCTTTCTGGTTGATATGCAGATGCATTTGGTTTGGGCTCCATTTGCCCTGAATGCATCTCCCCGCCAGATGGGCCTCCCAAGCATAGTCTACATCTGAAGTTAGGGTTTGGGTGGCAGGGGGTAGAGTGAATGACAGTCCCTTGTTTTGGTGACATGTCTCTGCCCACCAAAGAAACTCCTGTTGTAGGTAGGGAATGAAAGGGATCATTGTTTCCAGACTGTGAAAATGTTGACACCATAAACTTTTCAGGTACCATTGACGTTTCCTCATATGCAGTCTCGCATATGGAATTAGTAGAATGCAAGATGCCATGAACCCCAAAGCCTGCAGAATTTGTCTTGCAGATAACTGGGTTTTTGTTGCCATTTGCTTGAAGTATGTTGTCAGTTGCCCTTGTTTGTCTGGCGTAAGGTAAGCCATCTGGGCAGTTGTATTCAAGCTTGCACCCAGGAATGTAATTATTTGTGAGGGTACCAGTTGTGATTTCTTTTCATTTATGGTGTACCCTAGGCATGCTAGAAGCCTTTTTACAAATGCCAGATGTTGAAGAGTGTCCTTGTCCTCTGCTTGAATTTGACTGTCGTCCGGATAAGGATAAATTTGAATGCTTCTTTGTCTGCAGAATGAAATTACTGGTGCCAGGCACTTTGTAAAGACCCTGGGTGCAGTAGATAAGCCAAAGGGCAGTGCAGATAATTGGTAATGTAAAAACCCTGCTTTGAAGCCAAGTTATCTTTTGCACGATTCCCTTATTGGGATATGCAGGTATGCCTCAAGTCTAGAGTTATGAACCAAGCTTTCCTGCCTAGCATAGGCAGTAGCTGTTGTAAAGTCAGCATTTTGAATTCTGGAATGCCCAGGAACATGTTCAAAATTGATAAGTCCAGCATTGGACGCCATGAATTGTCTTTTCCGGGTACCAGGAAAATTCTTGAATAAAAACCTTGTCCTTTTTCCTTTTCTGGTACCGGCTGAATAGCCCCCATATCCATGAGGGACATGACTTGTTTCTGGGCCTTTGCCCACTGGTTTGTGGCAGATCCGGCCATCCGTTTGGAATTGGCAAAGTATGGAAATGAAATCTGTACCCCTGGGATACTATGTTTAATACCCACTTGTCCTGGGTAATTAACTGCCAATTTTGAGTATGAAGTGCTAGTTTTCCCCCCAAGGGGGCTGTCAAAAGATAAGTGCTTGGTGATGGTAGAGGAAAGTCACTGAGATTGCTTACTGTAGGGTTGTGCTTTGTTTCCTCCAGTTTTGGAGGTGGAGACGCCCCATTGCTTTGACCTGTAAGAACCCTGTGATTGGTATCTGGAGCCTTTTGAGCGCCTGGATTTGCCTTGAGTGGCTCTGTCGGACACAGGAAAGGACCAATTTTTAGTAGTCTAGTGTCTACTGAATCTGGGTTGCTGCACTTGCAAGAAATCTTTTACAGTTTGCATAGATTTAGCTTTGTCTTCCATTTTCTTTAAAACCTCTTCTGTCTTATTAACAGAGTATCATGCTGCAAAGGGGCATCCAACAATTTAGCTTTAACATGATCAAGCAGATTTTGCTCCTTGAGCCAGGCATGCCTTCTAATCACAGATCCAGTAACGGCGGCCCTACAAGAGGCATCCAAGGAATCAAAACCACATTGCAAAGTATGCTTTCCAACCTGTTCTGCTGAATGCAAAAATTCCTGTAACTCTATTTTCCACACAATCAGAAATCAACATAATTTTCTGTTTCAGTAAGCCCATAACATGCTGTTGATACTTAAGCATATGAAACTGGCAGTTTAAGGCCCTGATTGCCAAGGTTGCAGACTCTCCCAGTGAAAATGTTCCCTTAAAGTATGCAAAGTCTCTCCAAAAAAAAGAGTAATCCTCAGGAAGAGATGCAGATGGGATGGATTCCTCTGCATCAGAATCCTCATAGGGTGGAATAGAAAATTCCTGATCAGAAGAGGAATCAAAAGAAATAGAAACCTGATCTGAAGATTCATAATCAGTGCCTTACCTAGGCCTCTTAAAAGGGGGGGGGGGTTGGGAACCCCAGATCAAGGTAATTAAATCTTCAGCCATTTTGATAATCTGTTTTTTAGGCATAGGGACCTGAGCACGTGGCTCATGTGTCGGTTTTTTAGACATACATGTTTCTGACCTTGTTTTTGAGGCTGGCGTCAGTTTAATATAAAAATGTTGAGGCCTGAAAACACCCTCAAAAGGTGCCTGCTCAGTGGCTCCAGACCCATCCAAGGGAGAGACATCCGCGGGTTCAATACTCCAAGAATCTTGCGGCATACCAGACTCCGAATGGGTGTCGGTAGAGGCCTGCGACTAAAAAGTAAAGGGCATCAGTACCTGCGAAAGCACCTCACTGAGTACCGGCGACTGGCTTAGGAGAAGCTTCGTCGTCGGTTTTGGACCTCGACAGTCTGTCTTTTTCTTTGCGCTTTTTGTGAACTCCGGTAGTTGGATTGCTAACGGGCGACATTTCAGGATAATTAAATCTTGAACCAAAATATTTAGAAGCAAAAATATACAGATGCTTAATAGTGCGTTGGTTAAATCTAGCACAAAACCGACAGCAAGGCACATTGTGATCTGGGCCTAGGCAAGGAATACAGTACAAATGAAAATCCTTATGAGGTATTTGCTTCCCACAAGTAATGCAATTATTAACTTTAATTGACATTGGTAAGGAGCAAGAAAAAGTTTCCCCAACGGGGTACTTAGCTTTAGTTTGAAGACTTCGGTTCTGAAACTCGAATGCGAAAATTTCAGGAGTCGGCTGACAGGCACTTGCAAACTGCTTCTGCTTCGGGCACTGCACGGCAAGAAAGACTGAATAAAATGGTGTCGGCTGCATGTTTTATACCCCTGATGACCTGACATCATGGAAGAGGAGACAGCAACAGACGCAGGACCCAAGACTTTGTTATTCAGGCCGACTGAGGGCAACCTGCCAGCAGATTACCCAAATGTGAGGACTGCAACAGTGAAACGCAAAGAACATCTTACTTCCTGTACTTGATGGTGAAAAATAAGTTATGGCTTACCATAACATTCCATCTGTGTTGTCAACCTTCACTAATCCTTCACTGTGGGCTGAGTTCTGAGCCTCAGAACCAACTCGGCCATTTATTTCAGCTCGCACCTTCTAAACACTTGAGCTAGGCATTACCCATAATGCTCCCCTCTAAATTACCTCAGATCGAGTTTGTCTAAAATAGTGGCAATGTGTCCCTAATATGAAGCCAGTTCTTGAAAAATTCGATCCACTAAGTCTCAGGCTGGGGGAAGGAGGGAGGGAATGTCAAGGATTAGTGAAGACAGACAGCACAGATGGAATGTTATGGTAAGACAACTTTATCTGATGTCAACCTTCATGTAATCCTTAACTGTGGGATACAGTCTCTAGCTACCTGAATCTTGGGAGGTCTCACAAAAGAATATTCCTAAGCACCATTGAACCGAATGATGCTCGTCCCCTAGAGACCTGATCCAATTTGTAATGGGTGATAAGGATTCAGGCACCTAGGCAATGCGACATCCACCTGTGAGACAGCTGGATGTGGACACATGGCAGGATGACAAATTAGCTGCAGTGACAAATGACTGTGGACAATTCCCTGTGAGAATTGAAGAATCCCCTGCACCCTAACCACAGGTGGCACATACAAACCCCCACAGTGATACACTGTGCACCCCCTTAGAAGCCACCATATGCAACTGTCAGTGGAACATGTGGCTGGCATAGCATGTCACGTGGGCATGAAAGTGGTACCATGGAACCTGTGTGTTGTGGGCAAAGCCTTTATTAATTCAATATGAAATGTGATGTGTGTAGTGCTTGGTGCGTACTAAACTCAAACTATCACAACTTGTAGAAATGTGCCACAGCACGGAGGAAATCCTGCACATCACTGTAGTCACACTTATGTTGTAAGATGTGCTTTAGGCGACGCTCCCTTACTACAATAGCCTTCCTACGCGGTGTCACAGGCATCCCCCTCAAAAGAGATTCACGTTGGGTATCTGTCAGGTTCTGCTCCTGCTGCAGAACACACAGAAGGTCTGATAGCTGTACAGTAGGGTGTCCCAGTAATACCTTCAGCAGACGATGCCAAGCCTCCACTTGGTTGTTAGTCTGCGGGAAGTCCATTTCTGAAACATTAGACACATTCCAAAACCGCAAAGGGTATGACGACGGCATTCGTGTCTGTGCTGAGCAGTGGGATGCATACTTGCGTGGTCGGCTTCGTACATAATGACGGCCTAGAAAAACGCCAATAGGCTGAGCACAGTCTGGTAAGGAAGCCACACTGTCCAGAAATGCAGGGACAACATCATCCAATGGTAGGAATGCCAACGCAATTAGCTTGCGGATGGCAATTGAGAAAGCTGTGTCCATGCCATAGAGGGTGACAAAGTGGTGATGCTGGATCTGACGCCAGATCTGTGCAAAATGGAATAGGCATCCCTTTAGAATAGTCCTAGGGAATGCCTTCCGGCTGGCACGAATTGCTGCCTTCTCAAAATCGGTCATAATATACTGTGAAGACAAAGTGCATCCCTGTTCAGCAGCCATACTCTTCAGTATCTCCCACAAAGCGGTGCATGCAGACTCTGACTTCCGTGTCATGAGACAGTACACCAGGGGTACAATCCTTGTTGAGGTGGGGGTGTCAATACATCCATGTAATGTATATAGCTGGTGACATATATCAGCCCGTGTGGGGAAGGTGCCATCTCCAAGAATGATGTCGGACCTGCACAAATCGGTCAAATTCTGTGTTGTAGTAAGTAGAACCAAGGAATCTCTCCCATCCATATCCGACCTTCTACGGAGGATGAAGCTGCCACTACGGAGTGGATACTGGCTGACATCAATATCCGCAAGTGTTGCTGGAGGTGTAGCCATGGATGCCCGTGCCCACTGACGTACCCTAGCTATGCTTCGCCGAAGGGCTGCACGACATGGCATCTCCTGTAGTACGTTATCTGCTGTGCCTAGGACATTCTGCATTACCAAGCTTGGCAATTAATTACCGGTTACCGCCCTCTGCCGCATTTCTGCTCGCAGTGTAGCCACGTGGGCCATTGTTGCATCTGGGCCGTGCTGGTGTGGCAGTGATTTCAGCAGTTCTTCCCCCTCTTCCTGGCGAACAGTGATGGCACGTCCTCTGCATGTTTTTACTCTCTGCACAATACAGCCCAGTACCATTTCGGTGGTGCTTCACGTTCCAAATGGTAGAGGTACCCCTCCACCACCATCATTGGTTTGCCACATTGGCTGGGCACTGTGCTGTATCTGTTGCCAAGCAGACTGGGGCTAAACAGATACATAGATTCCAGCATGGTAGCAGCACTTGTTGATGGCCTCTTGGTATCCATCAATGCCAGGCTAGCTGGGAATGGGATATATAACCAGCCTTGTAGCAAGTCCCTTCCAGACAGTGGGTTACTCACTGTAAAACACCTTGTCTTGTACCGTGTGTAGTAGCACTGTCTGCCACAGTGGCCCTGTACAGCTGTGTGCACTCCACCAGTCTCTGACTGCCTCTCCGCTATAGTTTCAATGTCTGCAGTTAACACAACCCTGGAGTTGCCATATGCTTGTACTCTGGTAGGCGTCTACAAAGCCTAGGTGCAGCACAGGTCATCAGTGTACTGCACCGGCCCCCTTTAACTCCCAGTTGTTGCTGCTGGCCAATCAGGGTGTTGGGCTCAAACTCTGCTTCAGTGGCAGAAGTTACATAGGGAGGTACCTCTGTGTTGCACCCTTGTCTGCCTACACGGGACTGCGTACTTGTGTACACTCCTATTGCAGGGACAAATGGATGGGTTTGGTGACACCTGCAGGACATACACTAATGTGGAGTGGGAGATGGGTTAATGCTACTGTATGTCCTGCTACTCGGTTAGCAGTCCATGCTTGACCAGGTTGGCATGTTCCTACCTAACACTGCACTCAGGGGCTCTACCAGGACAGGTATTGTTTGTTGCAGGCATGCCTCTCATTTGAGTTGGTCATATACTAAAGCCCTCCTGCTGTGAACATGCTTCCTCCTAGTGCACAAACTGGTGTTTCATTAGGCTGTACTGTGTGTGGGGTATTGAGTCGGACACTAAAGTGTCTGTTCCTTTCAGGTTATAGCCTGACACATGACTTAGTGTGGTCTTCACCATTTCTCAGGGTTAGCTGTGCTGTGATGTACAGTTCGTAATGTGGATTTTACTTCCTGCTTCTCGGGAACCGTTTAATGTGTTTATGTGTTCAACAGGGGCTGGACAGAAAGTAATACTTTTATGTATGTGTTTGCTTTACTTGTGTAGCACTACCGATGTGCTGTTTGTCTTCTTAATCGGTTTCTCGTTGCCGGCCGTGTACACTGTAACTTGACAGCCTGCGTTTTCACTTTAGGGCCCGTCTGCGTTTGTAGGTTTTCCTACTGCCGTAGGTTACCACAGTGGATCTGTCTTTCGGCAGCACCGCTCTACGGTCTAGCGGTGCTGCGGCCTTCTAGTTTCGGTGATGTAGCTCGCGGGCATTTGTCTCGCGATCTACACGCCGGAACCCAGGTGATAAAGGTATGAGAAGAAGCTGCTGCACGAACGTCATCTAAAGAAATTCTAGCATGAAAAACTACAGAGGTTGCCACCGCTCTAGATGAGTGGGCTTTTACCAGGCGTGAAAGACAGAGCCCTTTTGACTGACAGATAAATAAAATACAATCTTTGAGCCATTTCCCCAGGGTAATCTTTGAGATTGGGTTACCTAAGGAAAGCGGTAAAAAGGCAACAAAACAGTTGGTCATATTTTCTGAAGTCCTTTGTTCTGTGTAGATAAAACTGTAGCTGTCTGTGGACGTCTAATAAATGAAGGGAATATTCCCCTTTACTGGAAAAATTACCAAAAAAGGCCGATAGTTGAAGTGCCTGATTGATATTCGACAGTGAGACTACTTTCAGTAAAAAGGATGGATTAGTCCTAAGGGAGACCCTATCTTTGCAAAATATTATGTAGGGTGGTTTGCAGGACAAGGCCTAAAGTTCAGATACTCTTATGGTGGATGCAATAGCCACCAAAAATAAAGTTTTCCAAATCAAACTTGAAGTCACACATAGCTGATGGTTCAAAAGGAGACAGAGTAAGGGACTGAAGAACTAGTGTGAGATCCCAGGGAGGAATGGGTTCTTTAAATGGAGGTCTTTAGGGCTCCCTTTAAAAAGGCTTTACAGAGTTTGTGTGACAAAGGATAATTCATCAAACCAATATGGAAGTTAGAAATTGCAGCTAGATGGACTTTAATTGTTGAGGTGGAGGAACCAGATTGAAAGAGGTTATCTAAAAAGTCCAAAACTTTATGAATATGGGTCGTATAAGGTTCAGGTTTGTTCATAAGGGCCCAACTTGCTAACTTTTCCCATTTACTTTGACACAGTTTCCTAATTGAAGTTTGTGATGGGCCACAATGATTTGGCAGACCGGAGAAGAAAAGGAAGGATGCCTAGCAATTATGGGAATTGGAGAAGCCACACAGTGAGCCTGAGATGATGGAGAAGATTCGGATGAACCATGCCCTCTGAATGAGGCAGCACATCTGGAGCTGGGTCCAGCGTCAATGGCTTCCGAAGATGATGAGGCCAAATGAAGGGAAAAACAAACTTGTCGAGGCCAAAAGGGGGCAATGAGGATTACTGAGTTTTCCAGCCTCGTGGCTTTCTTTAGAAACAGGGATATCAAATTAATCGGAGGTAAGGCATAAAAAAATACTGGGGACTAATCATGAAGAAGAGTGCCTCTGGAGGACTCCACCAGAGGGGGGGGGATTAGGGCAAACTAACTGCTGCACTTGTTTAGGGGGGACGCGAAAAGATCACAGCAAGGTTGCCCCCAGTGAAGAAAAATCTCTTTTGCCACCACAGGATTGAGAGACCACTTGTGAGGCATGAGAATGGTTCTGCACAGTTTGTCCGCTATCACGTTGGAGCTCCCTAGAATACGCGTTGCTGTGAGAATGCTGTGGGAAGAAATCGCCCATTGCCAAACTCAGAGCTTCTTGACACAATGGGTAAGAGTTGGTTCCCCCTTGTTTGTTGATGTACCAGACTACTGATATGTTGCCCGTCTGAATTGCAACTGTTCCTACATGAAGGGCATCCTGAAATACTTGCAACTCTAACAGCACTGCCCTCATCTCTAGAACACTGATCTGTAAGTTGGCTTCCTGTTGGGACCACGTACCTTGCACTGTCCTTCCCAGATAATGCCTCTTCCCCACCCTATATGGGAACCATCCGTGTTCACTATGGTTTGGGATTGCAGAAGCATGAATGGATGGCCTGAAAGAATTTCAGAGTAGAGCCACCACAAAAATTTCTGTTTTCAGCAATGGGTAATCAAGATGTGGTGAGACTTTAGCTGATCCAGAGACCACTGGGAGGCTAGCAACCACTGTAACATTCGTGTGTGGTATCTTGCTAAGGGAACTAGAGTGATAAAAGCTGCCATCGAGCCTAACGCCTGTAGGACTAACCTGGCTGAACACTTTTGGCTCTGGATAATTAGGCTGACGAGATCTGATCCTTTGTAGCCTCTCCAGTGGGAGTGAAGCAATTCCTGCAACTGTGTCCAACAGGGCCCCGATGAACTCTAGTTGTTCTGAGGGTTGTAAATTTAACTTTTCAAAATTTATTGTGATGCCTAGAAATGCACAGAGATGCAGAGTGTACTCTCTTGCCCGTTCTGATGCCTGGTGGTAGAGGTGAGGAGCCAGTCATCGAGGTATAGAAAAACTCTAAATCCTTACAGTCTGAGATGAGCTGCTACCACTGCCATGCATTTGGTGAACACCTTGGGGGATGATGAGAGTCCAAAGGGCAGTGCTCTGAAATGGAAATGGCTGACTCCCATCCAGAAGTGCAGGACTCTCCTGGAGGGTTTGTCCATTTTTATGTGGTAATATGCGTCCTGGAGGTCTACATTGCACATCCAAACATCTTTCTCCCTGAATGGAAGTATAGACTGTACCAAGACCATCTAAAATTTGGTTTAACGAACTGCCTTGCTGAACAGGCTGAGATCCAAAATAGGTCTCCAGACCCCTGTTTTTTTGTGCACTAAAAAGAACCTTGAGTAAAACGTGGAACCTATTTGGTCTGGTGGGACTTTTTGGATGGCTCTCTTGTTGAGCAGTTTTTGAATTTCTGCTACTTCTGCTTCCCTGTGACTGGGTGGAACATCCAGGAGTCTTTTTTGGGGTCTTGGACTTATAGAAAGTAGAATCATGTAACCTCTGTATATGATACCCTGCACCAATCTGTGCAAAGTTTTCAGTTGCCGGTCGGGTTGGTGCAGGGATAACAGTCCCCCGTCTGCCTTCAGAGGAAGGCAATCGGGCCTCCATTCAGGAGTACTGGTATGAAGTGCCAGAGAAGGAATCTCTGGACCCCTGGTTCTGTGGGTCACTTCTGCCTCTAGGCCGGCATCTTCTATTACTTCCCCCTCTGCCGCAGGGAAGTCTTTGCCATGCGAGTCCTGGAAAGTCTTTGGGACTTCTTAAACCATAGTCTCCACTTCTTTGGTTCCTAGAGTAGGGCCATTGAGGAGTGGAGAAACAAAAGCCTAGCAGCAGAAAGAGTCTTCCCACCTTTCTCACATCTGGCCAGAGTGTCTTTTACCTTAGGACCAAATAGGGAAGATCCGTCAAAGGAGAGTTGACAAATGATGCTTTAAATGGCTCTGCAAAGTCACACAAGCACATCCAGGCATGTCTAATGGCTATGCCTGAACCCAGCGCTCTTGTCCGTCCCTTCAGCTGTTTGGGCAATCAGCCTCATGGACAAGTTAGAAATTGCTTCGAGGGTGGTGAGCGGAAAATTAACTTTGTCCCGTACTCCTTCAGCTACTGCTCTTAAAAGGGTATCCGAGACCTCTTTGACAAGATCCCTCTGTAACCTTGGAAAGTGTGCCATGTAGTTCAAGGACCTGAGAGCAAAGGTTAAAGCATAAACATACTGCCCAAACCTATCCATAGTCCTAGACGCCTTGTTAGGAGGATGGATAGTTGTTGGACATTCTACAGAAACTTCCTTCTTAGTGGCTACTGCTATCACCGTGGTGTCCACGGGTATGCCTTTGGACCAATGTTGTTCTTCCTTGGAGCAGAAAGGATTTGGTCAGGTCTCTTGGGGATCAGTTAGATCGAGTCTTCCATGCCTGCTGTGTTATCAGTTTAATAAGCTAGTCAACGGGCGGAGAGATCCAAGAAGTAGAAGGTTGGGCACGAAAAGCCTCCAGATATACAGACTCCTCCAAAGAAGGGTGGAGGAAGTCCAGCCATCCCTCTGCTTCCAGATCTCTAGGATGTCCCCAAAGGACTCGTCATCAGGGGGTGATCTGGGGGAACTTTCCATTTCATCAAAATCGGTATCTTCAGTGAAGCACTCCGGGGAGTCAAAAAGCTTCCTATTACACTTTCTTCACAGGTACTTCCTCAAGAGGGATGTTCCAGGGATGTGTCCAAAGATTAAACCACCAAAGAGGGTCTTTTCCTAGGGCTTTTGTGCCCTCTGTCCAGAGGAAGAGATTGATGGAAGCTCTAGTTAAGGAGAGGTAGAAGTCTGGCCCAACAGGGATGGCAGAGACTGAGCCCCCAATGGCCAAGGCCATTGCCATGATTCAGAAGTCTGCCCCCCCCCCCCCCCCCCATAGAGGGATGGGAGCCTGGAACCAAAATGGACTCCTTTGGAAAAGAGGTCCCACCCCACACCAAGGAGCTGACCCCCAAAACAGAAGCCCAGATCGATCCAATGACGGCTGAGGCACTGAGGAGCATGGAAGGCTCCGAAATTAATGAAGTCTACCCATGCAGCTCGGAACCGGCCAGGGATTCTCGACCCCAGGAGCCCTCTGGTCCCGAAAGCCTGGAGGAACTCAAGGCAATGCTTAGTTTCAAAGAAGCTCTTACCAGAACCAAGAAAGTTGGAGATGGGTTGGTCGGAACCATGGGCTCCAATGACTCAACAGAAATTTGAGGAGGAAGAAAGGATGGTGTGACAGAGCTGGCCCAGGTGCCAACTTGGCTAGGAACCGAAGACATTCCCCTCACCGTGAGGAGCTGATCCACCAATCTCAATGTCCGATTCAGACAGACTCTTAGTGGATCAAACGGATGAAGTCAAAGGAGACCCTAGGGGGTCTCGGATCGACAAAGGGGTTTGGTGGTCTATCCTTGAACGGAGCTAGAGAAGGAGAATATCTAGATCTTGGAACAAAAATAACCTCTGACTGCTCTGGTATCTATGAGTCTCTTGGTGCTGAGACAGTTGAAGTAGACTCCAAAGTCTTTGTAGGTGCCGAATTCTTTTTGCCATTCAGTGCCAAAGAACCTGTTGATACTGAAGGCTGTTCAGAAATCTATTTAAGTGGTTTCAAAATAATAGGAACAGAGGAAGATCGCTTCTTGGAAGATGATGAAGAGGAAGATCAACTGGCTTACGTCTTGGACCCAGAAATGGCCTCTTCAAAGTCACATTTTAGGAGTCCTTTCAGAATACGTTTATTTCTCCGTTAAGTGAGCATCCTTGGTGGAGAAACCATGGCATAATGGACAATCCTTCTGCAGGTGAACTTTACCCAGGCAATAAACTCACCACACATGCCCGTATGAGTTGGGCATTTTTCTCTCGCATTTTTTACACCTTTAAAATTTCAAGGTCCCCTTACATGATTTAGCTGGGGGATTCTGATTTGTCATCCATAATAAGGTAATCTTACACACGCACAAAACAAGAAACAGAAATCTTTTTTTTTTTTTTTTAAATAGAGAAAAGGAAAGTAGATATCAGCCATGGTATTTAAGACAATACCTAAGCAGGTACAAAGTACCACCAACAATGGTATGGAGGAAAGAACTACCAATTGTAGTAAAAGAAGAGTGAGAGAGACAGACACTATAAAAATTAAACAAGAGGAGCGGGTAGAGGAAAAAAGTCACTAGCAGCTGAAGGGAAACTTATAAGAAGGAAGAAAAGACATTTAAGAAAATAAACTTACTTTAATTATAAAAACTCGAGAGCAGTCATAAGTGTCTGACACACAAAGTAGCAAATGAGATCTAAGGTAATTTAGAGAGGAGCATTATGACTAAAGCCAAGCTCAAGAGTATGGATGGTGTGAGCTGAAATAAACAGATGAGTTGGTTCGGAGGCTCGAGTCCACAGTAGAGGATTACGTGAAGACTGACATCAGATTCCCGGTTTTCCTAGGAGGGAAATGGTCTCCAGGTAGTAGAATAGAGTAGAGTATGGGAAGTTGCAACCTGTAAAAGTAGGTTGTCCAGGTATGGGAGAATCTGGATGCCCAAAAGTCTGCAGTGTACAATCGCTGGAGCCAGGCATTTTGTGAATACCCTTGGTATTGTACAAAACTCAAGGCAGAGAGTTGAAAATGACAGGAAACCACAGAAAAATCTAACAATTTCCTGGACATGGGGTGAATAGGGATGTGAAGATAAGCATATTTTATATCTAGAGATACCATGTATCCTTGTGGAAGGATAAGGCAGAATAGAGTTTGGAGTGTCAACAATCTGAAGGTGTTGAGATGGGATAAATCCAGTACTGATGTCCAGGGACCATCCTTTCTGGGTACTAAGAACATTCCTGAATAGAAGCCTTAGGAACTTTTTGAATGGAGCCCTGTTGCCAAAGCTCCAAAAGGAGCTTTGGGAAGGGACAACTGCTCTCTGGGGGGGGGGGGGGGAGTTTGAGGAATGCCCCTGAAGGTGGGGGTGTAGTGCCAAACCATGAAGTATCTTTTTTGATTAAGGAAAGAACCCAGGTGTCTTGGGCGATGCTTTCCCAGAACATGTCTGTGGTTGACAGGCGAAAGGAAAGAGGGGAAAGGCAGACCATCTGCAGGGTAGTCACACTCTCCCTGCTTTGTCAGGAAAGGACTGTCTTAGTTGCGAGGATGGCTGAGAACTCCTAGGTTTCTGTTGTCTCGTCTCCTCTGGAAAACTTACCAGAGGGGTGTTGAGTGTGGTCATGGATGAAAACAGGTTTAGAAGTGAAATTCCTATGAAACCTGGGTACAGGAGAAACCAGGATGCGTTTCAACTCCTTGAGTTCTTTGTTTTTTTTCCTGCAGAGATTTAGAGAGGCACCTGCCTTACCAAATAAAGCTGAATTGTCTAGTGGTGCATCTATTAATTTAGATTTGAGGTAATCGTGAAGGGGCTGTAGCCCGACCCAGGAAAATCTTCTAAAAACTGAATCAGTAGCAGCTGCCCTGTCACAAGCATCCACAGCATCACAGCTGCATTTAATGGAATGTTTTGCCACTTGTGTGGAAGCTCCTAGAATAGATAGCCAAGGCTTTTCCTTCCTTCCTTCTGGTATATCGGGAATGGCACTAGATGCCCAAGACAAAAGCTCTAAGGATTACTTTGTAATATGTGCCTGAGAATTAATGGCCCTGAAAGCCAAGGTGGCTGATGAATACACCTTTTTAGCTAGTCTCTCAAGGACTCTACACTCTCTATCTGATGGGACAAGATTAGAGGAGGGAAGCATACTGGAAGGTTTGTCTGTAGCTACATAACTAACTGCTGGGTCTGAAGCAGGGCACCTAAAAAGGAATTTACATTCCTCAGGGACCCCTGTAGAAGCAGGCTAGCTTCTTGGGATTTGGAGGCCTGTGAGACTGGAGTTTGTGAGGTACTGTGGAAGCCATTTAAAAATGTAGGATGCACAGTTGGAACTGCAGAGGGGCCAGGGACATCAACCTCCTCATGACATCTTTTCTGGACTACAGAAATTTGGGAAGTATCCCATATAAAGTGTTCTCCCATTTTCAGGAGAGTTTCACTAAAGGATCTCTCTCTTCCACAGGGGAGTCTGCACTCCTCAGGAGAAACGTATTCCTGGGGAGAAGGGATTTGTTTAGAATAATCCAGAGATTCTTCTTCATCAGAGGAAAATTCGTCAGATGAGTCATTGTCCCTACTCCTTTGTTGAGAAGGTTGGGAAGTAGCTGTAGTAGTAGTCTGAGAGGAAGGCAGCTTGAGCGCCATGAAGGCCTGAAACAAGCAGTGATGATGTGAGATCTTGCCAGCTACGCCAGGAGAAGTAGGGCAGTGGATGTGTAACATATGCCAGCTCACCTGACTGTAATTATGTAAACAATTACATGCCATTTGTATATCAAACTGATTTGTACAGATGCTTCTGTTGAAAAATGAATTTGTAAAGTTGCTTGCGTTAAAAATATGTATCAGTTTTGTCCTGCTGGACAGAGGAAGAAATGTGCGTGTATTATTGTAACTGCTGAAAAATATAAGCATTATAACAGAGGACACTGGAAGAGAAGAAGCTGATCTCAATCACGTGACTTTGGAAAACAGTAAGAAATTAAATTACTTCCTTTATGCCATAAAGATTTCATGTTACAGTTCTCAACGCAGCCAGAGACAAAGTCTGTACTAGGAAGCTTCTTGCATTGTCATTGGTGTGAACTAATTGCTACTCTGGAAGAGTGGAAGTTTGAAATTATTTTACGACTTACAGGAGCTGCAGCAGATCTTAGCAAGGTTGTGTGCGTGTATTATTGATACACAAGTGTTACATCCTGACAACCTCTATTAAAGGGGAGAGATGTATGGGAACCAGAAGTCAGATGACCAGATGTATGTGATGCCGTTCTGTAATCCATCACTAAAAATATTTAATACTAGGTGAAACTGAAGTCTCAGCACTCTGTCTTGGAATCTGACAAGGAAGGACCCCTCACCTACTACATCTTGCCATGCTCTAGTAAGTGACCAAGTAATAATAAATCTTTAGGTCAGACAGAAAAATACAGTCAAGACTAGTTAAGTATTGTTTTTCTTTAACTGTGTAAACCTGTCCACCTGTGTTATTTTTTAATATTTCCTGTGATTAAAACTCTGGTGTTTATGGTAAATAGGTATTTAGTATTCTCATGTTATTTTATTATTTATTAAAATATTTAAACATTTCATTTTGGCTGGTCCCTTAGAGAATATTTTAACTTTTGAGAGAATTTATATCTATATATTGGTGACACTGTGGCCACTCCTGAAAGCCTGGCTGTTTGGTCAACATTACCACTTGTATTAATTGTACTCAGTATAATTGGGTACCCTTGCAAGACCCTTAGAATAACTGGCTTTGGGGTGTCTGGTGGCAGTGAAACTACCTTATAGTCTGGGCAGAAGAGGGCATAGCTAGTAAATTTGTCCCAGCCTACCCCGGTGTGTACATGTGTGTGAAAATCAAATCTCAAAGTGTGTGCGTGTGTGCGTGTGTGTGTGTGTGTGTGTGTGTGTGTGTGTGTGTGTGTGTAAATCAAATCTCAAAGAGTGTGTGAAAATAAAATCACCAAGTGTCTGTGTGTGTGTCTCAGCTACTTGAAGCAGGGACACGAAGCAATGGTTTCACAGAGAGAGTGCTGAAGAACTTGGCTTGGACAATCAGCAGAGGTCTCAATTCTATAGCTGTGCCAGTGGGAAGTCTTATTGGGGACTTGGAGGGAAACCCACAGCCCAGATTGTGTATGTTCCCCTGTGTGCTCTTAAGGGAAACTGTGCTTGATGCAGAGAACTGCACCTGAAAATACTGGGTGTATTCATTTTTGTTCCAAGTGAACATCCCTCGCCAGTGGCTGTGGTGAGGATTCAGGCTCCTTGATTACTGTCCCAGAGTGGGGACACCACGCAAGCTTTGAGAAAATGCTTTTGTTTTTTCTTTGCAGGAGAAATGATCCTATGCAATGTCGGAGGCCTACATTCAATGTATCTGACAGTATCTTTTCTCTTGCTTGGGTGCGAGGTACCCACCTAGGACCCTCCATACTTTCGAGCCAAGGTTCCCCCATGATATCCTGATCACACATCTGTTCGACCTCCAAAGATTTGCTCATGGCCGAAGTCAAGGGAGCCTCAAAACTGGGCTCAGCCTGTAAATCTGTACCTGAAGATACACACACCTCCGGGTTGACAAGCACCTTGGGAGAAAAGTCTGACGTTGGAGGTGCAGCAGAAGCCACAGGCCAAGGTTTCTTGGTTTTGTGCTTCACCAGCTCAGTGTCAGACCCCAAGGTAGCCTCCACATGCTTAGCTACCAACATAAGCCTTTGGTTCTCTAAAAATATAGCAAAAGAGGAAAGCCTGCTTCTAAGTGACTTTGCTGGCAAATGCTACAGGACTTGTGGTTTTGGGTATGGCCCAAACAAGAAAGACACTAAGAATGCCTGTCCTTGTGTGGAATTTATCTTCCAATCTGGCACATGCCCTTCTTGGATTACATAACCAAAACAGTGGTATGAGAAAATATTGCCCAACAGGGCACTTATCTGGCATAAAGTTGAAGTTGCAAACACTGAAACAATCAGACCGATGGTCGGAATGGTTTCCTGACTGGCAGCAGACAAGTTCCGAGGATGTTACATGCATATGTCACTTTTACAGCCTACATTCGACAGCAGCCTACTTGCGACGTCACACGTACCCTACACTAGTACAACACTTCTGTACATTGGCTGACGTTAGGTCGCCTTAAGGTGGGAAATCCCTCAGATTAAGAATACTGCAGCAAGTGAATAGATGGACATCACAAGTGTTGCCAAAAATCTTAGATCTGGATCAATGTGATTTTGTAGATGGGAGGCAAAAATTTGGCAACATAACTGACTATCTACAGGGAAGAGGGGTGTAAGAAAATATCACTGTTGTTGGTGGACCTTTATGAAGAGAAAGTATTTGACACAGCAAGGTGCGATTTTATGAGTAGGGCAATGGAAGCATTTGCATTCCCTCATACAATAAAAAGAAGTTATATCTTACCATAACGTTCCATCTGTGTTGTTGATCTTCTTTCATTCATTACCGAAGGGTCATCGGTTCCGTCCTCGGAACAGAGCTGGCCATATATCAAGCTCACATCAGCCAAAAACTCTTGAGCCAAGGTCCTACCCAGAATGCTCTTCTCCCTGTTACCTCAGATCGAGTTTGCAAGTTGATAGACAAAAGTAGAGGCTACCTCTGGTCATAACAGACCTACAATAAAGGAGTATATGACATCAACCAGGAATCTCCGGAGGGGGAAGGAGGGTGGGAAGTAATGAATGAATGACTATCAACAACACAGATGGAATGTTATGGTAAGACATAACTTTATTATCTGATATTGCTAATCTTCGTTCATTCCTTACTGATGGGACAGAGTCCCCAGCTACCTGTATCCCTGGGTGGCCCTCGTGGAAGGACATTCTCGAGTACCAGGGAGCCAAAAGAAGCACTTCCTCTGGAGGTCAAATCCAATTTGTAATGAAGAATAAAGTTATGAGGTTTGGCCCAAGTCACAGCTGAGCAAATATCATCGAGGGAAGCCTTAGCATGGAAAGATGCTGAAGTTGCCATAGACCTTGCAGAATGTGCTTTCATTCTGAGGCAAAGTGACATTGTTCTTGCTGTAGATAAAGGTAATACAATTTCTCAACCATGAAGCCAATGCAACTTTTGAGACAGGATGACCTAGTCTTTGTCCAGAAAAAGCCAGAAACAGTTGGTCTGATTTAAGGATAGATTTTGTTCTGTCCAGATAAAATCGTATTTGCCTATGAACATCAAAGGAGTGCAGGCAATACTCTCCTTTGTTAAAGTGGTTAGGAAAAAATACTGGAAGGTCAATAGACTGGTTAATAGACCACTCTGACACCACTTTTAGTAAAAATGAGGAATTAGTTCTCAGTGACACCCTACCCTTGTGGAAGATAAGATAGGGAGGTTTGATGCATAAGACTTGAAGTTCTGACAAGCCTCTGGCCGATGTGATTGCAATTAGAAACAAAGTTTTCCACGAGAGATATTTTAAATCACATGAAGACACAGGTTCAAAAGGGGGAGCTGTTAGGACTTGCAGGACCAAGGCCAAATCCCAAGGTTGCACTGGTTCTCTAAAGGGAGGTTTTAGGTGGAGAAACCCTTCAATAAAGTTTTACAAAGTCTATCTGACATGAGCGAAGAATCCTGAAAACCAATGTGGAAATTCAAAATGCCAGCTAAATGCACATGGATAGTAGAGGCAGACACCCCAGAGTTGAAAAGGTGTGATAAGTAGTCCAAAACCACAGAAACTGGGGCTGACAAGAGGTCTGTTTATTTGCTGCCCATAGAGAAAACCTTTTCCATTTATTGAGATAGATTAGTCTGGTGGACGATTTATGAGAAGCAATAAAAATATTGCGCAATGGGGACGAGAGGTTTTCCTGTCTGGCAATCACTGGAAGTGGAGAAACCAAGCTGTCAGCTTCAGGGTTGTTAAATTGGGGTGAGTCAGACCCTGCGGATGGGAGATCAATGGTGGAGATGGATTGAGAATCCACAGTTGATCTAGCAGGTGTGGCCAGAGGAAAGGTTACCAGACTTGTCCAGGCCAAGCAATGAGGATCACTTTGCTTTTCAACTGTCGTGCTTTCTTCAGAAATTGGGAGATGGGGAGAAAGGAGGATAAGCATAAAGTAGACTCAAGGGCCAAGAGCATCTCTCGGTGACTGTCCCAGAAGGAGGTCAGGGCAAAATAGCTGCTGCACTTGAAGTTGGTTGGGGAGGTGAATAGATCGCAAAAAGGCTGGCTCCAGCAGTTGAAGATTTTTGCCGTTATCACAGGATTGAGGGACTACTTGTAAAGTTGCAGAATGCACCTGCTCAATTTGTCCGCTATCACATTGGAGCTCCCAGGAATGTGCGTTGCAATTAGAAAGCAGTTGGAAGCCATTGCCCATTGCCATATTCTCAAGGCATCTCGGCATAACAGGTAAGACCTGGTGCCCCCCTTGCTTGTTGATGTACCAGACGAATGACATGTTGTCCAATTGGATCGTAATATTCCCTGACGGAAGGATGGAATGGAATGCTTAGAATGCTAGTAGCACTGCCCTCAGTTTCAGGACACCGATATGCGAAAGGGCCTCTCTGTCTCCGACCAGGTGCCTTGGACTAAGTTTCCCTGCCATAGCCTCCCCCACCCCATCAAGGAGGCATCCGTGGTCACAATGGCTTTCGGCTGATGGGGGCTGAAAGGGCGAGACCATTGTTGGGGATTTTGAGACATCCACCAGAGTAAATCTTGCTTGCATCTCTGAATTACATTCATCTGAAAAGACAAAAGATGTTGTAGAGGGTACCACTGAGTGAGAAGTAATCACTGAAGGAGCCTCATGTGGAATCTGGCTAGAGGAACAATGGTGATCGAGGCTGCCATTGATTCCAAGAGTTGGAGTATAGATCGAGCTGGAGATTTGGGGTGACAGAGCAGTGGCTGAACCTGTTGCCTTATTCTTTGAAGCCTGTGGTCCGGAAGAGATGCTGTGCAATTTCTCATGTCCAACAGTACCCTGATGAATTCCAAAGACTGGGTTGGGATCATGTTGGACTTCACAGTTTATAGTGATTTCTAGGCTTTGTGCTGTGAGGAGTGTGTAGTGCAGGGCTTCTTCCAGTAGAAGCTTGGTGGAGGCAGTGAGGAGCCAGTCATCTAAATATGGAAATGCCTGGAATCCTTGAAATCGCAAGTGAGCGATAACCACTGCCATGCATTTGAACACGCTGGGGGCTGTATAGAGACCGAAGGGAAGTGCTCAAAATTGGTAATGACTGGCTCCTATGCGGAATCAGAGGTATCTTCTTGAGCGTTTGTCCATTTTTATGTGGTAATACGCATCTTGAAGATCTACAAAGCACATCCAATTGTCTTCTTCCAGAAGAGGAAGGAAAGACTGAACCGTGACCATCCGGAATATGTCTGTTTTTACATATTTGTTCAGTGTGCTGAGATCCAGAATTGGTCTCCAGTCCCCTGTCTTTTTTCGCACTAAAAAGAATAAAAAATGGATCCTATCTGGTCTGCGGGGACCGTTTGGATGACTCTCTTGTAGCAGCTTTTGGATTTCGTGTGCTGCTGCTTCCCTTTGACTGGGTGGCACGTTGGGTAATACTCTGGATGAGGTTGGACAAAGATGGAAAGGGATGAGATAGCCTCTGGATATTATCTGTTCTACCCAAGATTCAGTGGTTATGTTTTGCCAAGCAGCGGGGTACAAGGAAAAATGACCCCCGACCGCTTCCAGAGGTGACCAGTCGGGCAACGCTTCAGGAGCGCTGATAGGGTTGGCCAGAGAAAGAATCTCTGTTTCGGACCTCCTCTGCCCCGAAAGGGGATTCTTCCATTGGAGTTTCCCCCTCTGCCTCTAGGGGAGAACTCGGCACGTGCCTCACTGAAAGAGCCCTGTGATTTCCTGTGCCACATCATCCCGCTCCTCTGATTTCTGGAGTAGAATCGTTGAGGAGTGGAGTGTCAGACACCCAACAGCAGACAGGGTCTTGCCATCTTGTTCACACCTTGTCAGTGTATCTTTAGGGCCAAACAAAGAAGCTGCCTCGATAGGGACGTTCATGAAGGAAACTTTAAAGGAGTCCGCAAAGGCGCATCCAGGCATGTCGTCTGGTGATTATACCCGCACCTGCCACACTAGCATCCCTTCCACTGCGTAAGAAATAAGATGCAGGAAAGAATTGGAAATGGACTCTAAGGTGGCTGAGAAGCTATGGTGTCACGGACCTCATCAGAAACAGCTTCTGCCAAGGTTTCAGAGAGTTGGTTGACAAGATCCCTCTGGAGTCTCGTAAAGTGTGCCAAATACTTCAAAGACCTTACGGCAAAGGTCAATGAAGCAAAAACACAATTCCCTAGTCTGTCTATTGCCCGGGACTCCTTGTTGGGCAGACGGACAGTTTGGCTCTTCTCTGCCAAGTCTTTCTTAGTTGCAACCACCACCATGGCATCTACTGGAAGACCTCGTAACCAATGGGGATGCTCAGCTGGGGGCAATACGATTTTATCCGGCCTCCATGGTATCACTTCCAGGGTGTCAGGAGCCTTCCATGCGTGCTGGACAAGCTCATCAGTGGACAGGGTAACCCAGGAGGTAAGGGGCCGGGCACGAAAGGCCTGCAGGAATACACATTCCGCTGAGGAAAGATTTGAGGACTTCCAGTCACCTCTCTGTCTAAGGATCTCTAGGATGTCACCAAACGACACCTTATCAGAGGGGGACTGTGCAGATCGTTCCCAGTCATCAAAGTCCATATCTTTGGCCAAAGACTCCTCAGTGGAGTCCATGTGCTTCTTCTTGCATGAAGTTTTGCGGGGTACTTCCTCAGTGGGAGGCTCTGGGGAAGACTGCAAAGAGGGGGTCTCCTGAGGAGAAGAAACCTGAGGCCCTTGTGCCCGGTGTCCAATGGTTGTGGCTTGTGAGAGTTGCAGCACAGAGGGGGGACAGGACTCAAACGTGGGGTTTGCCAACGGAGGCAAGTGCCCTCTCCAAGGCCTGGAAGCCCTGTCCGCCCAAGGAGGGATGAGAGCCCGGAAGAGAGCACAACAACCTCAGAACTGAGGTCACACCCCGCCCCGATGAGCCGACCCCCAGACCAGGAGTCTCAAGAGGACTGTGAACCGTGAGATGGGGAGGATTCCTGGAGGGTGCCATAGAAAAAAATTGGCATGGAACCAAGAATGCCCTCCCCCATGGCACAGCCACTAGCCTGAGAAGAGCCCGATGCCCAATGCACAAAGGGCCACAAGGATGACTCCGGTTCCAAAGTGAGATCCACTATTGGGGTCGGAGGAAGGGAAACTGCTTTCGGACTAATGGGCTTAGATACTTGGGTGGAAGTCGAAGGAGTAGTGTACGTTGAGAGTTTGAGGAGATATACATTCACATGAAGGAGGGAAAGTGGATTTCAATGGTTGAGAGAGACCTCTGGCCACAAGCAACTGGTCAACAAGCCGCAACATATCTTGCTCAGAGAGGCTCCTGGTCAACCTCAGAGAAACCTGAGGGAAATTCTGGTCTTTCTAGAAAAGGACTATATTGGCTAACAACGAATGGATCCAAGGAATGAGAGTACTTGGTCCTTGCTAATTCGAGAGGTGCAGAGCTCGGAACCGAGGCTGTCTGCACCGAAGAGAATGGTATCGAAGTAGTCAGTGCCATAGAAGTCGAAGGTGTCTGCACCGTAAAAGCAAGTGTCTGCACCAATGGGTACGGTGCCATCGAGGAAAGTGTCTGCACCAGTAACAAGGACGGTGACGAAAAAGACTGCACTGAAGAAAGTCTCAGTGCCGAAAGTGTCTGCACTGTGGAGGACAGTAACATCATAATCGGAGCCGAAGGGGACTGTACCTGCACAGAAAGTGCCAGTAAGGGCTGTGATGGCCTAAACAAATGCCCTACATGGACCGCCTCAAAAACTGCAGCTTGACTCCATAGCACAACGCCTACTCAGAGGTGATCGCTGCCTAACATATAAAGCTGTCAAACCCAGAGCTGTTGGACATGCTACACCTAAAAAAATCCCAATCTCTCTGAGCTACATGCTCTAGGGACCTAAACTGTCACCACAATAAACAGGACATGCTGGAGGGATAGATTCCTGTCCCAGAGACTTCCCATACTCTGGAACAGGCTACTCATCTATGTCAAGCAAAGTTCTTCATTAGCACTCCAAGAAAAATCTTGATGAGTGGATGGGAAATAGGAAATACACCCCGGGGATCACTTCTGTGTCTCTGTTCGACAGTGGCACAGGAAAATAACTTTCTTGAGTGGCGTAAGCCAGGGAACCTTGTTGGCTAGGCTTATGTAGGTCCTTAGGCCCATAGCCTAGTACCTACCCATGATGGAACTGTCAGAGCCGTAACTGTCTGCACTGGAAACTCCGGTGCCGATAAGGAGAACATGGCTGGAGCAAGAATCAGCTGGGGCGGTGCAGAGCCTGGAGCCGAAAGGGTTACAGGTGGCAGTGCTGAAGTAGTAATCATTTTCACCTTCTTAGGAGTCAACTCCCTATGATCTCCAGAGGGAGATGAAGTGAGCGACCTCTATGAGGAAGAGGAAAAACGCCTCTTACGGGGTTTAGCAGGAGGAGGTGAGCCCTCCAACCCAAAAATAGCCTCACAGAAAGGAGATTTGAGAAGACCTTTCAAGATTAACTTGTTCTTTCTCTCGTTAAGAGTCCTGGTCAAAAAACTTCTACAAATCCCACACAGGGGATCCACAAGTAAGGTGGGAGACATTCAAACAATAGACACAAGTCATGGCTATCGGAAAGCGGTAACTTACGGCAGCAATCCTTACATTGTTTAAAATAAACACTACTTTTCTTATCCTACATAATGATGTGGAGGAGGAGGACAGTACCAAAAAGAGGAGGAAGGACTACCCAATAGGGCAAGAAGAGAGAAAAAAGAAGGATTACAAACGATAGCAATGAAGAATTACCTTAAAGGTAAGAAGAGGGTAATAAACAGAACTAGACAAAAGGGAGAGAGTGTCTTAAGGATACTATAGAGTAGGAGAATAATACAAGAAACTGTTTGAAAAAACTTTAAAGTACAAACGATATACAAACTTTCACAAAATTATACACTTAGCTGAAGAAAGTGGCTTGACACGGCTGTACAGCAACACTGTAAACGAGATCTGAGGTAACAGGGAGCAGAGCAATCTGGGTAAGACCTTCGCTCAAGAGTTTTTGGCTGACGCGAGCTTGATATATGGCCGGCTCAGTTCCAAGGATGGAAGCGATAACCCATCAGTAAGGAATGAAAGAAGATTATCATCATCAGATGGTTAATTATGAGAATATGAGGAATTAAAGTGGGAAGATTCTCCCTGATAAGTTGTACCTGAACACAGGAGCAGGCAGGAATGCCCACTTTCCCCTTTATCTGCAATGCATTTACAGCCACTGGCAAACAAAATAGGGGACTCAAATTCAAGGATATAATTAGTATGGTAATCAAAAAAGTTAGCTTTACTTTTGTACTAGATAAAACTGCAAAAGGACTTGGCAGGTTTGTGGAACATTTTGAGATATTTTCAACTCTCTTTGAAATATAAAACTAATGAAGACAAAACCAGCTGAAAACTATGTACCCACACATGCATTTTTCAGGAATACCTATTTTATGTGGACATAACCTGAAGTATTTAAGAGTACGTATTAAAAAGGACTCTGTTATGGCAGCTAAGGCAAGTAGGAAGTGACTAACCAAAATACAGTATAAAAACAAGAGAAACTAGAAAGCTTGTTTATGGATATGGCTACAAGATGTAAAAAGTGAAACTGTTTCAGTCCATTTAGTTTTATATACAGATCAGGGATACTTTTTTCACCCAGAGAAGTGACACCAAACAGTAAAGACGAAGGATTTTATCTGGGAGGGGAAGAGGGCAAGGGTCAAGTGGGCAAGCTGACCCTTCGAATAGAACAAGGTAGTTTATGATTACCTGATTTGAAGAAATATTTTAGAGCTATACAATTAAGGCTCCTATACACAACAAAAGCAGAAAGCTACAATTCAAATGGGAAGGGATGATGGAGAAGCAGGAGGAATTCAAGAAATAAGGAAAGAGTGAGATTTTGGATGCAGATCTTTAAGGAGATTATCAGCCATACATAGCATTAAATTCATAAAGTACTAGGAAAGTATTCTCAGAGCTAGTCAACAAGAAAATGGAGAAAAGAGATGGATAGGGATGACTGCAATTAGGGGTACAGAGAGAAAAAGGCAAGAGGGAACTGGAATTTACTGGAGAAAACTGGCAAATGAACTAAGGTACTGGGAGCAAACAGCTAGAAAGAGAAAGGTAATAAGTGTGAGAAGGCCAAGAAGATATTTGGCCTGCAGGCTAGAGACTGCCTTCCCTATTAAGATTTGATGCAATATAGTCAAAGAGAAAGGGAGAGGGGAGTCAAGTGACAGACCTGCTCTGGTAGAGTATGTGAAGACTGGGTGAAGATAGGTGAAGGCTGCCAGCCTAGCCAGATAGAATTTTGGAGATAATTCTGTCATCTGTAAATATTAATGTAAACCACAGGCGTGTTTGTCTTAAATGGTAAAAGTAGTGTTACATGCACTCTACTGACCAAGTAAATCATGTTGTGACCGTTTGATGTTAGGACTCAGGGCCAGTGAGTCAAGAGTGGGGCATCCTGCCTATTGTTTTAAGGCCAGAGTTAATGGCCAGAATTTGCATGCATAAATGTCCTTTATTGCTTTGGTTTCTGCCCAGAGGTGAAGAATGTAAATGTAGTTTGTTAGCCTGGGGACCCAGGGAAGTGTGAAGAATGATGCAATGTAACCCACGGAAGTGTGAAGAATGATGGAATGTGATTTTAAAAACAGACAATCATAGAGCATTAAGCATTTTTGTCTTGACCATCCAACTCATCAGCACCGTCTTGCTCTATATTTAAGTTGATCATAGACTTGTGTTTTCTCTTAGTCTAATCTTTCTAGTTTCCAAGTGTTCTTCTGTAATGTCAGAACTGTACTACTGAATTATTCTAAGTATTTTTCTGTGATCTCTGAACTCTTGGCTAGCACTGTGTAGTAAAAAGCATTATCTTGTGTTTTGACTATTTGTTATTAAATATTTTAAACCCTTTCAACTGTGGCTGTTTTTGTATAAATAATTTAAGCTCTTTAGAGTACCTGCATGCCTTCGGTAAAATTGTACAAAGCCACTTCAATAGCTTTAGTCCTGGGCTATACTACCAACTGGATAATAATATTGCACAGCAATAACTGGGCACCCTTTCAAGGGCCTTTGAGTAGCTGATAAATATTAGTGGGTGGTGGCAGCTGGTACTACCGTACAAGTCTGAGAGGAAGGGCACAGCTGGAGAACCTGTGCCAGCCTTCCCCAGAAGTGTCTGTGTGGTTGTATAAACTCTTCTCAAAGTGAGTGAGTGAGAGTGAGAGTGTGTCAGCTACTTGGGCAGGAACACAAAGCACTGGTTAGACAGAGAGGGTGCTGAATGTTTTAGCTTGCCCACTAGTCTGAGATCTGGACCCTATAGCTGTGCCAGTGGGGAGTCTTATTGGAGACCTAGAGAGCAAGGGAGCGACCAGACCTGGACTGCCAGTGATCTCTGTGTGCTCTTAAGGGAAACTGCATTTTACTGTGTGTATTTGTTATCCTTTCCTCCTATATGAGATGCCCCTCACTGATGTTAGTGATGAGGATTGAGGCTTCTTGATTGCTGTGCCAGGGCAGGGGCGTCACAGAGTTTTTAGATGAACCTAGAGCAGAAGCTGCTGTTAAAAAGGGATAATTAGTACGACATATAAAATATTACATGATAACCAAATTAATCAATCAGAGGAGGTTAGAAAAGACTGGAAAGAGATTGGATTAGCAATTCAAAAGAAAAAGATAGTACACATGTATGGCTCCACAAACAAAGCAGCAAAGTCTAAAAGATTTGGGATTCTTGCTTGGAAGTGTTTGCAAAGGTATTTTTATACCCCAAACAGACTCCAGAAATTTTCCTCTGGTAGATGACAAATGATGGTGGTGTGATGGAGAAGAAAGAAGGTACAGTTTTGTACCTACCATAAATGTAGATGTTCGAGTGTTCACACTGCTGCAGTCATCACACTTGGGTTATCTGCTGTGAAGCGGTCCCGCAGTCGGCCCGAGTTCCAAAGTCTTGGTCTAGCGTCAGTTGCTGTCATTTCTTTCCTGACGTCAGTGCGACAGGGGGTATAAAAGAGGCAGCCGATGCCATTTTCTTCAGTTTTTCTTGCCCCAGATGTCAGGTGCTCCCAAATAGGAAGGCAATACATAATCTTAAGTAAATTACATAAGTAGAAAACAATAGCTACAGCTGTAAGAAAATACACTATATAGAAATACATCTTAGAGATTGTATAAACAGGGAGCTATAGACAAATCCCAGGTAAAAAGAGGGGAAGGTGGGAGGGTAACCTGGACTGCAGCAGTGTGAACACTCGAACACCTACATTTATGGTAGGTACAAAAAGTACAGTTTTGTACCTACCATAAATGTAGATGTCCGATAGGAATGCATCTGCAGTCCTTACAAATGGGTTGTCCTGTCGTCAGGCAGCCCTTCGGTCGGCCGGATTCCAAAGTCTGGGTCTGGCCTCGGCTGGTGTCGCACTTCACCCGACGTCATAGCTGCAGTTATTCGGGTATAAAGGCATCAGCCAACGCCATTTTCCTCAGTGTTTCTTGCCCCAGATGCCAGGTGCCCTCTAGGAAGGCTAAATTTGGATAAATGCAAATGGTTCCAAATAGTAGAGAGCAAACAAAAAATAAGCATGTATGTACATATATACAAACAAATACACCATAATAGATCCCCCCAGCTAGCTACAAGATGGGCAAACACCCTAGGAGTACCACAGAGGGGAAGGAGGGTGGGTAATCCTGACTGCAGATGCATGCCTATCGGACATCTACATTTATGGTAGGTACAAAACTGTACTATGTCCTTCAAGGATGCATCTGCAGTCCTTACAAATGGGTAGAATACCATAGCCAAACTGGGGGAGGAGGAGAAACAAGATTATGGTGTAGTTAAGATCCCTTGCAAAACAGCAGTGGCAAAACCTGCTCGGGATCTGGAGTATAAAGGTAAATTATAATGCTTGGCAAATGTATGCACGGAGCTCCAAGTAGCAGACTCTAAAATGTCTTTGGTAGCCACTCCTCGTAAAAAAGCTGTGGTAGTGGCTGTAGCCCTTGTAGAGTGAGGCCTGATGTTTTCTGGAGTTTTCTTCCCATGGTAGGAGTAACAAAATCTAATGCAATTTCCTATCCACTTAGAGATTGTCTGTTTTGAAATTGCTTTTCCTTCCATTCCTGTTGCATATGCTACCAGTAGCTGGTCAGTTTTTCTATTGCTCTTGGTCCTGTCCAGGTAGTAACGTAATTGTCTATGTACATCCAAGGTATGCAACAGTCTTTCTCCTCTGTTCTGTGGGTTGGGGAAGAATGTAGGTAGGTGGATAGCTTGATTTAAAGATACCCTGGAGACCACCTTTGGCATAAAAGTAGGATTAGTTCTCATGGACACGCTATCTTGATGGAAGATCAGGAAGGGCTGTACTGCCATTAATGCCTGTAGCTCAGATACCCTTCTTGCTGAAGTGATTGCAAGCAGGAAAGCAGTTTTCCATGATAAGTACTGTAATTCTGCTGTTACTGCTGGCTCGAAAGGAGGGAGTGTCAACTTTTCTAGCACAAAGTTCAAGTCCCATGCTGGCAATGGTGGCTTCCTAGGTGGCTTTACATTTTTAATCCCTCTCAGAAAATGCCTGAGCAGAGGATGTGAGAAGACTGGAGGATCCAAGTTGTATTCTGCTGAGATAGCTGATGCATGAATCTTAATGGAAGAATAGGACAGGCCGTTGTGGAAGAGCTCTGCCAAGTATTCCAGGATGTTAGCTGTGTTTACCAGTGACACATTCTCTCCTTTTGCAGTACTCCAAATGAGATATCTTTTCCATTTTGCTGAATAATTTTTTCTTGTTGAGGGTCTGCGAGCCTCCAAGATAATGTCTTTAACCCTTTGAGATAAATCTGGATTATTTGGTCTTATGCAATGTTCCAGGCAGCCAGCTGCAGTGTTTTCAGGTTTGGATGCAGGGTTTTGAAGTTGTTCTGTGTTAACAGCAAGGGAACTAGGGGTAGAGGCCATATTTGTTCCCGAGACATACTCCTCAGTAATGGGTACCAATGTTGCCTTGGCCAGTCTGGAGCTATCAGGATGATCCTTGGACGGTCTTCTTTGATCTTCAGTAGCACCTTGTGCATCAAAGGAAGAGGTGGGAATGCATATGCTGTCAGGTTTTTCCAACTGAAAGATAGGGAGTCCACTTTCCAAGCAAGTGGGTGGTACGACCTTGTGCAAAATTTTTTCAGTTGGTGATTGTGTGGGGATGCAAATAAGTCTATTTCTGGTAGTCCCCATTTCCCTGTAATGGTTTTGAAGATGTCCGGATGCAGCATCCATTCGTGGGCATCCGTGGTAGTTCTGCTTAGGATGTCTGCTAGTATATTTTCTTTTCCTGGCACAAAAAGTGCTTGTAGCTGAATGTTGAAGCTCAGTGCCACATTCCAGAGGTCCATTGCCATCCGGCATAGAGGGTATGAATGTGTGCCTCCCTGTTTGTTGATGTACCACATAACTGTGGTGTTGTCCGTCCTTATCAGCAGTTGACCCTGTCGAAGAAATGGTCTGAATGCCTGAATTGCCAGTTTTACTGCCAGCATTTCCTTTTGATTTATGTGTAGGTGCAGCTGGTCTTGAGTCCATAAGCCTTGTATGCACTTGTCCAGCATGTGTGCCCCCCAACCAAGGTCTGAGGCGTCTGTTGTGATGGTCTGGCTTGGTTGAGTGCTGTGGAAGGGCAGTCCCTTGTTTGATTGACAGGCCTGAGCCCACCATTGGAATTCTTGTTTCAGGCATGGGATTATTGGAATTTGGGTTTCTAGGCTGTGCTTGTGCTGAGACCATAAATTCCTTAGGTACCACTGTAACTTTCTCATATGTAGTCTGGCATGTGGAATCAATATTATGCAGAATGCCATGTAACCGAGAGCTTGCAGGACTTTTCTTGCTGTTAGCTGGTTCTGCTTTGTTAATGCCATGAAGTAGAAAGGGAGTTGCTCCTGTTTTTCTACTGTCAGGAATGCCATTTGTTTTGATGTGTCCAGATCTGCACCCAAGAAGGTTATCCTTTGGGATGGTATCAGCCTGGACTTTTTTATACTGACTGTGTATCCCAGGGCTTGTAGTAGATGAATGACCCTTTCCAAATCTTTTAATTTGTTTTTGTTGTCCGCTTGTAACAGGCAGTCGTCCAGGTAAGGGTAAATTTGAATTCCCTGAAGCCTGCAATGAGCAATTACTGATGCCAGGCATTTCGTGAATACTCTGGGCGCAATAGATAAGCCAAAGGGCAATGCTGAGAATTGATAATGCTCTGATCCTGCAAGAAATCTGAGGTATCTTCTGCAATTTGGTCGTATGGGGACGTGCAGGTATGCCTCCTTGAGATCTAGAGTTACCAGCCAAGACTCCTTGCCCAGCATGGGAAGAAGCTGCTGTAGGGTCAGCATTTTGGATTTTGGAACAATGAGGTATGTTTAAAGCAGACAGGTCGAGAATAGGTCTCCATTGGTTTTCTTTTCTTGGTACCAGGAAGAGTCTGGAGTAAAATCCTTGCCCTTGTTCCATAGATGGTACCCTTTCTACAGCTCTCATCCTTAGTAAGTGAGCTATTTGTTCTAGAGCTTCTGTCTTCTGATTTGGAGGTAGGTTTGGCATTCCTCTCTTCCTTGGTAGAGTATGGAAGTGAAACCTGTAACCTTGGTCTATTGTCTGTAAAATCCATTTGTCTCCTGTGACGTAATGCCAGTTTACTGAAAATAAGGCTAGCTTCCCGCCTAAGGGTGCCTCTAGTTGTTCCCTGGTAGGCGGTGCCAGAGCCAAGTCACTGTGATTGCCCTGTGGAAGTGGTGGTGGCTGGATCTGTGGCTGTACCTCGCTGGTTGTTAGCCTGCCACTGACGTCCCCTGTAGGCACCTCTGGATTGACCCCTGCCTCTTGAGCGCCTATTCCTGCCTCTCGGAGCTCTGGAGGTGTCTGGAAAGGACCAATTCTTGGAAGGCCAGTTCCTGCTAAACCTTGGAGGCTGGACCTGTAAGAAATCCTCGACTGTCTGGACAGATTTTGCTTTCTCTTCCAACTTCAGCACCTGCTGCGCAGGGGAGCCAAACAAATTGAGCTTATCCATGGGAGCATCTAGGAGCTTTGATTTAACATGGTCTGGTAAGGACTGCTCTTTTAACCATGCATGTCTTCTGATCACTGTGCCAGTCATGGCTGATCTAAAGGAAGCCTCCAGTGCATCATAGCCGCATTTTAAGGAATGATTACTGACCTGCTGAATGTTATGTACCATTTCCTGTACAGATTTTTTTATCTAATGGTTCATCCGAGGACAGTTTTTTAGTTAATTGGTCTAACATAAATTCCTGATACTGAATCATGTGGAATTGACAGTTCAAGGCCCTAGCTGAAAGAGTAGCAGAAGTGTAAACTTTTACCCCATCTCTCTAAGGCCCTAGATTCCCTTTCAGAGGGAGGGGTTTTGGTAGAAGTAGCTGCTACAGCCTTGGGTCCCTGGGAGATAGTTTGGGATCTGCAAAGGGGCCTTATACAAATGATAATGTGTGTCCGGAACCCTGTAGTACCTATCAGGCTTAGCAGGGGCCGGAGGAAGAGAATCAGGAGCAGTACAAGCATCATTAAAAGCATCATCCACAACAGTAAGTACTGGAGGAATGGCTAAAGGCCTATGTTGTGGCAAATGCAGAAAGGTTCTAAGCCTTTTCCTAGAGTCTGAAAAATCCTGGCCCTGCCATTGAAATTGTTCCCTCATAGCATGCAAGGTTTCCCCAAAAGAAAATTCCTCAGGTGGTGAGGCAGAAGGAATGGACTCTTCTGCATCAGAGTCCTCATAAGGAGAAAAGGGGCCTTCTGGAGGGTTTGAATTATCTGATTCATCAGAGGAGCCATCTGAAGAAACTGGCTCAGGGGGCTCTACTCTAGTCCTCTTCTCTGGAGGTGGGTGAGAGGCCCTGTCTGGATGTGGTTGGGATCCCCGGATCAAAGAAATGAGATCCTCTGCTAGACTAAGCATTTGTTAACTAGAGCTAGGCCTGTGAGAGGGGGTCTTAGCAGGCACAGATTTGGTAGTTTTTGCTGCTTTAGCCCTGGCAAAGGCCTTAATCGACATGGATGCAGGAGGCCTAGCAGCTCCATGTGCAGGGGTAGAAATATCCAAAGGGATAGTATCAGATAAATCCTGTGAACCTGCAAGAGCAGGTGGGATTTCAGTAGCAGATTCAGCCAGGCTGGATGAGGCCTCGGTAAGTGGCAAGCTTTCGTCCGAAGGAAGAACCGTGGACTCGGTTTCAGCCGAAACAGAGACACTCGCGGTTGGCTTAACCGCGGTTTCGGCCGAAACCGCAGACCGCGAGTGTCGGTCCTTTTCCTTGCACTTTTTAGAAATTTGCGTAGTCGGGAGTATCCGACGGCATAATGTAAGCAAAATCGGAGCTGAAAAACTCTTCAGCAAATTCCGACCGACGTCTAAGCGTCCGTCGGTTGAAAGAAGCACAGGCTAGACAAGCTGCTACGTCGTGGTCTGGGCCTAAGCAAGGTAAGCAGTAAGAGTGGAAATCTTTATGAGGTATTTGTTTCCCACAAGTTAAACAGTTATTCACTTTTTCTGACATCGGCTGAGGCAAGAAAGAGTCCCCAACGGGGTACTTAGCTTTTTAGAAGTCTTCGGTACTTGTAGTAGTAATCTCTGGTTCTGACCGACCGGCACTTGTGAACAGCTTCTGCTTCGGGCGCCACGCGGCAAGAAAGACTGAGGAAAATGGTGTCGGCTGATGCCTTTATACCCGAAGAACTGCAGCTATGACGTCGGGTGAAGTGCGACACCAGCCGAGGCCAGACCCAGACTTTGGAATCCGGCCGACCGAAGGGCTGCCTGACGACAGGACAACCCATTTGTAAGGACTGCAGATGCATCCTTGAAGGACATCAGATAAATCCAGGATTGGACGCCAAGAGTTTTCTTTTCTGTGAACCAAGAACAGTCTTGAATAAAAGCCTTGTCCCCTTTTTTTCTGCTGGGACAGGCTTAATGGCCTTGATGGTGAGGAGAGAAAGTACTTGCTTTTGGGCCTCCGCCCACTGGTTTGGGGGGGGGGGGTCTGGCCATCCACTTAGGGTTGAGAGTGAGAGGAAGTGGAATCTGTATCCTAGGGAAAAAATATTTAAAACATATTTGTCTTGGGTAATGTATACCCAGTTTTTTGCATGCAGGGCGAGTTTTCCTCCTAAATGTACAAGTACTTGAGCAAGGCTTGGGGGAGTTCAGGATAAATCATTGTGCAAGTTTACCATAGGGGGTTGGCTTACTAAACCCTGTTTTGGATGTGGGAGCACCCCAAGGCTTAGATCTGTGCATAACCTGAGATTGAAGACTTGGGAGGGGGGGGGTCTGCTGCCCCTTGGTTTGGACTGAGAAGGCCTGGAAAGGACTAGTTCTTTGAAGGCCAATGCCTACTGAATCCAGGTGGTTGTACTTGTAAGAAATCTTTAACAGTTTGCATAGATTTAGCTTTCGCCTCCATCCTTTTGAGAACAAATTCTGCTTTATTGCCAAATAGGCGCTCTTGGTTTAAGGGTGCATCCAGTAATTTTGCTTTGACATGATCTGGCAAGTTTTGTTCTTTAAGCCAACCATGCCTTCTAAGAACAGACCCAGTGACAGCAGCCCTACAAGATGCTTCTAAAGCATCAAAACCACACTGCAAAGTATGTTTACAAAATTGGTCAGCAGAATGCATCAACTCTTGTAAATCCTTGTGACTCAACATCATTTTCTGTTTAATTAGCCCCATAATATGCTGCTGACCCTTTAACATATGAAACTGGCAATTTAAAGACCTAATGGCCAGAGTTGCAGAGGTTTATACCTTCTTAACTCATCTGTCTAAAGCCCTAGAATCCCTGTCAAAAGGGGTAGGATTATTGGCAGTAGTAGCCTTAATGCCTTTTGGCCCTTGGGAAATGGTCTCTGGATCCACAGTAGGATTCTTGAAAAGGAATTTGAGAGAGTCAGGTACTCTTATACTACCTGTCAGGTTTCCTAGGAACTGAAGGCAAAGTATCCGGGGGTAAGGCTGGATTCCAAGAAAACATCATCTACAATCTCTAGAACAGGAGGGATAGCTACAGGACTGTGCTGAGGCAGATTTAAAAATTCCTCGAGTCTCTTTTTGGACTGACAGTAGTCTTGGCTTTCCCAGCAGAAATGCTCCCTAAGGGTATGCAGGGTTTCACCAAAAAAAATCTTCGAGGGGAAACAGAAGGAATGGAATCCTCTGCATCATAATCCTCACAGGTAGATAAGGGTATGTCCTGGTAGTCAGAAGGAAAGTACAGTTGTGTACACTTAGCAAAAATGTAGATGTTCGAGTGTATTCACTGTTACAGTCTAATGACATTTGGGTTATCTGCTTGCAGGTAGCCCTCAGTTGGCCTGATTAACAAAGTCTTGGGTCTTGCATCGGTTGCTGTCCCTTCTTCCATGACGTCAGGTCATCAGCAGTATAAAACATGCAGCAGATGCCATTACATCAGTTTTTCTTGTCCCGGATGTCAGGTGCCCCACTAATGGGAAGCAATTAAATCTATAAATATACAAGGCTATACCTCAAACAAAAAAGCAAACACACCAAAAAGCTTTTAAGCATTGAAAACGAGAGAAGAGTTATAGCCAAAAGAAGTTGGGGGGCTGGAGGGAGGGTAACCAGGACTGCAACAGTGAATACACTCGAACATCTACATTTATGACAAGTGTACACAACTGTACTATGTTCTTCATGTTTCACTGTTGCAGTCAATACATTTGGGTAGATTCCCAAAGCTATGACTGGGAGGAGGAATTTAGATAGCATTAGGACCGGCTATAAGGCCCTGCAAGACTGCAGTGGCAAAGCCAGCTTTGGATTTAGAGAAAATTGGAATTGGCAAATGATAATGCTTGGTGACAGTATGTACAGAACTCCAGGTAGCAGCTTCTAGGATGTCCCTGGTAGGGATGCCTCTGAGAAAGGCTGTAGAGGTAAGATGCAGCCCTGGTGGAGTGAGGTCTGATCCCCTGGGAGGTAGCTTTTCCACAGTGCTTATAGCAGAAACGAATGCAACAGCCTATCCATTTAGAAATGGTTTGGTTTGAAATAGCCTTCCCCTCTGCCCCTGCAGCAAATGCCACCAGCAGTTGTTCAGATTTTCTTTGAGGTTTAGTCCTGTCCAAGTAGAATCTAAGTTGTCTGTGCACATCTAAGGAATGCAGCATCAGTTCCCCTTTGTTCTGTGGATTGGCAAAGAAGGTTGGCAAATGAATGGACTGATTAAGAGCCACACTGGATACCACCTCGGGCATCAAGGATGGACTGGTTCTGAGGGACACCCTGTCCGCATGAAAGATGATGAAAGGCTCCACTGCCATAAGGGCCTGTAATTCAGATACCCTTCTAGCTGAAGGGATTGCTAAAAGGAAAGACGTTTTTCAAGAAAGAAATTTTAAGTCTGCAGTAGCAGCTGGCTCGAAAGGAAGTAGCGTGAGTTTCTCCAAAACAAAGTTAAGGTTCAGGCTGGGGTTGGAGCTCTCCTGGGTGGTCTCAAATTTTTGGCCCCTCTGAGAAACTGCATGAGCAGTAGATAAGAGAAAAGGAGAAGTTCTGTGTTATAATGAGCTGAAATGGCTGAGGTGTGGATTTTAATGGATGAAAAAGACAGGCCTTTATGAAGAATCTCAGTTAAGTATTGTAAAATCTGAGATAAACTGACACTGCTGTGCTCATCCCTTGTGATTGGTTACAGGCACAGAATCTTTTCCATTTTTCAGCATAAGATTTTCTAGTACTGGGCCTCCTAGCCTCTAAAATGATATCCATCACAGGTTAACTGAGGGGTGGTAAAGGAGAGATTATGTAATTAGCCAGGCTGCAAGGTTCAGTGTTAGAAGCTGAAAGTGCAGAATCTGGTTCTCCTGCTGAAACAGGGAAGGTGTCTGAGGCAGGTGCCATGGGGAAAAAGTACAGTTTTGTACCTACCATAAATGTAGATGTCCGAACTGGATAGCATCTGCAGTCATAACAACTGGGTTGTCCTGTCGTCAGGCAGCCCTTCAGTCGGCCGGATTCCAAAGTCCGGGTCCGGCTTCGGCTGATGTCGCACTTCACCCGACGTCATCTCTGTTGGTCTTCGGGTATAAAAGCATCAGCCGATGCCATTTTCCTCAGTGTTTCTTGCCCCAGATGCCAGTAGCCCTCTTGAAGGCTAAAATTTGGATAGATGCCAATGTTTCCAAAAAGATAGAGGTAAACACAAAAATAAGCATGTATGTACATATATACAAACAAATACACCATAAAAGACTCCCCCCCACCAGCTAGCTATTAGGAGGGTAAACACCCTAGGAGTACCACAGAGGGGAAGGAGGGAGGGTAATCCTGACTGCAGATGCTATCCAGTTCGGACATCTACATTTATGGTAGGTACAAAACTGTACTATGTCCTTCATGGATGCATCTGCAGTCATAACAACTGGGTAGAATACCATAGCCAACTAGGGAGGAGGATAAAAGTAGATTATGGTGTGTTTAGGATCCCTTGCAGTACAGCAGTGGCAAACCCTGCTCGGGATCTGGAATATAGAGGCAAATTATAATGCTTGGCAAATGTATGCACGGAGGTCCAAGTAGCCGCCTCAATAATGTCTTTGGTTGCCACTCCTCGTAAGAAGGCTGTGGTAGTGGCTGTTGCCCTTGTAGAATGAGGTCTTATGTTCTGTGGAATTGGTTTTCCATGGAAGGAGTAACAGAATCGTATGCAATTTCCTATCCATTTGGAGATTGTCTGTTTGGAAATAGCTTTTCCTTCCCTTCCTGTTGCATAGGCTACAAAAAGTTGGTCAGTCTTTCTGCTATTTTTTGTTCTGTCCAAGTAGTAGCGTAGCTGTCTATGTACATCCAAGGTATGCAGTATTCTTTCCGCTCTGTTTTGTGGGTTGGGAAAGAAGGTAGGTAGGTGGATTGCCTGGTTTAAAGACACTCTGGATACCACCTTAGGCATAAATGTAGGATTAGTCCTCATGGACACTATCTTGGTGGAAGATTAGGAAGGGTTGCACTGCCATTAAGGCCTGTAGTTCTGAAACCCTCCTTGCTGAAGTAATTGCCAGTAGGAAAGCAGTTTTCCATGACAGGTGTTGTAGGTCTGCTGTTGCTGCTGGTTCAAAGGGTGATAGTGTCAACTTTTCTAGCACAAAGTTTAAGTCCCAAGCTAGTAATGGTGGTTTCCTTGGAGGTTTTACATTCTTGATTCCTCTGAGGAACTGCCTGAGCAAAGGGTGCGAAAAACAGGTGGATCCAAGCTGCATTCCGCTGAAATAGCAGATGCATGTATCTTGATGGAGGAGTAGGATAGGCCAGAATGAAGAAGTTCGCCAGATACTCCAGAATGTTAGGCATATCTATGTTTGACACATCTTTTCCTCTT